>NC_041390.1:616677051-616681185 GCF_002162155.2 Triticum dicoccoides | reverse complement strand
ACGCGGGCTTCGACGCCCATGTCACTTGTGGGACGTGGATGTAGTGTCCGACACCGACGGCCCCATGTATCTCACACCCACGATACTTGCTATTTAGGGTTTCCTCTACCGCTCGGCGACCCTCGACGACCCTCGTTTCTGATAAAAAAAAGAGGAAGAAGAAGAAAAAAAAGAGGAGAAGAAAGAATAGAGGAGTAAGAAAAAAGAGGAGAAGAAAGAATAAAGGAGTAAGAACTCCTCTATTCTTTCTTCTCCTCTTTTTTTTTCTTCTTCCTCTTCTTTTTTTATCCTTGAAGCGTTGTCGAGGCCACCCCAAACCCTAGAGAATCAGCGTCGAGGCCACTAATTAATATTAGTTCTACGTTTTCCACTAATATATCCATCTGTCATGTTTGAATAATAATTGCCATGTTGTAAATATTTGTAGAAACTATGGACACCGCCCGAGACGAAGTACAAGAAGAGTTGTTGGGGGACATAATCGCACGAGGAAGTGATGCTGTCTGCTCGTTGTTTCTCAACGACACCGATGGTCTGGAAGCAACTGGCTATGATTATGATGGCTCCGGTGACCTAATGCCGGTGCAAGAAGGAGACCGTGAGGATGGCTCCGGTGACCCAATGCCGGTGCAAGAAGGAGACCGTGATGACGTCTCCGGTGACCGAACCGAGTCCGGCTAGGTATATATATTAGTTAAGCTTCTGCTGACTAGCTAATTGATGCATTCATTGTTTTGGTATGTACACATATTAATTAAGTCTTTGTTCTTTTTTCTAGCCCTCCGGACCGAGCACAACTTAGGTAAAGAGACGAGGTCCGAAGAAAAAGTTGAGCTCGGATGAAAAGTTTGAGATCATAGCAATCGCGCCCAACGACCAACCGATTGAACCCCTCCGGGCAAAGAGCACATTTGTTGCTCAGTGTGGGGTTTTGGTTAGGGACAAGATCCCGATGAGCATCCAGCAATGGTTAAAGCCGGCTACAGAAGACCCTGAGGTGTCTTATGTCAATGATATGCAGAAAAATGATCTTTGGACTGAGCTGAAGTCAAATTTCACCCTACCGCAAGAGGATGATCCGGAGAAACCAGTTAAAGAGCAATTAATCAAGTCTTTTGCTCTTAAGAGGATGGCAGAACTATTCAGGAGGTGGAAGAAAGAGCTGAATAAGTTTTTCAAAAATAAAGAGACACCAGAATTCAAGGGCAGATATGAGAAAATCAGAGATCACTGGCCCGCATTTGTGGCCCACAAGACATCGGAAAAGAGTAAGAAGATGTCGGCGAAAAACAAGCAAAATGCTGCGAAGAAGAAGCATCACCATCGCACGGGGTCAGGTGGCTACCTCGTAGCCCGGCCTAAGTGGGCCAAGACTGAGAATGATCTGGTTGATAAAGGGATCGAACTAGAGACAATTAACTGGCCAGACCGTTGCCGGACTTGGTTCTTCGGGGCTAGTGGAACCTTGGACCCTGTATCAGGGAAGTGCATTTGGATGAACGATCAAATGGACATACCAGTCAAGAAGCTTCAGCAGTATATCGAAGCAGCGCAGCAAGGGACGTTCGTTCCAGACAGAGAGAACGACGAGCTCACAATGGCCCTCGGGAATCCTGAGCACCCTGGACAGACACGAGGCACGCCAGGCTCCATTCCGTGGAAGGTTGGGTTTCTAGACGCTGGCGGTTACAAATGGCAGGAGAGGAAGAAAAAAGTGCAGCAGACCTAAATGCAGGCGCTACAAGCAAGGGTACAAGCGATAGAGGAACGAGAAGCAAATCGCAGCAAACGAACTGCCGAAGCTTCCCCCGAAGCTACCCCGCCATCTCAGCGGAGAAGCAGCGTGGCTTCCACCGAGCTGCTTCAGCCGGAGCATGTCTTGACGGCTCCTGCCAGCTATCCCGTGGATGCTATCACGGAATCTCAAAATTGCCACCTTATGACGCAATGGATTAATATGAAGGTCAAGGCGGCTGTTGGCTCTGTTTTTCCTACTGAACCCGGCGCAACTTTTCACTGCCGGCCAATTCCAGAAGGATATGCTAGGGTGATGGTGGATAAAATAATGGAGGGATTTGAGGACCTCCAGCTTGACCACCCTACCGGTGAAGGGGAGACTCAGCTGGATTCTGCTCTGAAGACTCCATGCCTATGGCGGAAGGAGTTCATCAACCTTCCGAACTGGACGCCTCCACCTCCTCCTCCTCCTCCGATGAGTCAGGGCACTTCGCCTCCTCCACCGCCTCCTCCTCCGGCGAGTGACAATCAGGGCACTCGGCCGGCTCCTTCTCCGGCGTGTGGCAGCACTCCGCCTCCTTCTTCGCCTGCGCCGGCGCGCCCGAGCAGCCAGCCTCCTCCTTCTCCGCCTCATCAGCAAGGGCGGAAGAGACCTGCTGCCGCTCCGGCTGCTCCGGCGCGTCATAGTCCTTCTCCTCCGCCTCGTAAGCAAGTAAAGAAGACAACCGCTCCGTCTGCTCTTCCGGCGTCTAGCAGTACAGCCAGAGGCGGGAGGACATACAGATTCGGTCCTTCTCTGAAGACTCCAGAGAAGTTACCATATGAGAGGACCCCGGAGGAGAACGCCGAGATTGCGCGAGAAGAAGTGAGGAACTTCTTTGAAGGGGTGAAAGCAAAGAAACATCCACCTCCGGAGGAGAAGGTAGATCCGGTGAAAGCGAAGTGCACTCTGGCTGCCCTGACAAAACCACCCAAGTCTCCGCCGAAAGGAAACTATGAGCGCATTATTGGAAAGGAATTTGCCGAAGCGGAGCGGTCGGGAAGTACTGTCAGTGATCAAAGGCTGAAAGAACGACGAGCTAGGAAACAAATTGCCCAGCTCGGCTAACAAGCGAAGCAATCGTGCCCCCCGCTCAAGGTGCCTAGCGACATCGTCGCTAATGATCCGAGGATGGTGCCCGGTTATAGCAATCTTGGCGATTACCTGCCTGACGATGTACATTCTGATTTCATGGAGGTGCAGATACAAAGATACGAGTACGGGAAGCCTCTCGTCAAAGATGAAAGATCTCTATCAACGATGATGCGAAGATTGCATGATTGGTACTTGAAAATCTATAGAGAGTCTGGGGGGAGGAGTACTTTGTATGTGAGAGTTAAAAAGGAGCATGACCTCATTGGAATTGAACTGTTGCCTGCTCCATTTGAGGAGTTTTTTCAGTTTTTCAATCAATTGGCCCTCGATAAAGCAACGGTCACCTGCTACTGTCTGTAAGTAGTACTACTTCTGTCATTAAGTCTCTCTATATAACTCAGCTCTTTCATTGCATGTATTTATAATTATCCTCACTATATTATGCAGATTGAAGATCGCCGAATTGAAGAAAAGACAAGTCGGTGATATTGGGTTCATTAACACATATCTCATAGATGCAAATGAGGTTAAATTTCATGCCGCTGATACCGAGGCCAACTTGCTACGATCGTTGGTAATAAATGAAAACAAAGATATAATGCTCTTTCCTTACAACTTCAAGTGAGTGTTACTGTCTTGTGCGTATTCGGTTTCCCTTATATATTAGTCAAGGTTATAGTAATGTAATTGATGAGTTATGCATGCGTGTGTAGTTTCCACTATATTCTCCTAGAGATTAAGCTTGAGCAGGGACTAGTAATTGTCTTAGACTCAAGACGAAAAGATCCCCAGGACTATGCAGACATGACTCAAATGCTCGAGAAGTAAGTTAAATCGATCATTATCCACCATATCAGCAACTTTGTTCATTTCCTGATATATCAAGTAATTGTTTTCTTTGTCTGGCAGGGTTTGGAAAAAATTCATCAAAAAAGCTCCAGGACTCCCGAAGAAGCTGCAATTTAGACACCCGAAAGTAAGTACTATAGTATCATGTTCCGCGCATCTCCTATTGATTCAAGCGCTAGTTTCATCAATACCATTTGGCATTCTTGCTTATTAGTTTGATTGACCTCTATTTCTTGTAAAGTGGTTGTGGCAGGAATAAGGGAATGATTTCTGTGGATACTACGTTTGCGAGTCCATCCGCCACACGACCTGTGAGCGGGGCTACTCTGATGAACAATATGAAGTACTTAAATAACAACATTCACAGTTTTATTTTATTATCATCATTTGTGTTGAGTTTCATTCATTCATCT
>NC_041390.1:616671580-616676731 GCF_002162155.2 Triticum dicoccoides | reverse complement strand
ACCCCCTTCTTCAAATTAGATGTTTCGGAAGTGGGATGAACTCCTAGCATAGCTCGCATGCGAGCAATTCAAGAGGAATTGGCGGCATTCTTTCTTGACCATGTGATCGCTGAAGACGAAGAATACTATGTGGACCATGAGTCCGCATGTTAGGAGATTATATTTGTAAGAGATAATTATTATATATATGTAGCTGGTAGTGTCGGATAGATATACGAGAACTTGTTGTTCGCCCAATCTCTCGGAGAAGGAGAGGTGCTCGATATCACTTCTCTCTGTATGCATACATGTTCATGACGATCTTCTAGTTCCTTCGTTTGCTTACTAGCTAGCTAGCGTGTCTAGTCCTCTCTATACATATGTATAGTATGTAGCGTCGACCAAGCACGGACATAAGAAAGGACACTTCTCTCTATTAATTATAGCTAGCTAACACAATATATGAAACACCTAAATTAACCCCCCAAAACCCCCACCCCCCCCTTTAAAAAAACAAAAACCCTAGCCACAGAAATGCTGACGCGTGGATGCCTATTGGTCCCGGTTGGTGCCACCAACCGGGACCAAAGGCCCTCCTGCCTGGGCTCCACGCACAGGCCACGTGGAGGCCCATCTGTCCCAGTTCTGGATTGAACCGGGACTAAAGGGACAGGGCATTAGTACCGACCCTTTAGTCCCGGTTCAGGAATCGGGACAAAAGGCCCTTACGAACCGGGACAATAGGCCCTTTTTCTACTAGTGTCCCCCTCCCCCCGGGGCACGGTTCACCGAAGTATCAGGTATGCAGTGCTTCTATTACCATGATATTCACGCAAACGTTATCGAGGTTTTATTTTTCAACAATTTTCCTCGGGGTCCAAGTTATCATGGTGTTTGTACCTAAGCTATCATGTATAGATGCGTTATTACCATGATGTTTATACAAAAGTTACCGGGGTACATTTTTGACAATTTTTTCCTTCAGGTCAAAGTTGCCGTGGTGTTGGACTAAGTTATCAGGGTTGCCTTGCAGGAATTACCGTGTTGTTTACACATAAATTACCGGGGAGATGTTTCAATAATTTTCACCCACGGTCGAAGTTACCATGACATTTATACGAAAGTTATCGGGTCCCGGTGCACAAATTACCATGCCATTTGCATAGAAGTTACTGGGGTATGTTTCAACCCAAAAAATCCCTCATGTGAAGTTGCCATGATATTTACAACGAGACTACATGAGCAAGGTGTATAACTCATTGGTATATGAAAGACTACAAGACAACTTGAGAAATCCAAACAAACACAAGAAGAAAAATGTTTTTTTGGCTCATATGAAAGTGAAAAAAAGGTTAACTGCCATATTTCTACTTATTGGACAACAATAAAAGGTAGGGGAGTTGGTTAGTACACTGTTGCTACTGGTGTTTGTACATAAGATAACAGGTTTCCGGTGCTTATATTAGCATCCTATCCACGTTGAGGTTACCGAGTTGTAAACTTTTTTTTCTCAGGCTAAAGTTATCATGATGATAGTACATAAGTTTTTTTTTGCGAAAAGTGCATAAGTTATCAGGTCCACGATCATAAAAAATATCATTCCATTCACCCAAAAAAGGGGATTATCTTTGAACATCTTTTTTATGCCTCGATAAAAAAATCTTCTTGCAACAAAGAAAAGACAACTGATGAAAAATAGAATTTTTTTGGATAAAAAAGAAATGAATAAAAATAGCCAAAATTTTTTTTAAAACAACCACGTTGCATGGTTCATGACCGGTAGCCAGATCCAGAAAAAAATCGAAAAGCAAATCCCGCTTGCTCCATAAAATGCAGTAGCAGCATTTGTCAAAATAAAGATAGCCTAATCTGTATATAACCACCAGCAAGGTATTAGCCTAGATGGCTAGTCAACCTAGAGCTAAACCTCTAGGTATGAGATGTTACGAACGTTTGGAAATTAGAAATTCCCTATTGTTATTATTGTTTTAAGAATATAGTGCAAGTGTCATCGGGACTGAAGCTGAAAATTGCTGATAACAGTAGAAAAGAAAAGAAAAGAAGAGAAAGAAAATATTTTGGTCTTTTCGTTAGTGCAATTATAAAGTAAATAGAAATCAAACATAAACTTTTTCTCTTCAAACATAAGACTCAATAATACACAAACAAGAAATATTTTTGGAGGTTTTATTTTTTTAATAGAACAAGCAAAAGGAACAAACGAAAAGAAACGAAACACAGATATACAAAGATCATGGAGCGAAACGACAAGTGTAATGAATGTATATGATAACATGAATAAATATTGGTAAAAAATGTACTCCACAAGTTTAAGTTGTTGGCCTAGTTGGGCTAACTCCCATGGCGTGTAACTTCTGCAGAATCCATAGTAAAAGTTGCTCACCAATTTGCGCCAGTATCGATCCCAAAGAGAGTTTATCTAATTCACATCTAGACGTTTTTTAAGAATGTCACATCTAAACTCCCATAAATATATAATGCAACAACAAGAAACAAAAAAACTAGGAAAAATATAGACCACAAACAGAATGGACATCAGCTTAGATGTGACATAGTATCCTAGACAGACCTACAACTCATGCAGTCCTCCTCCTTCTCCATCTATGCCTTGCATGCATTGACACCACTCTGGGTGGAGGCAACTAGCATAGAATCTGGGCTTAGAGCATCTCCAACAGGCGCGACAAACTAGCGCCGCGTCGCAAAATCCCCCGTTTTAGCGCGCGCGCAACCAGAATAGTTGCTCTAGCGGGTGCGCGAAAACAGCGCGCGCGGCATACGTAGTCCAGCGCGCGGGCCGAAGCGCAATCGCACGCCGCTTATTTGCTGCACCCGCTCCCGCGAGCTGGACTCTCGCGCGTTCTCTCGCACCTCCCACCCCCATCCAGCCGCGCCGCCGCCGCCGACCGCGCCACCCGGCGACTCCCCGGCCTATCTCCGCCCCGCGCGCACTTTCTCCGCCCCCCTCTAGTCCAGCCGCCCCGCGCGCGTGCTGGTCCTCCGACGAACAGCGCCCGCGCGCTCGCTGCCGCTCGGCGCCGCAAGGTGTTCGACAAAACGCCTAGAAGGTATGCATTGCTCAAAAGCCATGAATTTCGTGCATGTTGATTGTAGTTTTTTATTTATAGCATAGTATTCAACATTGTAGATGAGTTCGTCGTATGATTCTTCTGAAGAAGAATTTGATATGGAAGAGGAGGAGGATCTTGCAATGATCCTAGCTACGCATATTAATAAAAAACCCGAAGCACGGTGGTTCGGTTATGGGTTGGCAAAAAATTTGAAGGGATAGGATCAATGCCCACAATAGATTGATTAGGCATTATTTTACGGAGAATCCCGCATATCCCGAGTCGTATTTTCGTCACCGGTTTAGGATGAGCACCGAGTTGTTTAGGCGAATTGCAGAGAAATTAGCGTGCCATGACCGCTTTTTTCAGCAAAGGAGGAATGTCGCCGGAGAGCTCGGGCATAGCACCTTTCAGAAGGTGACAGCTTCTTTGCGTATGTTGGCATACGGTATACCGGCTAATCTAGTTGATGATTACTTGGCTATGGGTGAGAGCCAAGCCATCATGTGTGTCAAGCGCTTCGCAGTCGGAATTGTGCAAGTGTTTGGCGAGGAGTATTTGAGATCTCCCAACGCTGAAGACGTCGCAAGGCTTTGGGCGATGAACAAAGCTCGCGGCTTTCCTGGCATGCTTGGCTCAATAGATTGCATGCATTGAACTTGGAAGAATTGTCCAAAGGCATGGCATGGGCAATTCCACGGCCAAAAAAAGGGTTCCACTATAATCCTTGAAGCGGTGGCCGATCAAGAGACTTGGATTTGGCATGCATTCTTTGGAATGTCTGGATCTTTGAATGACACCAATGTTGTCAACCGGTCACCACTGATGAGTAAGATTGCAAATGGGGAGTTGGCACTGATGCAGTTTGTAGCAAATGGCCGTACATACAACTATGGCTATTATCTAGCGGATGACATCTATTCAAAGTGGCAAACCTTTGTCAAGCCGTTGAAAAAGCCAGAAGATAAGAAAAATCTTGATTTCCACAATGCTCAGGCGGCGGCTAGAAAAGATGTGGAGAGATCTTTTGGGATTTTGCAAGCCCGATTTGCTATTGTGAGAGGACCGACTAGATTTTGGGATCAGAAGATGCTTTGGTACATAATGCACGCTTGTGTGATCATGCACAACATGATCATCGAGAATGAGCGTGGCCAAGATGTAGACTACTCTCAGTATGAGCTCTTGGGACATCCGGTGCGAGTGCGACGGAGGGCTGAAAGGGTGGCCCATTTTGTTGCCTCCTATCATGCCATTCGACATCCCGCAGAAGGATCTCATCAAGGAGTGGTGGGCATGGAATGGACGACAAAGAGCATCATGATTTGTGCCTTCGTTATTGTATTGTTAAACTATTTGTTGTATTGAATGATAAACTGTTTGTTTGAGTTGTAATAAACGAAATCGAACTATTTATTTTTGTTTGTTTTGATCTTTTTGCTTCTGTTTTCGAATGCATATGTTGTTTGTGCGAGTCGCGCGCGCTGCATTTTTGCGCGCTGCTGGAGCGGCGCGCGCGCTGCATTTTAGCGCGGCTGCTGGAGCAGGCGCTGCGCCAAAACCAGGTGATGGGCGTGCGCTAAAACTGTTTTTTGCGCGCGCCGCGTTCAGCGCCTGTTGGAGATGAAACCTGGGCTATTGGATTGGATATGGAGGGTACAGATTTGACTGGAGGCATCTTAGGCCACTTAGAGCAACTCCAACGGGCCGACCCAAACGGACGGCGATTTTGTCCACTTTTTGTCCGTTTGGGTCGGCTAGACGGACACGGATGTCCGCTTTCGCATTTGGGTCGGCGTGTGCGCCCAACGCTGGTCTGAATCCATTTTGACGACGCAAAAAATGAAGCATGCATATTAAAAAAGAGAGAACAACATTAATTAAATATTAAAGCCGGCCACGAAGGCCGGCGAGAGTCCACGCGTCCACATTTGCATTTAAAAAAACAGCCTAAACTACGAGGCGTCGCGCTGCCCTAGGCGCCGTCGTCGTCCTCGGGGTCCGTGAGGTCGATGAGCGTCGGCGCCGGCCCGGCCCAGGCGAACGCTGTGTTCCAGAGTGCTGTCATGTCGGGCTGTGC
>NC_041390.1:616623758-616671021 GCF_002162155.2 Triticum dicoccoides | reverse complement strand
TGCAGCCGTGGCCTGGCGCGCCTCCTCCTCGGCCTCGCGCTACTCCTCCTCGAGGTCGCACGCGAGCATCTCGAGGTACTCGCCGTCGCGGCGCTCCTCGGCCACCCTGATCTTGCGCCAGTGCTCGAGGTACGCCTGCTCCTGCGCCGGCGTCGCTCCCATCCAGACTAGCGGTGCGCGTACCCACTCGCGCACTACTCCCGGCCAGGAGTAGCGCTCGATGGGGGACGGCTCCTGCTCTGGCTCCGGCTTGATGGGGGACGGCGGGGCCACCGGTGACACCACGCCGTCGCCCGCCGCGGAGAGGGCAAGGGCCTGCGCCATTGCCGCCTCGTATCGAGCCTCCTCGTCCGCCTCCGCCGCCTCCGCCCTGCGCCGCTCGTCCTCCTCGCTCTCCCAATATACGGCCGCAAGGGCCGCCTGGTAGGCGTCCTCCGCCGTCTAGTCCTCCTCGCGGACGACGAGCGCCGGTGGCGGCGACCTCCGGTCGACCTCGCGCACGCCCCGTCGCCTCGCCTCCTCGTGCTCGAAGGTGAACCAGCTCGCCCAGTTGGGCGAGTTGGTTGTGTAGGCGGGGTCGCGGCCCTTGCCCTCACGGCGACGGGCGATCGCGTGGTGCCGCCGGTGGCCTGGCCGTCCCCCATCAAGCCGGAGCTGCAGCCGGAGCCAGAGCCCGAGCCGATCGCGCGCTTCTCCTGGAGGGGAGTGGTGCGCGAGTGGGTGTCCGCGCCACCGGTTTGGCTGGGGGCGACGCCGGTGCAGGAGCAGGCGTACCTCGAGATGTGGCGCCAGCGCCGTCGTGGCGAGTACGAGGAGATGCTCGATCGCTATCTCGAGGAGGAGGCGCGCTAGGCCGTGGCTGCACAGGCGGCCGCACACCCCCCCGCCCCGGCACTGCCTGCGCCGACACAGCCTGCGCCGGCACAGCCCGACATGACGACACTCTGGAACACGACGTTCGCCTGGGCCGGGCCGGCGCCGACGCTCATCGACCTCACGGACCCCGAGGACGACAACGACGGCGCGTAGGGCAGCGCGCCGCCTCGTAGTTTAGGCTATTTTTATTTTTTTCTAAATGCAAGTGTGGACGCGTGGACTCTCGCCGGCCTTCGTGGCCGGCTTTAATGTTTAATTAATGTTGTTTCTCTTTTTTTAATATGCATGCGTTTATTTTTTTGGCGCCGTTAAAATGAGTCTCAGGCCAGTGTTGGGCGCACGCGCCGACCAAAATGTGGAAACGGGCATCCGTGTCCGTCTGGCCGACCCAATAAGACAAAAAGCGGATGAAATCGCCGTCCGTTTAAGTCAATCCGTTGGAGTTGCTCTTATGCCACGAATAGAACTTATTAATTTATTTTAGTCGGAGTACATGCCGATCGTTCATGCATGCGGTGGCTGGAGGGATAAGCCGCAGTTCTTGTAGCAGATGCATTCCCAGGTGTTATGGCAATGGCCGTTGTCGAAGCCCTCGTCCCGGCAGGGCCCGTTGCAGGTGCCTGCTATGATGCAAGTGTCGTTGGTCCACCTCCCGCTCTTCCGCTTTTCGCAGCCATGCGCCCCCATTTTTCCTGCATCCATTCACAGACAATACGAATTAACCATCAACTTAACTAATTTGGATCAGTCTGATCGGAAGATGTGTGGGATGATGCTCTTCCTACCAGATGACAGCACGAGCAGCATCAACATCGCCAGGCATATGAAAGCCTTGCCGGTTCCCAGTGGTCCTTCAGCAACCTTCTTCATGTATGATGCCATATCGAAGAGGTAATGTGTGTTGTTTTTTCTAAATGAAACCGATGGTTGTGTGAGTATTTATAGCAAAAGTATGTCAATGTTGACACGATTATTTGGTAAGATATTAATGCGTGCTATCAATGCATATCCTAATGTCTAGCTAATTTTAGTTCCACTTCTAAACATGGCTGGTGCCTTATCCTAACGCCTAGTTTTAGACATGATTGATTGATTATGTCCTTTTTGAAAGGAAAAATGGAGTACGAGTACAATAATAAAGGGGAATAATTATTGTTTTCATAGTGAAGCAATATACAAGAAGCTCTAAATCTATACCTATTATTAAAAAGAGAAGCGTTTCTTACCACTGTAATTTCATCCGTCCACCTCCCTCCCATAATTTTCGTCTGGCTCAGAATCTCTATTCCTAAAGGAGCAGTTGGTAGTCTCGCTTCACTCCCATCAACCCCTCGGTAACCCCTGTATTACGCCCATGAGCATCTTACAGACGACCATTCGCTCAAGGACAACCAATTTGGGAGGGCCTATTTGATGCATGCATGAACTCAATCTAATCTGCACTTTTTCAAAACAACTTCATCCATTAACTCGTTCAAATTAAATCATCAAAAAATCTCTACACCTTAAGGGGGAGTTGGTAGTCTTGCCTCACTCTCAGCAACCCCTCGGCAAACCCTATATTACGCCCACGAGCGTCTTATAGACGACCATTCCCTCAAGCGCAATCAATTTGCGCGGGCCCATTTGATGCGTGCATTAACTCAACCAAATCTACACTTTTCCAAAAGAATTTCATCCATTAACTCGTTCAACTCAAATCTTAAGATTATCTCTACTTCTAAAGGGGGAGTTGGTAGTCTCGCCTCACTCCCACCAACCCCTCGGCAAACGCTGTATTATGATTGCTAAAAAACCCTATATTATGCCCACGAGCGTCTTACAGACGACCATTCGGTCAAGTGCAACAAATTTGGGCTGGCCCATTTGATGCGTTCATGAACTCAATCAAATTCGCACTTTCCCAAAACAATTTCATCCGTTAACTCGTTCAAATCAAATCTAAAGAAAATCTCTACTCCTAAAGGGGGAGTTGGTAATTTCGCCTCACACCCACCAACCCCTCGGCAAATCCTATATTACGCCCATGAGCGTCTTACAAACAACCATTCGCTCAAGCACAACCAATTTGTGCGGGCCCATTTGATGCATGCATTAACTTAATCAAATCTTCACTTTTCGAAAACAACTTCTTCATCCATTAACTCATTCAAATCAAATCTTAAGCAAATTTCTACTCCTAAGTGGGAGTTGGTAATCTCGACTCATGATACGTCTCCGTCGTATCTACTTTTCCAAATACTTTTGCCCTTATTTTGGACTCTAACTTGTATGATTTGAATGGAACTAACCCGGATTGACGTTGTTTTCAGCAGAATTGCCATGGTGTTGTTTTATGTGCAAAAAGTAAATATTCTCGGAATGACCTGAAACTCCACGGAACATCTTAGAAAAAATAATAAAAAATCCTCGACAAAGATGAAGACCAGGGGGCCCACACCCTATCCACGAGGGTGGGGGGCGCCCCCCCTCTAGGGCGCGCCCCCTACCTCGTGGGCCCCCTGGATGCCCTCCGACGCCAACTCCAACTCTATATATTTGCTTTCGGAGAAAAAATCAGAGAAAAGAAATCATCGCGTTTTACGATACAGAGCCGTCGCCAAGCCCTAAAACCTCTCGGGAAGGCCGATCTGAAGTCCGTTCGGGGCTCCGGAGAGGGGGATTCGTCGCCGTCGTCATCATCAACCATCCTCCATCACCAATTTCATGATGCTCACCGCCGTGCGTGAGTAATTCCATCGTAGGCTTGCTGGACGGTGATGGGTTGGATGAGATTTATCATGTAATCGAGTTAGTTTTGTTAGGGTTTGATCCATAGTATCCACTATATTCTGAGATTGATGTTGCTATGACTTTGCTATGCTTAATGCTTGTCACTAGGGCCCGAGTGCCATGATTTCAGATCTGAACCTATTATGTTTTCATGAATATATGTGAGTTCTTGAATCTTGATCCTATCTTGCAAGTCTATAGTCACCTACTATGTTATGATCCAGCAACCCCGAAGTGACAATAATCGGGACCACTCCCGGTGATGACCATAGTTTGAGGAGTTCATGTATTCACTATGTGCTAATGCTTTGTTCCGGTTCTCTATTAAAAGGAGGCCTTAATATCCCTTAGTTTCCGATAGGACCCCGCTGCCACGGGAGGGTAGGACAAAAGATGTCATACAACTTTTTTTCCATAAGCACGTATGACTATATACGGAATACATGCCTACATTACATTGATGAATTGGAGCTAGTTCTGTGTCACCCTATGTTATGACTGTTACATGATAACCACATCCGGCATAATTATCCATCACTGATCCGGTGCCTACGAGTTTTCCATATACTGGTTCTCGCTTATTTACTTTCCCGCTGCTACTGTTATAATCACTACAAAATACCAAAAACATTATTTTTGCTGTCTTTACTTTTGTTGCCGCTACCACCACTATCATATTACTTTGCTACTAAACACTTTGCTGCAGATACTAAGTTTTCAGGTGTGGTTGAATTGACAACTCAGCTGCTAATACTTGAGAATATTCTTTGGCTCCTCTTCTGTCGAATCAATAAATTTGGGTTGAATACTCTACCCTCGAAAGCTGTTGCGATCTCCTATACTTGTGGGTTATCAAGAACCTTTTTCTGGCGCCGTTGCCGGGGAGCATAGCTCTTATCTTTGAGTCACTTGGGATTTATATCTGCTGGACACTGTGAAGAACTTGAGAGATGTGGAGCTAATTTTTTTTAGCAAGGGTGGGACTATTTTCTAATGAAAAGGCTGATTAGGAGCCCACTTGGGACTTGGCGGAACCCTAACAGAGCACTCATATAGCTTTTTTTTTCAGCCAGACTAATTTCCTGCGCAAAAAAAGGAGCAACTTAGCAGGCTGGCCCACCTAACCCCTAAAGCCCATTCGCCCCCACTACTCTAACCCTAGTCGATCCCCTCAGCCTCCCGATCCCCATCTTCTCCTAACGCCATCACATGCATAGGCGCACTTTTTCTCAACAAAAAAAAACACACAGACGCATAGAGGCAGTGACCAGCGCCGCTCGATCCCGCTCGCCGCCCCTGTTCGCCACTCCAACCTCCACTCTCATCCGCCGGCTTCCATCCACCGCTGCCGCCATACTGCAAGCTCCATCTGCTGCTGCCGCCGTTCTGCAAGCTCCAGCCGCCGCCGCCGATCCAGCGCCCCCGCCGTTCTGATCGAGCAGCCGCGCCGCCCCCAACCACTCGAGCCGTCGCGTTGACCCTATCCACCTTGTTGTGTGACAGAAGCCATCTCCGCCGCCGGCAAGGGCGCCGCCCCTCACGCGAGCATATGCCCCGGTGAGGCGTCCACCATTCTCCCGTGCGAGGCACGGCGGCCGCCGGCGCATGACAAAATGGGCTCCATGGATAAGAGAGGAAGACATTTTTTTCTGGATAGTGCAGGTTTTTTTGTAAAAACAAAACATTTTCTCAGATCGACTATAAAAGGGACTGCAGTTCAATTACCGAAAACCACAAGGGCTTTTCTGTAAAAAGTGCACGACGGTGAGTGGACAAAAGCAATAGCTGCTTTATTATTAGATAAAGATAAACATAGATATAGATAGATTAGGTGTAGATATAGATTTAGATAGAGATATGATTGGTGCTACAGTGTCACTTATAGACACTTTTTGTTCTAGGTGATGAGAGGATGCATGGGACTGATATGTTTCTTAGGCTGGTTCTGGCCGATTAATTTGAGAACTTGTCGACCCAACCAAATTCATGAATCAAATTCAAAATTGATTAGCGAGAGAGCTCCTTTTGAAATCGTTGATCCAGTCAAAATCGTAAAACCAAATTTAAATATAACACCTCGATTGAATGGGGGCTCTAAAATTAAGGAGCATAGTGTATTACTCCCTCCATCCAATATAAGACATTTTCGTAAACTTGAACGTCTTATATTGTACGACAGGGGAGTAGATATTTATACCATGAATAGAACTTATTAGTTTGTTTTAGTGGGAGTGCATGCCAACCGAACTTGAACATCTTATATTGTGGGGCAGAGGGAATAGATGTTTATGCCATGAATAGAACTTGTTAATTTATTGTAGTCGGAGTACATGCCGATCGTTCATGCATGTGGTGGCTAGAGGGATAAGCCGGTGCAGTTCTTGTAGCAGATGCATGTCCAGAGGTTCTTGCAATGGCCACTGTCGAAGCCCTCGTCTCTGCAGGGTGCGTTGCAGGTGCCTGGTATGAAGCAAGTGTCGTTGAGCCACTTCCCGCTCTTCCGCTTTATGCAGCCATACGACTCCATTTTTTCTGCATCCATCCACAGACAATACAAATTAACCATCAACTTAACTAATTTGGATCAGTCCGATCGGGAGATGTGTGGGATAATGATGCTCTTCCTACCAGATGACAGCACGAGCAGCATCAACAGCGACAGGCATATGAAAGCCTTGCCAGTTCCCAGTGGTCCTTCAGCAACCTTCTTCATGTACGATGCCATATCCAAAAGGTATCGTGTGTTGTTTTTTCTAAATGAAACTGATGGTTGTGTGAGTATTTATAGCAAAAGTATGTCAATGTTGACACGATTATTTCGTGAGATATTAATGTGTGCTATCAATACTTATCATAATGTTAGTTTTAATCTAGTATCCAAATCAAATCAAAATATATCTAAAGGCCGCCACCGCCACCCCCTCCTCCTCACCCTTCCCTCCCCTCATCACAAGATAAGAGAAGAGGAGAGAAGAGAAGAGGGACATCGGGTGAGCGAGCAGGTCAGGCAGCGGCCCAGATTTGCCGCGGCAGCCCAGGGCCTCGACGGAGGCCGGGACAGGACCTCCGACGATGCGGACATGCCCGAGGACGGGAATCCTGCTTCCCCGTCGACTTCTACTCTGCTCATCCGTGCGGTCGTCAGGGGCAACCCACACCATGGAGCTTCCTCCGTCTGCTCCGGCAATAGGTACTCTCTTTCTCTTGCCCACCTTCGATTTGCTCCCCTCCCCTCCCCTTCCTTCCCTTCATTTGGTTCCCTTCCTCACGCACGCAAGTCATGGCACCACCAGCGCCGAACCCTAGCCATCATTGTTTGGCTGGGAGAAGCAGCTCCTCGCCGGCTTCCCCTGCCTGCGCTTTCATGTAAGCCCCTCTGTTGTGCTCTCTCATGTGCCCACGACACCTTCTTGGTCGGCGGAGATTAGTTCCTAATTTTGATTTGGACACAGTAGACACATGATGAGGGTTAGGCGTGTGTAATGGGGATTGGGATGCAGATTTCATATATGCAAATGTAATCACTACAAAATTTGCTCTATTTTGCGACGTTTCACTTGTATCATGCATAATCCTTTTTCCTCGCGGAAAATACCCCGTGGCGTTTTCTGGCCGTCTGGCCTAGGGTGCCTTAGGCGTGACGCGGGGGCGTGGGGGCTCCTCCTAGCGGCGGAGTGGTTCCCGCGGGCCTCGGGTCCCTTAGGTGTGGTGGTGCAGCCGTTGGCTGCGGGATGGCTCGGTGGTGCGGGAGCTCAGCCGGCGGCCCCCGCTAGGCCCAGATCTAGGCCCTCTGGGCCCCATCTGGGTTTGGGCGGGCCGAGGCTCTCTGCACGACGGCGAGGCTCCTTGGAGGTGGAGGTGGGGCGTCGACGGTGGCGTTGGAAGCCAGCGTGCTGCAACGTGGCGGGGGGACTTTGTGGGCCCATCTGGGCCAATGGTGGCCTGGTCGGGCCGGTGGTGCCCTGGTTTGTCCCAGTTGTCGCGTCCGGTCCCCTCCCGCTCGGTTGCGTTGCTGGTGCCCTCGGGTCTGCTGTCCCCCTCTTCCTTCCTCTTGGCATCGTGTCGATAGCCTCATTTTGGCGACGAAGTGGGTTCCAAGACCGTGGTGGCGCATGTTGGTGGGCGGCTGGTTTGGCAGAGCACTCGAGTTGTCCAGGGTGGCGGGGATTTTTGGGGTCAGGAGAAATCCCTGTTGGCTCGTCCTGCACCGATTTGGTGACGTCTATGGGTGCCACCGTTCCTTCCTGAAGGGCTTCGGATGTACCCCCTCCCGACTACCCTTCACGTACCGGGGGAAACCCTAGGACTTGTCCGGGCAGCAGCAGTGTCGTCATCGCTTTCCTTCTTGAAGGTGTTGCTCGGTATGCGGCACTTCGGTCTGCTTGGAGCGTGGTGGAACATCTACGTAGGGCGCAATGGTTGCCGGTCTTCTTTGTTTCGTCAAGTTGCCGATGTCGGCATTTGTTTCTCTTTCTTTCACTTGTTTTAATTTTTAGGCTTGGTTGTGTTGCGGCCCAGCATGCTTATTGTATCATGTGGTTGCTTTATAATGTAAAGCAGTGGGAACCCTTTATCGTCATTGCTTGTATGGACATGGTTCATGCATTATCTATAAGAGGGGGCGAAAACCTATTTGGTACTAGATCATACCGGACGCGTTGCTGCGGGTTTTTGTTGTCGCAAAGATGATAACAATTGAAATCAATTATATGATAAATTTTATTGCAAGCAATGAATGTTGTATTTGTTTTATAGCACACAACACCAGCATGATGATTTAAACAACGGAAAAAAGAAATAGATACCAGAAAGCCCAAGAGCTGGAACAATACCTGGGTTCCTCCATGGTCGGCTTCTGAATATAGTCAAATGGCCATATAAAATAATTAATATAAAAAAAATCTAAATCACTCAATATTGAAACACTTGGTAAAACGAATAACTTAGAATAGTGGCGATCCATTGCAATGTGATGTAGTTTATTGTTGTGCAAGATAAACAAAATTTAGAAACTCTTAGGGGTGTTAAATTCTTAATCACATCATATACATCACCGTTTTGGCTATCCTTTCAGTTAATTAGTACCAAAAGTCACCACTATACACGATCACTGGACATTGGTGTAACCACATCCATGTGAAGCCACGTATATATCCTGGCATACATATAGTCAAATCAATCGAACTACGAAACATTCCTCCTGGATTCATCTGACCTACCTAGCTGAGGAGAAGGCATTTGGGCTCAAATAAAATTGGCAACACGCGGGACTTGAAAGTTTAAGGACCCAACAGAAATAATCGATTGAAATGAGGAGCTCACCAGTGTGCTCTTGCTTGGTGGCGATGTGGAAGGCATCCGGGTCGAGGCGCCAGCAGAGAGTGGTGACCAGGAGAAGGATGTCGACAACCCCAAGCGCGTTGGACCTCCACTGTGACCTACAACTCGGACGTCCGTCTGCACGATATCAACCACGTGTTGCAGCAGGAAGCCTCGGCGTTGGCCAGGATGGGACGGCATCCCTGGGTCAGACGGTGGCGAGCAACCTAGTGGGGCTGGATGCCTCAGTGTCAACAATGATGCATTGGAGACAGTGTCGGTGCCCCCGGATCAGACCACGGAGAAGAGCACCCGGTGGGATAGCGGCATGATATCCAATGGAGACCTGGGATGCGAGCAAGCAGCTGCCGAATCCATCTGCACCATTGTTGACCAACCAACATGGCTCTTATTCGCAGGGTGGTCGACATGGGAGGCGACCACCGCTGCTGCAACTGGATGGTGATGGTGGATTCGGCGGCTGAAGCTAGAGAATATGATCCATTGAGAAATTTATCAGCTTCTCTTGCACAATCGTGGAGGAGACGGAGGGTAATAGGATTTAATACAGAAGACGAACATGTGTAAGAAAATCAATCAGTGAGGGAATAGCTAATGACCTCAGCAGGGATTTGATGGAGAAGGTGAAGAAGCCGGAAGGAGAGGGAATCATCAGTTTCTCAGGGACACAACAGATGCTATGGGGAAAAAACCATGGCATCAGTAGATGGTCTGGCTCCAGTAACGCATGCCGTGAATGGAAGGCGCATGCCTTGCATCGGATGGGTATAACTAATTAAGGTGACGACCATTAAAATAATTGTGTTGACAGTGGGCCTGGTGGCCAAGCATGGACGCGTTCGTTCCTATGTTGACGAGGCAGCGAGGAAAAACTCAGGTCACACCTTGAGAGAGAGCTTGAATGGAATGCATGCGGTGCATGGCAGATCGCTGAGATGGGCGAGCTGCATGTTTAGATAAATAAGTTAGTTATAGGATGGAGTTCTTAGGTATATAGGATTTGTTTTATTGGATAATAGAAACTACATCCACATTGGTTTAGTTCTCCAGACCATCACTTAGCACTGACAGGGTTTTAGAAAATAAAGATTCGGTCCAGCCGTGCGGCAAAAGAACCAAACTAATCAACCAAATCTAAAGAGTTCATGTTATAGTCATATATAGATGGGCCCCAGAGTCAAAACAGATGTATATAGATGAGCCTAATTAATCAACGAACTACAAAATTAAGATCGGACCATCATAACATCCGACAAGCTCAAGGTACCTCGGTTGTTCGTTGATGATATGTAACAGCCGCAACGCATTTCAGTACACACGGAAATCAGGTGATGCTGAACTCCACGGTTGACGGAACCTTGGGAGCCAGGTGTGTTGAGGTCATCTCTCTCGCGTAACCGCACCTCTCTTCGTCTTGCAACTTATGCTTCTCGTTCGTGACGAACCATGGCTCCATTGCAAGTGTCTTGAGTTGCAACCACTTCAGCATGGGCGCCCTTCTCAGCAGAAAGTATAGGAGCTCCATCAGTTCCAATTCCCCACTAAACCCGTTGATTTCGATATTGTAGAGCCTCGGAAATGTCAAATCCGCGGGCCATGTCATGTTGAGCTCACTAGGCTCCTTAAGCTTGGAAAACCCCTGCATGGATATAAGCTGGCTAAATTTAAAAAACATAGAAAGGTAAACAATTGTTGACATGTTTTAATGTGAAGTGTGTAGAAATAACAAGGGCACAACTTACATGTAGCCCGAAATATTCGAGTAAGGGAGCTTCTTGAAGGAGATAAGCAAGCGAGCAAATGCACCCTTTCCAAGATGTCACGAGACAGATTACGATTGTCTTCAAATTAGCAAATCTGAAAGTGTGCCGCAGCGCGCGAGGTACCTGGAGACAGTGGGGGTCCAAAAAGAAGATGGAGCATGTAGACAGTTTCTAAAGATGGCCATGCAAACCAAGGGTCAGAAATCTTACATACTTGCACAGGCGCAGGACATTGCAAGACCAACGTCTCCAACTTTGGAAGCTTAGGAAACGCACTTATGAAGTCTAGAGGGCATTCATTCTTCTTCGTGAAATAAACACGGAGTATATCAAGAAATGGTGCATATCCATACTCAATATTTACCTCGTGCCCCATGTACTCGAAAGACTCAAGGTCATCAGCTTTAATACAGACCCTAGTTAAGCCATGACAGTAAACAACAGCCAACGTCAACAATTGTGAATGAGTAATCGTCAAATGAACCAATTCATGACATAATATTTGAAACATATGTATCAGTTACTGAAACACGTCCGAGTGTAAGGGAGTGAAGGCATGGAAAGCAACTAAGATTTTCAGGCGTTGTTCCTAAACCGCAATTGGACAGAGTCAACTCGCTCAACCGACAGCCTCTCCCATTAGAAAATGGCGACAAAAGGAAGTCATACGGCTCTGAAGCGAACTTCCAGCCTCTCAGACAAATCGAGCGATCCTTGTCATCAAGGTCAAGGCAGAGCTTTTCCGTACAGGCTGAAGCTGCAAACCGAATCCAGTGGCCCACCTCAGAAACATTGGCTGAGGTCAATGGGAATCTGACAGTAAATTCCTTGATTCTATCGCCATTATGATTGTGCAAAAGCCCATTTATATCTGAACAAACTTTGTAGCTTCAGCTTTCCACAAATGCAGATCTTCAAGGTAATTTGAGAGCTCTGGCTCTTGCATCCTGAGATTATGGGCATCAAGGATGAGACTGTCGACGTTCTTCCAGAGGTGTCTCCATCTGGTGGAAACACAGCCAGTCATTGCAGCATCGCTTATTGTCAGTAGGGAAAGAATTTTGATTAAAATGTCATCTGGCAATGTACTGATCCAATCACAGTTCTGCAGAAGAAATGACATGGTAGGTAGTATGAAATTAGAAAGCATGCTACCATCGTCACATCTTACAACTTATTTAATAACCATAGAAAAGCGATGATATCATGTGCGGCAGGGCTTGGTTACACTGTCCATTGCTAAAAATTAACAACATACATTTTCTTTACTCACTAATCTACATTTCTAACTTACAGATGAATGAAAACAAACATGGAAGGGAACCCCTTTTATTGAGTAATCAATTTTCTATTAATTTGCACTACAGTAAGTGGAGGCAACAAATCAGGTAAATACAGGGTAAAAACATTACTCATTCAACGATGAGTCTAAAGACATATTTCTTGTGTCATATAAACCATGTTTCCCACGCTAGTCAAACTTTTTTTTTTAGAAAAGGATGAGGACCCCCGGCCTCTGCATCTGGGCGATGCATGCCGCCACTTTATTAATTATTCTCACAAGACGTTACAAAGTCATACAACAGTAAGACTAAAGCCACCGTCTAAGCAACAATTGTGGCTACTCCTATCCAATTGATGAAGGGGTGCTGATACCCTGGGCCTAATACCAAACAGACATCGTAGCCAAACCTAAACATCTAAGACCTGAGGTCCCAACCAGGACGCCTGCCGGGTATGGGGCACCTACCAGTCTGGCGCACTCCTCAATCAGGACATCTGCCGGGTATGAGGCCGCCGCAGCCACCTGCCACCAATCCATCTTCAGAGTTGTACTATTGCATCTACCGTGCCAGGTCTCTCTGCCATTGACGCCACCACGACGCCAGACATCGTCGTCCTCCTGCGTGAGTCCATCCTCGCACATTGAATTCCGAATCTGCCACTGCGCCACGCCTTCGAGATCCGCCACCATCAATGTGTAGGATGAAACATCGCTCCACCAAAGATGTTGTCCGCTGGTCCCGCGAAGCCGAGTGCACCTCCAAGAATGACGCCCCCAAGGGGGTAACGACACATGCTTGCCGCCGACATCCGATCAGCTGATCTAGGGTTTCCCCCGGAGGTATTGAGTGGAGTTGGGAGTTTCACCTCGATGATGCCTTCATGAAGGAAACGATGAGAGGGGCATCGTCATCATCGGCTCCGGCCATGGACCGAAAACCAGGTTTTCATCCGGATCCGTCCCAAGAAATCCACCCGACAGCCTGTGCACCATCTCGACCGCCTTCAAAGCCCCAGATCCAGCCGCCTAGATCCAGCGACCAACCGCAACAACAGTGCCACCGTAGGAGCCCTGGCGCACCGGCCACTGCCTGAGTGTGCCACCACTAGAGCCTAGGAGGAGGGCTCCCACCCCGCCTCGCCAAGCCGCAAGAGCCGTCGAGATGGATCCCGCGCACTCGTCACCGTCTCTGATCCGAACCAATACATAGCATATCGCCATCACAGATCCACCTTGGACAGGGACTGCACCACGCCATGCCACCGCGGGAGGCCCTAGCTTCACCAGCCGCCATCCTCCAGGGCCGCTGCCCCGGGATCCAGACAGAACATCACCGCTGCCACCGGCCATGTTTCGCTGCTGCCGACCGGCCAAGCCACCGGCCACTGCAACCTCCGCCGCCATGACCAAGCACGCCCACCGATCAACCGGCACCATCAGATCTTCCACGAAGCCTGCTGCTCCGCCGCCTCCTCCCATCACCACGCCGCCAAGGCGCCGTCGGCGGCCAGATCGGCCGCGCCGCCGCGACGACGGCTCAGATCGGGGAGAAGGGCCCCTGCGCCCCGGGTGACCCGCCTCACCCAAAGGAACGCGGGAGGGAAGGGGGCTTCCGCCGCCGCCGTCAGCCGCCCGGGGCTTTGCCCGGCGACCTCCTCCAATGGCGGCGGAGGGGAGGGGAGGGGAGGGAGGGGTTGGGAGCCCGGTGACGGTGGGGGTAGGGTTCCGCCCGAGCTGCCCTAGCGGGGGGCGACACGGGGGACGGGACGACTCCTCCAGACGCTAGTCAAACTTGAAGACCTAAAAACCCATGCCCGGCTTATAAACCTGACCGGAGGGAGTAGTGCGTTTTTACATTTAATAATGACAAACCTTTGGTTGAAGCTGAACTGTTTGACACCCCAAAGTTAGGTATGATTTCAACATTTGGCATTGTGGCACTACTGTCAACTCTCACTAGTTCTAATGTTCAAGGTAATAAAATCAAATATTTGAGAGATATTCTTTAGTGGAAAACATAAATATCTTCTAACCATTCTATCTGAGCCGAAATAACTCTATATTGCTCAAATCAAACCACTTCCTTTCTCACTTCATCCGATTTTTCGGAGCAGTAATCTCCTAGAACTATTCTGAAATCAAACTCCAAGCAAACTGCGTTACTGGACAAGCATATATAGTTAATTACTTGTAATTAAACGAAAGATATTATATAATGATTATATATTCGAAATGATTTTTCAAACCCAATGCAGAAATTAGCTCAATACTTGGACAGATAGGAATGCACTTGGTCAAGATAATATAAGATGTTGATAAAATACATACCTGGACAGGCTGCTCATACTGCAAACGCATCCTTTTGTTAGGCAGGAGACAATCATCTAGAGAAAAGAAAATAGTACTGAGTTACGTGAATCAGTAGCATTCTATATATATGTTCATGTGTAGTACAGTGTAATAAAGCTAAAGTCTTCCTCGCATCAAGAAAGGGTAGAATATGAACACTTGAGAGGTGAAAAGATGAAGTCTCTGTATTGTGCCACAGAGATATTTACTAAAAATGAAAAGCTTCATGATGCATGTTATCGTTTTGTAATAGAAATCGATCCACTGCCAGTTTGTATTATCGTTCTGTAACTAAGTGTATGGTTCAAATTTCAAAGTACTAGAGTCTGCTCCCCTCCTTTTCTGACCAAACCCTAAATAAACTCCTGCCTCTATTTTTGTATAGATCAATGTACCTTTCTCATAATCTAAGAGGCAAGGATCGAGGCATTGCATCGGATAGATAAAAGAGGGAAGAGACGGTTACCTCCGCTGGACAGTGGCTGCGCTGACGCCGGTGGCGATGTGGAGTCCATGTCCATAGCAGGTTCTACTTTATTTTCTTTTGAGAGAGAGTGAGGAACGCGTTTGCGTCTTTTCACTGGGCGGTCAATGAGTGTGGCTTCAACTGTTGACTACAGCAAGTGGAGGCAACAATTTGAGCAAATGCAGGGTAAAAACAGTAGTGCTTTCTTACAATTAATGATAAACTATTGTCACTGTGTAATGACACCACTGCAAGATTGAATTGTTCTACCAATGCATAATCCATAATTAGGTTACTACTGTTTGAAACCGCAAATTAGGTTACCACTATGAACTTGCACTAGTTCTAATGTTCAAAAGGTAATAAAATCAAATATTTGAGAGATATTCTTTTGTGGAGAACATAGATATCTTCTAACCATTATGCTTGAGCCGAAATAACTTTATGTTGCTAAAATCAAATAACTTCCTTTCTCCCTTCATTTACTTCTTGGGAGCAATAATCTCCTACTCCCTCCGTTCCTAAATATTTGTCTTTTTAGAGATTCAAATGGACTACCACATACGGATGTATATAAACATATTTTAGAATGTAGATTCACTCGTTTTGCTCCATATGTAGTCACTTGTTGAAATCTCTAGAAAGACAAATATTTAGGAACGGAGGGAGTAGAACTTTCTGAAATGAAACTCAAAGCAAACTGTGTCGCTGGACTAGCATATACAATTAACTATTGTATTCAAGCAAAAGAAATTACATGATCGTAATGATTTTTGAAATCCCATGCAGAAAATTATCCCAATATACTTTCTTATGAAATAAAGAAGATCTGAAACAACTGTGTAAGTATTTATTTTCCAAGTATATGTCAAAGAACTATACCAGGGAAGACAGAGACCCAAGAGATAGAAATGCACTACTTCAAGATAATATAAGATGTTCACAGCATATATACCTGGTCAGTCTGCTTGACATCTTGCATGCGCATCCTCTTTTTCAATGGAAAACAATCATCTAGAGAAAGAGATAATGATTCAAAATTACACAACTCTGTAGTTTTGTATGTTCGTGTGCAGTTGAATGTTATTAGAGTAAAATCTTTCTCACATTAACAAAGAATCTATTCACACTTGTGGTGCTGATGTTTACATAGCTTTAACAATCCTATCCACTATGGATAAATTAACTAAATACACAACTAACTGGACGACGTTCCATCTTAATAGTCATATATACATCAAAACCAGGGAAGTTAACAAGCCAAGCAAATACTTTACGAAAAGGTTCATTAGTTTCTGCTTGTTGTGAACTCCTACATGTAACCATATCTTCAAGGTTAAGTGCTTAGGTGGTCTCGGTATTGTTCCACCACTGACAATGCCCCCTTGTGCAATGAAAAGCAGAGCTCCTGCCTATTACAGTCTAAAAACTGGATGATGCTTGTTAATTGTTATGGTTTTCTAACTAGGCATCATCCCCTATTACTAATTTTAGGGGTGCAAAACTCCAAACATAAATAGATTCACAACCAGTTCGTATTAGCAAAGCATTTAACCTGGTTGGAATTTCCTTCCATACGATTTGTTCCTTTAAGCTAAACAGATGAGGCAGCAGTTTGCTCCAACATCACGAGGAGTAAGAGCATCTCCAGCCGCGCCCCCAACAGGCCCTCCCAGGCGTTTTTGCCGCGCCGGCGCCGAAAAAACGGCCCAGTCACGCCCCCAGGACGCCGAAAAAGCCGGCTCGGGCCTTTTTTCCGCCCGGCGGTCACAGGCCGAACCCGGCGTACTGGGGGGCAGTTGGGGGCTCCGGCGCAAGAGAAAAGCGCGGTTGGCCCACGCCGTCAGAGGAAAAGTCAAGGTTTTCTTCCCCGACTCGCCTCCCACCCCCCGCGCCCTCAGCCGCCAGTAGCTATATCCCGGCGCCGCCCGCCGCCTTTCACCACTAGATAGCCATTCCGTGCCGGAAAAATAGCAGAGCTTCGCCGCGGCAGCCCCTCCAACAGCAGCTGGGCGTTTCCGGCCGCGGAGGGGCAGTTTAGCGGCGGGGACACGCCCACCGGGTGCAAGGTGTTCAGCGATTTGCCTGACTCGGTGATGGACTCGGATGACGAGGAAGCGCTCGCCGCGCTGCTGGAGGAGGAAGCCGAGGCCGACGTCCAGGAAGAAGAGTATCTCATGGTGCTCGCCGCCCTCGCCCAGCTGCTGGCGAGCAATGAAAAGCCGCGGCGAGGTGGCTCGGCGCCGGGGCGGGTGAAAGCAAAGAACCGGCATCGTCTCGAAGGCTACTGCATGCTCTACTCCGACTACTTCGCCGATGCTTCACTTCATGGCGAGAAAATATTTCGGCGCCGTTATTGGATGAGCCGAAAGCACTTCCTCAGGATTGTGAATTCCATCCGGGAGTTCGACAACTACTTCAAGTGCAAGATGGATTGCACCGGCGCCCTTGGATTCACCTCCATCCAGAAGTGCACGACAGCGATGAGGATGCTTGCATACGGAGCTCCCGGTGATTCACTCGACGACTATGGGCGCATGGCCGAGTCCACCAGCATAGAGTGTTTCTACAAGTTCTGTCGGGCAGTGGTGGCAGTGTTTGGACCGCAATACTTGAGAACACCCAATGCGGAAGACACTGCTCGGATCCTAGCACAGAATGTAGCAAGAGGATTTCCTGGGATGCTTGGAAGTATTGACTGCATGCATTGAAAATGGAAGAATTGCCCATTTGCTTGGCAGGGGATGTACAAAGGCGCCAAAGGCGGTTGCAGTGTGGTACTTGAGGCGGTGGCCACACGGGACCTCTGGATTTGGCACTCCTTCTTTGGTATGTCGGGACCTCTCAATGACATCAACGTGCTGTAGTGCTCTCCTGTCTTTGCCAAGCTTGTTGAAGGTTATTCTCCTCCGGTGAACTTCGAGATCAATGGGCGGCACTACAACAAGGGGTACTATCTAGCTGATGGCATCTATCCGAGATGGTCGACATTTGTGAAGACGATCTCAAACCCTGTGCCAGGAGGCAAGAACGCCTGGTTTGCGAAGGTTCAGGAGGCTTGCAGAAAGGATGTCGAGCGGGCATTTGGTGTGCTCCAATCTCGATTTGCTGTTGTCCGGTACCCCGCTCAGACCTGGTCGAAAGATCAAATGTGAGAGATTATCACTTGCTGTGTCATCTTGCACAACATGATCATCGAGAGAGAGCAAGAAGACCCAGTGTTTGACACTGAACCATACTACTGGCAGGGTCCTCTAACCGAAGTTGATCACCAGCTACCGGCGACCTGGACTGCCTATCTCAGTATGCGTTAGGAGATCCGAGATCCACAGGTGCATCATCAACTGCAGCAAGATCTGATAGAGCATTTATGGAGGCTTAAGGGCGACGCCGGGCGCGATGTGTGATGAAATATGAGTTTTTATTTGTTGAACTATATAATTTGTATTGAACTATTTGTTGGTGTACTATTTTGTTGAAGTATTTGATATTTCTGTGATGAAATATGTGATAAAAAAATTTATGTGCATAATTGAACGCCGAACAACGGCGAACCACGCCGAATATGGGCCTATTGTTGCCCATATGGGCCCTTTATTCGCCGAAATGGGGCTGAAAAGTGGGCCAATTTCGACGCCTGGGGGCGATGACTGGGCGCGAAACCGCCCCAGCGCCGATTGTATCGCCGGCTCGCCCCCAAGGGGCAATTTTTATGCGTCCTGGGGGGCGAACGGCTGGAGATGCTCTAAGCACAAGCTGAAATACCATCTCAAATTATTATTATTATTATTATTTAGAGAAAAGGTGAATCAATGGCATCGAAATTAAGGTCCAGATTTGTGCTTTTGGCATCTCAACTCCTTGGGAGAAAGGGGAAAAAAAGCAAGCCCTCCCGATGGCACCATATAGAAGAACCGCGGACCAAGGTGTGGGATCGAATTTCGACCAAACCCTAAATAAACCCCTCCCTCCCGTTTTGCTATAGATTAATGGACTTTCTGTCATAATCTAATTTGGCAACGATCAGGGCATTGCCTCAGATAGCTGAAAGAGAACGGAGACGGTTACCTCCGGTGGCCGGTGGCGTTGCCGACGCCGACGATGATGCGGAGTCCATGTCCGTAGCAGGGGAGGACGAGTTCGCTTCTTTTCACTGTGGATCGGGCGGTCAAGGAGTGTGGCTTTTTTTTCTTTTTTTTTCTTTTTTTGATTTTTTTGAGGGGTAATAGCCTTTTATTACTCAAAGTTCACAGAGAGTGGGATACAAGTTTGATCGTGTGGTTGGCCAAGCCACACATGACGCCCTGGACCTACTTTTTTTGATGAGAAGAAGGAACGTGGCTTTAACAGTTCGTCTCGACTGGACCGACCCGATCCTCAGCTTATTGGGCCTGGCCCAGTGCTTCCTGTCCAATGCATGCATACAGTACAATACTACAACACCTCAATCCCTCAAAAAATTAATACTACAACACCTCAATTTTTTTACAATGTACTACAATACACTGTTTTAGTCGAATAATACCTTGGCAAACTGAGGGTAGCTCAGATTGTTAGGTTCCTTATGATGGAACTAGCCACCACTGGTGCTCGTGTTTTAATGGAATTATTTTGGACCTTCCGGCGACGTTTGTTCTGCGGGCGGAGATATTTCCTTCGACTACGAAGGCGCCTATGGTGACTTCATGGATTTTATTGTAATAACTAAACACTCCTGTGATACTCCTATGTGAGACAATGGCGATTGTATGATGTTCGTATGTGTAACAATAATCTTCCTTTTGTTCAACTTGTAACATTTCATTATGTTCAAAAATTAATTGTATGTTCATATGTGCGGCAAACACTATGGAATAACTCAATATCATTTAATAAGAGCAGAATTACAGTCCAGAGGTACTGTCAGAAAGAAAGAAAAAGATTCTAAGGAATAAAAAAGGAAAAATTGGGTCTATGTTCAATGGAGGAATAAACAATCTCAAGTGTTAGAGTTGTGTCGAATATTGTGTACAAGGTAGATTATAGTTAGACTTGCAGTTCGGACTGGAGCCCAGTGGTCTGATGAAAGCGTGAAACTCGCCATCGGTTGGTGATGATCGATGGTACTCTGCAGTGGAGGTTGAGTGGTGTGGGTTCGCGACCCTTGAGACTCGACCAGGACAGCGGAGGCTCGACGCGGTAATAGCAGCGAGGCGTGTGGTATGCATGGGACATGGAGACGGGCCAGGGCTCTGGTGGTCATACATGTGGTGAGACAACTGCAAATTTGACTCGGGATGACTACATGCAATGGTGGAATTCCTTCAAGTTTTAGATAGGCGGTCAAGGAAGAGCGGTGATATCGAGTTCAGGTAACTTTTATGTGTGACACCCAATATGTGAGTTGTTCACTTTCACGCAGGTCGGTGATTGGTGTGTGATGGCGTTGGACTGATACTCTGGAAGTTGGGAGCACAAACTAGAGTAAGGGGAACTTAGTTTTGCTCGAGCATTGACTCTGGTCAAGAAAAGGAGGGACTACAAGTTGCAGGTGGAGTCACATGGAGTTTTGGGAGTAGCAGCGGTGCTCATGGGATAAGCTCAAGTCCAATGTACATGGAAGTTTGACGCATTGACGAATTCAAGCTGGTGGAGAATATTCGCCAAGGTGGAGTTTGTTAGAGTTGTGTCGAATATTGTGTACAAGGTAGGTTGTTTTTTTAGAAAAGGAGAATGACCCCGGCCTCTGCATCTAGGAGATGCATGCGGCCATTTTATTAATTATTCTTGAGGACCTTACAAAGTAGGACAACAATATGCCTGAATCTGCCATCATGGCAACATCTGCCGCTACTTCTAGACAAATGATGAAGGGGTGCAAGCTGGGCCACATATCCAGACCTCTCACTTAAGCCTAACATCTAAAACCGGAGGCCTCGACCGAGCCATCTGCCAGGTCCGGGGCTCAAACATGTCCTACGCACTCACATGTGCCATCGCCGCCATCTTCCGCTCGTCCATCTTTAGAGCAGATTGAGGTGACAACCTTGGCAGGTCCTCCGGCATCGACGCCACCACGACGCCAAACGACGACCTCCACCTACGCGAGCCTTGGCAGGTCCTCCGCCATTGATGCCATCACGACACCAGCCGACGACCTTCACCTACACGAGTCCATCTCCAAGCAACGAACGTAAATCCATGCTAGGATAGGGCTGCACCACCGCCGTCGCCCACCGCCCACAAGCGCCACCCAACCCCAAGGTTCCCAAAGCGTCACCTTCAAGAAGGGAACGACACTGTGAGCGCCGCCGCCGCCCAGCAAAGTTAGGGCTTTCGCCCGGGAGACCTAGTGGAAAGTGAAGTGAGGAGATCAGTCCATACCGATGCCTCCAAGGAGGGGAACAGCACCCTCAGGCGTCACCGTCGCACGCGGCCGATCAGGGATTTCGCCTGAACTAGATCTCCGCCACTAGCAGCGCCTCCTGTACAGAACCGACGACCAAGAGGAAGCGCGGCCTGAGCAGGCTGGCCCGCACGCCGAACAGGGAAGGAGGGGAGGCGCCAGATCGCGCACACCGGTCGTCGCAGAAGCCACCGTCGACCGCCAACGACCACCGGATCCCACCGCCCACGCGGCCGGGACACCAGATCCACCGCCCGCATGGCTGCTAGCCGATCGTACCTTGCCAATGAAGCTGCCGCTCCAGATCCAGGGTTTCCCACGCAGAAGTAGGGCAACCGAGGCCCCGCCGCCACCATCCTTGGCGCCCCGGGCTTGCCCGGCGGTTGCCTCAGGCGGCGGCGAGGAGGTGGGACAAGGTGGGGAGGGGGCCGCGGTGGCACGGCTAGGGTTCCCCCGCCGCCGCCGGGGAGGCGACGCGGGGGTCACGAGAGATGTTTTTGTGGACAAGGAAGTAGGACTTGCCGGCTTTGAAATTCTTGCTGTCAGAATAAGCACAAGGTAGGTTATAGTTGGACTTGTAGTTGTATTGTGTTTAGATAGGATATGGAGTCGTGTCCAAGTAGGACACTTGTATCCTAGGCCTCTCATATATAGCGGGGCTAGGCACACGATGTAACCTATGCCAACATAATAGCACCGGAACGCAAGGGAAGCCGGCGGCATGTGCCGGTGTCCAGGGCGACCGGGTGCGGTATTGTAGCAGTGTCATGGGGAGGAGCGCCCATAGTCAGGCCTCGGGGATGTAGCCATATCGGTGAACCTCGTTAACAAATCTCGGTGTCCTGCTCGTGTGATTGCTTGATCCTCGGATGATCGACGAAGTGCCTCAGATTTATTCTACATCAAGAACAAGGAAAGATATTTTGTTTTCGTTCCCCTTATAAACTTTTTATGGGGTATATCAGAAAATAAGCCAAAGTGGCAGAAACTGAAAAGAATTGGATGGCTTATTCTCAAGGGCTTATTTTCACCGCAACTTTTCAGGGGATTTTTTTCCACTACAGCTTATGCACAGACGACAACTCAAAAGAACCTTATTTAGCACCGCATACCTTTTGGTTAAGCTGGATATCAGTGATATCCATTCATCATTAGTCGAGGTCCTATGCTGTAACAAATATATTAATGAGGATCACATACTCAACCTTATTATTGACGTCTTTGTAGCAGTGAGCTACAACCATGCAAGTGATTTATTTTGTTTATATACACTTGTTGTAACTATAACATACTCCTGCTTAAACACATGTAATATGTTTGCCAGCTTAATGTCATTATCGTTGATGAAATCTTGGTTGCTGAATTGTTTGTGCGCAACATCTCAATTGAAGAACCGGTATACCTCCAATATCTAACAACAAACAAATAACTCTTTTGGGATCACTATGTATCCTTTTTTTAGCTTAGAGAGAGAGAGAGAGAGGTGTCCAGATATAAGCCCACTTTAAACTTACTAGTACCTATAGATTTTTCTAAAAGTCAAACTTTCCAATGTTCGACCAAGTTTAGAGTGGAAATTATCTATATCTACAATGTCGCACATATACAATATGAAAATATGTCTCGTAGTGTATCTAGTGATGTAAATTAAGTATTCCATATGTAAATAGTTTTCTCTAAAGAAAATTGGTCAAAATTTACAAAATTTGACTTCTGAAAAAAAAACTATATGTACTATGTTATGGAATGGAGGGAGTAATATTTACCATCGTCTTGTACTCTTGTTGTTGCAAACGTCAACTTGATGGAGCCAACCAATCAAGCATTCTTCCACTCTTCAACTGTGGCTTCTTGGCTTCTTTTCACCTATCTTGAGGTTTGCTGCTTGGACGACATCTTCTAGGTGAGGGCATCTTGCATGATGGTGGATTATGCACATGAAGATTGAGATTACTGTGGATAGGCAAATGAGGAGATGATGCGGTTGCACTACAAGAAATATGTCAACTTATGACCTTCTGTCAGTGACCCTCGAAGAATTGGTCATAAATTTATGACCATTTTAGATCAATTGGTCAAAAGCTGTCTGGGGGGCTCTAAACCCTAAACCATAACGACCAGTTTGGTCAGAAAGGTCATAATTTCATTAGAGGAAATGGTCATAAAGCAAACAGCGCTAGTCCGCTGCCTTATTTCTAGTTGTTAACGACCAATATAGATGGTCATAGCCTTGTAAATTGTGGTGGGTTGCTATGGCTAGGCGCCACCTCATCAGTTTTGCCTATGTGTCATGTCCATGTGGCAGTTTTGCCCTAGGTTGTGAAGCAACCTATATTTCTGTCATTCCCAAAATTCCCAAAAAAATCTCATAAATTCTTTGGGTCATATCTTCGTCAAATATGTAAAAACCTTCCTTGCCTAGTTCAAAAATAATTCAAAAATATTCATTTTCCTATTCTGTTCAGAACAACAGTTTGTGAAGGAAGTACCACTTTGGCATGTCCAAATAGTATCCATTTTCTACAGTGCTTTCCTATGCCCAAATAACCATCCTCCAACAAATACCAGCTCAATCCATTCATTATTTTGAGCCGAGCTTCAACATTCGTAGTTATGTCCAGTGTGGTAGTTTGCAAAGCAAGTACCACCTAGGCTCCTCCTTTTGAGCTGAAAATTTGTGAAGACGGTCTTCTTAGTAACTGATCATCCTCACCAAAACTCACGCCCATTAGCCATGTATATTTCCCGTACCGCTAATCAAACACTTGGCTGCTAATTCATGTTTGAGCATCGATCGGTCTCCTCGTGAGAATCTTATGTTGTAATTTTCTTCCTAGCACCTCTCTGGGGAGTGCCCAACCCACTAGACATGCCTATGCCGCCCAGAACACATGGCAATGCCAGGGTCACTCGGTGACCACGCGGCGGGCATGCGAGTTTACGCGCTCTAGAGTTGGGGCCCTCGGCCACCGCCCAAACCTCGACTATCGCCACCAAACCATGTATTTATGATTAAATAGGTACTTATGTACCTAGAAATGATTTTTGGAAAAAATAAATAGCAAACTATGAGACAGCTGCAGTTCAAATTTGACCCGCTTCCAACTGAATCAGTGGAAATTTGTCTTTTTCACGAGAGGTGGATCAAAACTTTTTACACCCAACCATTTTGTCAATTGTGCATTAAATATGGCCTAGTATTTTAGAAAAATGATTTGGTCCAATTTTGCAACAATTATTTGGGAGGTCCTTCACAAAAAAACCTCCTTTTAGGCACTCGAAAAATGGAAAATGTTTTTTCGTCCAAAGAAAATGAAAACTTCCTTAGGCAACATTGTCTAACATTCCAATATGCACCCTTGTGCACAATATGAGATCATTTGAACAAACTATGCCATGAATGTGGCCATAAGATTGATCATTTGGCTTGAAAGCCATTGATCTCCCCACGTGATAGCTCGTTTCTGAGAACATTTTTTAAAATAATTGCCGTATTACAAGTTTGTTATTTTTCTTACTTGTCCATATATAATGACACAATGCAAAGGTTTCCCAATTTTTTGAATTTTTTATGCCCGTTTCAAAATGCGGTCAAAACGGCGGGAATGACCGTTCCTAGCTAGTGGTTGAATCTTGGAATTTTTTTGGTGTTTCTCTGATTAAATAGGTACTTATGTACCTAGAAATGATTTTTGTAAAAAATAAATAGCAAACTATGATGCAGCTGAAGTTCAAATTTGACCCGCTTCCTACTGAATCGGCGGAAATTTGTCTTTTTCACGAGAGGTGGATCAAAACTTTGTACACCCAACCATTTTGTCTATTGTGCATTAAATATGGCCTAGTATTTTATAAAAATGATTTGGTCCAATTTTGCAACAATTATTTGGGAGGTCCTTCACAAAAAAACCTCCTTTTGGGCACTTGAAAAATGGAAAATGATTTTTTTGTCCAAAGAAAATGAAAACTTCCTTAGGCAACATTGTTTACCATTCCAATATGCACCCTTGTGCATAATATGAGATGATTTGAACAAACTATGCCATGAATGTGGCCATAAGATTGATCATTTGGCTTGAAAGCCATTGATCTCCACACGTGATAGCTCGTTTCTGACAACACTTTTTAAAAATAATTGTTGTATTACAAGTTTGTTATTTTTCTTGGGAACTTAGCCACATATAATTACACAATGCAAAGGTTTCCCAATTTTTTGAATTTTTTGAATTTTTTATGCCCGTTTCAAAATGTGGTCAAAACGGCGGGAATGACCGTTCCTAGCTAGTGGTTGAATCTTGGAATTTTTTTGGTGTTTCTCTGATTAAATAGGTACTTATGTACCTAGAAATGATTTTTGTAAAAAATAAATAGCAAACTATGATGCAGCTGCAGTTCAAATTTGACCCGCTTCCTGTTGAATCGGCGGAAATTTGTCTTTTTCACGAGAGGTGGATCAAAAATTTGTACACCCAAGCATTTTGTCTATTGTGCATTAAATATGGCCTAGTATTTTAGAAAAATGATTTGGTCCAATTATGCAACAATTATTTGGGAGGTCCTTCACAAAAAAACCTCCTTTTGGGCACTCAAAAAATGGAAAATGGTTTTTTCGTCCAAAGAAAATGAAAACTTCCTTAGGCAACATTGTTTGCCATTCCAATATGCACCCTTGTGCACAATCTGAGATCATTTGAACAAACTATGCCATGAATGTGGCCATAAGATTGATCATTTGGCTTGAAAGCCATTGATCTCCACACGTGATAGCTCGTTTCTGAGAACACTTTTTTAAAATAATTGCCATATTACAATTTTGTTATTTTTCGTGGGAACTTGGCCACATATAATGACACAATGCGAAGGTTTTCCAATTTTTTGAATTTTTTTGAATTTTTTATGCCCGTTTCAAAATGCGGTCAAAACGGCGGGAATGACCGTTCCTAGCTAGTGGTTGAATCTTGGAATTTTATTGGTGTTTCTCTGATTAAATAGATACTTATGTATCTAGAAATGATTTTTGGAAAAAATAAAGAGCAAACTAGAAGGCAACTATAGTTCAAATTTCACCCGCTTCCTACTGAATCGACGGAAATTTGTCTTTTTCATGAGAGGTGGATCAAAGCTTCTCACACCCAACCATTTGGTCAATTGTGCATTAAATATGTCCTAGTATTTTAGAAAATTGATTTGGTACAATTTTGCAATAAATATTTGGTAGGTCCTTCACAAAAAAGCTCATTTCAAACACTCAAAAAATGAAAAAATAATTTAAAAGAACTCATTTCTTATAACTCTTTAAAAAAATATTTATCTTATTTCAATTTATGATTATTCCTGAAAACAATAGTCAAATTTGCTGACACAATAAAATGTTTTTTTTTCAAAATTTCAGGTCATAATAAAATAGCTAACACGATTTAGCACATAATTTTAGTCGATTATGACCAATTTAAATGGTCAAAATATCAACCTGTATACTGCGTTCTGATTGGTCCAGGGGCCTCTCACGCGGATCATGGGTAAATCACCGTCGGATCCCCTGGATCCAACGGCCCGCACCAAACATGGATGTGTCCCCGAAACCCTAGCTCTGTCCCGTGGTCATTTTCCATCCACCCCCGCCTCCTTTCTTTCCCTCGTTCTCTGCTCCTCCTCTCCCCTTCCAGATGCGGCGGAGCTCCTCTCGATCCCCTCCCCTTCCTCCCCGCTAGCCGCTGCACCCATTCTCTCCAGATCCAATCCAAGCCCCCCCGTCCACCGTCCCCTTCCTCCGCCGTCGACGTTCGCGCTCAAGGCCTCCGCGTCACCCGCCCTCGCCCTTGCCTCCTCGACGGGGTTGCCCTTCTGGGCGTCCGCTTCCGCGGCGTCAAGGGCCGCACCGCCGCGGCCAGGAGGGTCTCGCTCCACGGGGCCGCACCCGCGACCTGCTACCCCGCGCCTGCACCAACTCCAGCGCGGCTCCACCCGCCGCTCCCGCCCCGGCACCGGCGCCAAGGCCGTCCCCGCCCACCAGGTCTGGGATCCCGCCGCGGGGTTCGTCGTCAAGGTCCCCGCCGTCTCTGAGTTCTTCTTCAAGGTCCCCGCACATCCTCTCCTCACCCCCCTAGATCGAAATCGGCGCCTCCCTCCACCGCCGGCCGCCATGTCGCCGTCTCTGCTCGAGGTTAGCTCCCCTCCCTCCCCCTCTCTCCTCTCTTTCTTGTTGCGCGGCGCAGGTGGAGGTTGCTGAATTGACCTTGTTTTTTTGCTTGGTTCCTTCCTGCTGCAGGGGCTCACCAAGTCGCTGGCCATGACCGTGCTCTCCGAGGTCAGCAACAAGACCTTCTTCACCGCCGCGGTACCCCACCCCACCTCACCTCCTCTCGCTCATGTTCCGCTGCTGTACAAGAGACGTCGGACTGATGTCGTCCTCCGCTCCTACTTGGCTGCTGAGGTACTCCCGAATCTCGTCCATGAATCTCTCTCCCCGCTCTGGCCCTCCCCCTTGACAAATTTCCTCACAATTCATTCTGCAGTATAGGTGTTCGTTCGTTCTTCCTGCTCCAGGCATCTGGTGGCCGTCCTCCTCCTCTTCTCCATGCCATCCATGGCCACAACAAAGGTAACACTCCAATCTGGTTCATGTGTATTCTGCTATTGTAAAGCCTATTTGTGGGGTTGTCAGCAAGCCGTGGTGTAGATTAGGACGGCCAGCAGCTTGGCGGCCGCACCATCAGCGTAAGCCAGGCCAATCAAGGCCCCCGCCGCTGGAGGGCATGAACAACAACTAGGAGGTCGGCCGTCGGCCATTAAATCCACCAGCTTATCAACTTATCATCTCTGTTTAAGTTATCAAGTCTCGTGTGGCAGTTTAAGTTATCAGTCTCGTGTGGTGGTTTAGTTTATGGTCGTGAGATGAGATGGAACCTACCAAATGTCTATCTATCTGTGTTGCGTATCGTTCGCTTATGCCTGTTGAACATGCACTTGTATCATTTAACCAACTGCAGTGGTGAAATGTAGTAGTATCATTTAATCATTTGGCCGATTTCGCATGAATGATCTCCATCCTTTATCCCATACTCGGTGTGCGTGGTGGAATACTGATGCTCTCAACGCGCTCTATTGAGGATGTGGTTTACCTGAATTGAGAAAAATACTAGCTGGTTTGTGTGTTGTGCTTCCGAGATAAGAAGCAGCTATATAATGTTGTGTGATGCTCTATCACTGAGCTACCTGTCAAGTTCATTTGTGACTTGAAGGGACAAGGTGTTCTGACTGACTTATCAGGGAACAGGGTAATTGCTATACATTTCTGAATGTAGCGGGTGGTATCCTTGGACTAGATGCTTTGTTTTCTCTGAACCTTTCCAAGTTGGAACAGTGGTTGGGTCTTTGTTTTCTATGAACCTTTGCACCTTGGCAAGTCTTATTTTATTTTATTTTGTTGAGAAGTGAACCTTTGCAAGTTGGACAGTGGTTGGGTCTTTGTTTTCTCTGAACCTTTGCAAGTCTCTTTTCACTTCGGGGCCGTGTCTTCCTCCGTTTGTATGTTCCCAAGTGTATCTCTCACCCAAATAAAATCAGAGAAAAGATAAAACCAAGGGAAGAACATAATGATGGGCTGATACCAGCACCTCCGCCTGGGAAATATACAAACATAATGCTTCCCAAGTATACAAACTGCACATCCTACTTAGGACATGACTCATATTTAGCCATGCTTTAGTCACTGTGCCCTTAGTTCTTTTTTTGTAGGGAGCTATGCTTATCATCAGAAACTCTTGGTGATGATGTTATTCCTCTTTTGATTCATGTGTTGCAATTATATACCACATAAGTCTACACCATGTGGTGGACATAAGTATCTTAGTGACTTCATTTGAGTGTGCATTTCTGTTAATTCTAAGCTTCTGTTGCTGTGAAAATGTACCTCACTGACCGTCTGTCTATTTATTGTGTACTTCTTGCATGAGGAGGTGACTAGTGATGTGGCACGAAGTAGCAGTAAGGGAAGGGGGTCTCCTGCTCGAGGAGGCGGAGGAGTAGGGGCGTGCCCAGCCGGCAGCCCTGTCCTGCTTGTGGGGGAGGGGCAGGAGGGGTCTGCTCCTCTGCTTCCATTGCGATCGTGGCAGGTAGCTCCTCCATCTCCGTCCCCCTCTTTCTGTGCTCACTACTTCTGCTGCTAAGTTGACGAATATGTGATGCACTTGTCCCAAGGAATTTTAGAGGGATCTGTATGAACAAGTCATGTTTTTATTTTATTTTATTTAGGTTGTTAGTTACCAAACAGAGAGAGAAGATGAGCTCATGCTTGGATTTTTTTCCTGCCAGCACATGATTTGTATGTATGCAATCATCATCTTGCGTGTGCGAGCTGGTTCTTTGCTTGGGCATCGCGTCGATGACCAAGTGTTAGTGCCGATTTGTTGTGGTGGTGCTCATCTGGCCATTGATTTCTTGCTGATAATTTGTCTACTCCACTTGTTTATTTTTACTAAAACCTTTGTTTGCATGTTTCTAAAATACAGAGAAGAACACCCTGTGTTCTGGTAAAATATTTGTTGGCTATGATATGAAATTCCATGATGTGTGTGTTGTTTCAGTTTCTGTAGCTACAACAAAGTCCCAGTTTACTCTGTACTTGCTGCTGCTGATTGCTAGCTAAATATACAGCGGCGGTGTCCAGGAGGAGAGCAGCGGGCTGGAGTAGCCGCCGCTGGTTTTCTTACTGGTTTTTTTAAATGTTACAACTTACTATGCCGCTACCTACTAAAAACCAACTTACTATGCTGCTACCTAGTAAAATTATTTTTGTGTTTGATGCATGGCCTATCTTACTTCGTGCTTATACATTCTGTTCTGTACCTAACTTATATTGGAAGCTGACTATTCTGTAAGATGGATCTAACCATCATTAAGTGCACAAGTTTTCAAGATAATTCACAACTGCATTAAAAAATTCTAGTGGGAGTTATACATGTTTTCTCATGATAGATTGATCTGGACTGAAACATGATTTTGCATCCTGTTTTCCGTCGACAAGTATACACGTTATACAAGTTATATTAGCAAGTTACTGTATGTGTTAGAGAAATTAGTGTTGATTTATTTGTTGTTCTTTTTTTCTTTCTAATTTTTGCATGAGAGCAAACTGGTGTAGCTAGCTGAACTATGCAGCCATGAATCAGGAAGTAGCATATTCAGTTTTGCTAATAGAAAATAAATGTATTAAAAACTTTAAAAACTGCATAATAAGTGCTTGTTCATGTTTGGTTTTCTCTAAACTTTGTTTGTATGATTGAGGGCAAATTTACTTGGTTCTTTTCTCTAAACTGTGCTTGGAACATTCGTTTTTATGATCTAAAATTGCCTTCCTGTGATGATGCAGGTGCCCAGTTAGTTCTCGCTACCGAAGGAGCTCCATGTTCAAGAAGATTGAAGACACTTGTAGAGCTACAGGGTTAACACCAGGGCATCGTATCACGTGTAGAGCTTGTATGAGCTTATTATGTGTAGAGATTGTAAAGTATATGTTATTTGTACAATAGGAGCTCTGTACTAAATCTGGCTGATAATATTTGGAGTATTATGTGTGTGTTTTGTTTGTGCCAATTAAAATACTGGTTATTTATTTACTGTTAAATTGAAATATGAAGAATATGAACTTGCTAGCTGGGACCCACGTACCTGAACCTGACATCTGGGACCCATTTGACTAGTGGAACTTTTTTATATTACAAAAAAACTAAAACTTTCTAGCGGAAAAGGCCACGGCCCAAAAATGAGAAGGCTTAATTGTTGGGCTTGGCCCATCTACCTAGCCAAAATTAATATGAGAAAAAAACATAAATAGGCCGAATTGTTGGGCTAGGCCCATTGATGGTGTCCTGGACTAGGGGGTACTCACCACATTGTCTCCCGATCTATTAGATTGGGCCGAGGCCCCCCATGGCCGTATACTCATGGGCCAGTTCAGACAGCTGCCGCATACAAGGAAGATTCCACAAAGACTTGGCGATCAAGACAAGGACTTCTCCCCACCGGCGTATTCGGCTAGGACTCTTGTTAACCTAGGCCTCTGGTGCATTATATAAACCAGGGCCAGGCTAGTCGATAGAATATACAACATACAGAACAACAATCATACCATAGGCTAGCTTTTAGGGTTTAGCCTCCTTGATCTCGTGGTAGATCTACTCTTGTACTACCCATATCATCAACCTTAATCAAGCAGGACGTAGAGTTTTACCTCCATCAACAGGGCCCGAACCTGGGTAAAACATCGTGTTCCTTGCCTCCTGTTACCATCCGGCCTAGACGCACAGTTCGGGACCCCCTACCCGAGATCCGCCGGTTTTGACATCGACATTGGTGCTTTCATTGAGAGTTCCGCTGTGTGATCGACAAAAGGATCGATGGCTCGTCTGCAGATCAACTGCGACTTCGGCGTCTTCATCACCAGTTCGACTGGTCACCTTGGTTCGACCAAGAATTGCGCCCCGTGTTTGGATCACCATGTTCGGACGAGGGCCTTCATCAAACATCAACTCCGATCTCTATCAAGATCGCGGAGGAATCATCTATGGAGCTCGAGGGCTCAACGTCAACATTGCCCTCAAGCGACCGTGTTTTTTTTGGACAGTGAACTCGTATCTGCCACCACCACCTCCTCGAGTATCGCTTTGACGATCGCTTTGGTGGAATTGTGCGGAATTGAGTCTATAACAACCCTGGAAAATTTCGTCGAGTTCTGATGGAGGAATCTCTGGCAATCCACGATATACCGGAGCCCTGTCAAATCTGGATGGGAATTTGGATGAGTTTATGGCGTGGTGTCCAGCTTCTAGCTCGGACGTCCTTTGGAAGATCCAACCGTTAATCGGCTGCGGAATTCCTATATCTACCACCTCTCAGAATTTCAGCTCGATCCGACCGTCCAAACTCTGGGAACCTTCTGATTAGTGCATCACATTTCGGATCTGTTTTCTGCGCGAAACGAATCCGACCCGAGTTCATCTTTTTTATGAACGGGATTTCGGACATCCCTTTTGAAGGAAGTTTTGTATGGGGTATTGTGTTTTGTTCCTGAACACATCCCACTAACTTTAGGATCTTTTGAACATGATCTTCAACATCATGCTAGTGTCAAACCAGTCCGGCAATATTACTCCACGGCTGCCGACCTGCGCTAGACACGTCGTCACTTTAGCCGAGCTCAACTTCTTCGAATCATCATCTCGGCAAGCCGAACAAGAGTCTAGCATCGCGAAGGATAAATCATCATCAACATCGCCGCCCCACGGATTACACGGAGCGGGCATACCGGCGTCGCCGCACGGTTGCTTCATCAAGCCGGCATCGACCACGTCACGACCTGCATCGATAGGGCCGCACTATTGCTTCTTCAAGCTGTTGTCCATCACGCCGACCTACTTCGACTCATCGGCTGACGTCGAGGCTTCGACATCTTGGCTGGACCGGGGGCTTCGCCATCTCTTCATCAAACTACTCCGGATACTTCGGCGTCACTAGCGGACCAGCTCCGTCACGTTAGCTGGGCCAAGGGCTTTGCCTCGGCGAGTCAACCTTTACTAGCATTGTCATGCCGTCGTTTTATCGCCCATCAGGCAATGGGTGTGCGGAGCAAGTCCCAATTTTGGGAATCACCTTCCTTCGGATTGCTACAACAAATAAACAAGGTGCTATTAATCCCAGTATTTTTTTGCTTGTTTGGGTTCATTTTTCCCAAGGAATTATTACTCTGTTTTGTCCATGGTATGTACACAGGTCTATCAAATGGTGACCGCATTAACGAGGTCGCGTGGTGGTTCGATCAGTTTCCGTACATAGTCCGGCGAACGCCGCATCCGGAGCTCGGACCGACCTGTGAATTCAGGCTTTGCCACGCCTTTACTACATCACGCCGACGCCCTGCATCGACATTGACTTCAGCGCCAGGCCATATTTCTTCTATTCCTCACTTTGCATAAATTATTTATTATGCAATATTTTTTTTAATTATCATTATTACTATTATCTCCGCTTTGCATCACTTTTTGTGCACAGGAAAATGATCCGGGTTGGGCAGTATCGTCAACTCGGCGTATTGACATACCACGCCACCTCGGCTAGACGGGAGGCTTCGTCAACACTTCATTACCCCATGCCGGGGACTTCGGCATCACTCTGCCGCCCTGCGTTGACCGTGCTATGTCACCACTTCGGTGTGTCGAGCTCTCCGCTCCGCCACCTCGGGACCGGCTTGGGGGATGGAACCTCGTCCCGCATCAAGCTCGGACCGCGTCATCAATGTCGAACACATTAACCAGCTAAGTCGCTTTCATGCTCAAAGTTTTAATTTTTAACTTGTGTTCGGTTCGACCAAGCATTATACTTTTTTGGAAAAAAGTTGCTTGTAAAAAATTTCCTTGTCCAAACTTTGTTTGTGACACACATATTCAAATACCCCGTTTATTTGGGGGCTTCCTTTATGAAGCTTTTCCTCTTGCATATGATTATACTTGTACGGCTTCGTTCCTTGTTCGTGTATTACGCCACAATATGCACCATATTGACTTAAGTGATTTGCAAGCTGGGTTGCCTGGCTCCAGTGCTTACCCCTACGTTCCCGATTGTTCGGCTAGGGAGTAAAGGGAGCACCTCTGCGATTGTCACGACCGGGTCCTTCGAGCTCTGACCTCAGACTGGGTGAAGCCGAAAGCTAGCGCTCTTATTGTTTTCAATCATGGTCGGCACACAACGGAACTCATGAGTACAAAAAATCTATTGCACAAGTCTCATTGTAATAATGAGCACCGAAGAAAGGTATCGGTGGGGGTACTATTTTCTTCGAAGATGCTTCTTACACTTCGTCTGTAATATAGCATAAGTTCCCTGAGCGTGTTTTGTCTATTACAGCCTTATGGCCCGGTTGCCTGGTTATCGGAAACACTGTCGATATTCTCGACAGGTGGAGTACATAACACTTTTCGGTCCTTGACCGAAAAGGGAGAAGTCGACGGTCGGTTAAGACACGTTTAAAGTTCGGTTGAACAAATATATGATATAAGTACTTCGGTACATACAATCATTATACATAAAATCTTTTACCCAAGTCACTTGGGGGCTCTTAAAATTTATATGAGCTATTTTATAGTAAATGTGTTTTCTTCTTGGTCGTTGCAAAGTCTTTTTCTATTGCTCCTTTTTCGACGTGAGTGTGTGGTCAATAGCCAGATAACCCATTTTCTCTCTAGTGACCGCTCGAGTTTAGTTCGCTAAACTGGTCTAACGAGAAGTACTCCGCCTTCAGGATAGGAGGTTGACGCCATAGGCTGGCCCGCTTGGAGTCTTGATATAGGATGTGTCATGTTAAAGCACGACAAAAGCACTATTTTTTTTCTAAGACCAATTTTCGGATTGGCACCGAACACTTCATCTTGTTCGGACGTCATGTTTTTACTGACGTTTTTTGGTTTTCCAAGCTTATGGCACTTTTAAACTATTTGTGTGTTTTCAGCACAAGTCTCGCAGTGCAATGCCGGACACCTTTATAGATTCGGCAAAAATATTCTCGGATATTGCTATATATGCATCGGTTTCGAATTGTGTCTTCGGTCAATAGTTGGGTTGCCCGACTCCTGCACTTGCTTCCTACGTCCCGTTTTGTTCGGCTAGGCGTGCAAAGGGAGAACCACCGCGATTGTGCTTCTAGCTCACATGGTTAAGCACCTCAGTGGAGAAAGCCGAAAATTGACTTTCACAATAAGCATAAACTGGTCAGCGATCCGATGAATATGTTAAATGATGGGCCGTTCATAACATTGGCCGAAGTGTTTACGGCTTGACCCCGACTGTCTCCGAACACTACCGGGGGCTATTAACTGGCCTCCTAAACTAAATCCTCAATATTTTGCTCTTACATTAGGGCCGAGGTTTAATGATCATGCTTAGCATGACAACCCAAAGAAAGGAACCGATAGCGGGACTATTTTCTTTGGAAGACATTTCTTCTGTTAAACAGTAATATAACTCTCTGCGTACCTTTGTTTATAAAACCGTATGGCCAGATTGCCTTGTTTGTTGTAAATCTTTTCTCTCATAAAGGCTTTATAAAGTAGGACAAACACTCCTCGGCTACTGGCCCAGGAGGTGGAAGCTGATGGTCGGTCAACAAAGTTTTGTATAATGCAGATCCGAGCATTAATGACGTAAAATACTTGGATACATAGAGTCATTACACATAATTTGTGATTTTACTATGGATATTGATCCTTAATTCGGCCAACCGTGCCCGCATTAAGGCTCGGGGGCTACTGGGCTTCGGGCTTATTATTTACAAATATTAAAGGGGCACATTGATCCCCTGGTCTGGTGTTACCACCCGACCAGTGTCTCGGGGGCAACTACATTGTTTGTCCAATGCAGAAAATTTTATGTGCAATATAGTCTTCGAGGAGATTTTGATCCTTAGGTTGGTCGGCCGCACCCAACCTGAGTCTCGAGGACTGGGCACGCCGCTTTTAGTGTCCCGAAGTATTCTGCCGAGCTTGGACTTGATCCTCAGGCCGATTTTGCAAATCAACCTGAGTCTCAGCGGCTACTGGGATCAGCGGTCTTACGTCATCCTTCAGGTGCATCTCGGGTTTTAGACCGATACACACCTTGAGGGCTACTGGCTATATATCTCGGCAGAGAATAAATTGCACCAATAAAAAATATTCACAAAAATCGGCCCACATTCGGGGTGGTGCACCACCTCAGAAACAGCCCGGCATAAAGCTCGGGCGCTAGTGGCTGGCTCCATAGAGGGCATTTCCGGCATTAAGCTTGGCTAAACTCCTTCAAACTTCTTTGAACCAAGGTGATTTACGACACCTTGGATATAGTCTGGCATTGGAGCTCGGATACAGTCCGGTGTTGGAGCTCGAATACAGTCCGGCGTTGGAGCTCGGATATACAGTCCGGCATTGGAGCTCGGATACATTCCGGCGTTAGAGCTGGGAAGCGGTCCGGCGTTGGTGCTCGGTTGCAAAAGATACCTCGAATACAGTCCGGCGTTGGAGCTCGGACGCAAGAGGACGCTGCCGCCCGGGAACAACTTCAAACCCGAGGTGTGGCATAAAAATAACAAGGCATTGGTAAAGGCCGGAAACTTAAAGGGGCTCCTCGGATACCCGACGTGTAAACTCGTCGAATGCATTTCGGCGATCCTCAAGATCGAAGATAAAGAAGATTTGTTGAACCAGTTTTCAAGACCGACGACCGAAGATGAAGAACAGTTCGGAAGAATCGAGGAGCGTCCCTAACTTGAAGACCGGTTCAGGGGGCTACTGACGGTGTCCTGGACTAGGGGGTACTCACCACATCATCTCCCGATCTATTAGATTGGGCCGAGGCCCCCCATGGTCGTATACTCATGGGCCAGTTCGGACAGCTGCCGCATACAAGGAAGATTCCACAAAGACTTGGCGATCAAGACAAGGACTTCTTCCCACCAGCGTATTCGGCTAGGACTCTTGTTAACCTAGGCCTCTGGTGCATTATATAAACCAGAGCCAGGCTAGTCGATAGAATATACAACATACAGAACAACAATCATACCATAGGCTAGCTTTTAGGGTTTAGCCTCCTTGATCTCGTGGTAGATCTACTCTTGTACTACCCATATCATCAATATTAATCAAGCAGGACGTAGGGTTTTACCTCCATCAAGAGGGCCCGAACCTGTGTAAAACATCGTGTTCCTTGCCTCCTGTTACCATCTGGCCTAGACGCACAGTTCGGGACCCCCTACCCGAGATCCGCCGGTTTTGACACCGACACCCATGTAGAAAATCGAATTGGACCGGGCTGAATCTTGTGCTACGTCAGATTGCCACGCTGGATGCCTACGTGGCCTGGGGAGGTTGCTAGTGACCAAAACGCCACAGTAGACGTATTTTGGTCATAAACGTCTTCGACCATTCCAGAAGAAAGGTCGCTATAGTCAGTTTATGACGGCCAGCTTTTGACCTTATGTTTTTGGTCACAAAATGGTCACAAATGGAAATTTGTGACCATTCAGTGACCAATAGTGGTGGTCACAAGTTGACATATTTCTTGTAGTGTTGAGGCATTCAAGATGGAAAGGTTGAGAGGAAAAGTGGATGGAACAATAAAAATGTTATGCTTGCAGGGGCACAAGGCCTTATCTAACAAGATGGAAAAATATGGTGGAGTTTTTAGTTTTTGTTAATGGTGTGAGCTTTTGGGACTACATGTTGGTGCAAGGATTTCTAGAGTGTGAAGAGGGGAGAGCCTGAAAGGAGGAGTGACACCATCACTCATTCACCAACTCCCCTTGATAGCTGACATGTATACTACTCCCTCCATCCTAAAATAAGTTTCTCAAATTTAGTATAACTTTCTAAACTTTGCATTAGAACACATGAACATTGTTAGATCTTTGGGTTTTATATTCCAGTTCTGATCGAACAAAGATTAAACTTTTCCAAGAGAACCATGTGAGCCTTCCGCAAATCAAACTGTTGAGTTAGTCACATGGAACATCGACATTTAATAATCAAACACAACCATGTTTATATTGCTGGTTGGGCCTATCGATCCAAACCCATGATACATATGTAGGAGCAATCAAAATGATCCAAATTAAGCCACCACATTCAAAGCATATAGGAAGGTGCACAAGAAATTTTGTTCCCTACTGGGACATGTGAAGATTACACGAGGCATCAAGATCCAAATACACCATAATAGTACATGTTATTTCTTGAACAACTACTAGTTTTCTATAACTGTATTTTCCGATTTAGTGTAAAAATGGACATGGCAGTCACAATGTGACATGTCGATTGTCATAAATAGTTAGATCACTAGTTTGTGTGATACAAAGCTACGATTGATGCAGGTAAAATTATTTGACTCCGCCCACACAATAAATATATAACGAGGATTATATATTTGAACCAAGAATAATTGTGTTTTCGCATAATTTGGTAACATAAATATTAGAAGTGAATTTGGACTCCCTAAGAATGCCTTTAGCCCTCTTGCAGTTTCCACCATTTTATTACTTTCTTGTTCTTTGTCATTATTTTAGCGCACCTTGATTCTTGTTCACACATTCTTGCAATATTTTCACTTTCACACCACTTTTATTGGGATTTAAAATAATTTGCAGGAACTTTAGATAAACCTCTGTTAAAGGTACAAGACCATTTCTTAAGTTCTCTATTGGATCAAGACTATTACTTCAAAATGGCTACAACTATACTGTGTGCACTTGCATGAGATCAGAAAAACATACTGATTGGAATGCACTAATTTAAGAATAATTTTTTGGAGCATGTTTGCCAAAAGTTAGGTTATCATCTTGATGGAGCAATTCAGAAAGGAAATAGGTTTGAGATCATTATCATAAATCACGGAGCCATTTTTGGAACCAGAGTAGTGAAAGAAGAGTTAATGCTCTAAATATTGATTGAACCATGGTAAAACTCCTTAAACAATGCACAAAAATCAGGGGTAGTAGTCCGCGAACAAGCTTTAAGAAAATCAAAATTAAAACCATCTAGGCCTAGGGAATTGTGAGAGGGCAAATTCCTGACAGCTTTATCAATTTGCTCTTTAGTGAAAGATTGATCTAAAAAAAGTAGACCATCATTTCTTGTAAGCAAAAAATCCATATTCGGAAGGTTGAAAGTTGGGATGGTATAGCCAAGTCTTTGCTTGAAAGATCTACCACAGAAAGCAGCCTTGGCATGATATTCAGACTGCTCATGCCTCTGCTCATATCTTAATATAGCAATGTGATTATTTTTTGAATAATTGATGCCTTTGCGTGATTTTGTTTTAGTTTGCTTCCCCCAGTCGTGCCCATATAATAGTGTCTCTTTGTTTACAGTAGATTCGCTGGTGTGAGAGAAGTTGAAGGAGATGATTTCGTAGGATTTGTCTAATTGTTTCACTCATGAATTGCAAGATTTCTGAATTCTTCAATAGTGTCATAGAATCAAATCACTGAGTTGGTAGCTTTGGTAGTGGTAGAGAGATTAAAAATGTTTTTGGAACACAGTTTTAAACATTTTCTCGATCTTTTGAAATTTGCAGTTACTCTTTTGGAACTATCATATTCATGAATTTTCAGTCCCAAATTTTCTTAAAAGTATCTTTAAAGTCTGGGTGTTGCATCCAGTAAATTTCAAACCAGAAAATAGAGGACCCAAAAATAGATGTACCAATCCAAATGAAACAAGGGATGTGGTAAAAAATAGGCCTGGCCTGAGGAATAGCCATAGTGTTTGGATAATTGATAGTTTAGGATTCAGAGGAGAATATCCAATCAAGCTTTTCCAATAGAGGAGCAGTCTGCATATTGCTCCAAGTAAACATTGCTTCTAGGGGGAATTTCAACAAGAGCAAGGGAACTGATTGCTTCATTGAAAGAAAACTGTCATGTGCATTACCACATTCTCTATTTTTTGTTCTCAGGACATCTGACATAATTGAAATCACCAACCACCAACCAATCCTGATCATTTGGCATATGCACACTTTGGAATCAGTCAATGAAAGTAGTGATTGTGTTTGAATTTAATTGTTGCATTTGCATGAATTTTTTCCGAGTTCTCTTCACCCAATCATGCCCATCTAATAGTGGCTCATTGTTTCCATCATAAGTTCTTGTGTGAGAGAAGCTGAAGGAAATGATTCTGCGGGATTTCTCTGTTTCTCCACTCATGAATGGAAATATTTATTATTTTTTCAATAGTGTCACAGAAGCTAATCACTAAGTTGGTAGCTTTGATAGTGGGAAAGAAATTATCAGTGTTTTGGACAATTTTTTCAAACTTTTTCTCAGTCTTTTGAACTTTGCAGTTGATCTTTTGGCACTATCGTGTGCCAGAATTTGTGGGTCCAATATATTCTCAATAGTCTCTTTAAAGTATGGGTGTTGCACCATGTAATTTTAAAACCTAAAAATAGAGGACTTGGGAATGGATAGACAAATCTGAATGACACAAGGGATGTGGTCAAAAGATAGGTCCAACCAGAGGAGAATGCCATATCAAGCTTTTTACAAGAGAGTAGCAATCTATATATTGCTCCAAGTTTACATTCCGCCTTTGAGGGTAATTTCAACAAGAGCAAGGGAACTGATGGCTTCAATGAAAACATGCCCTCCACATTACCACCTTCTCTTTTCTGTTCTCAGGCACTGGTAGAAAAAGGGCCTATAGTCCCGGTTCGTAAGGGCCTTTAGTCCCGGTTCCTGAACCGGGACTAAAGTGTCGGTACTAATACCTACCCCCTTTAGTCCCGATTCAATCCAGAACCGGGACTAAAGCCCCTCCACGTGGGCAGTGCGCAGAGCCCAGTCAGGGGACCCTTTGGTCCCGGTTGGTGGCACCAACCGGGACCAATAGGCATCCACGCGTCAGCATTTCTGTGGCTGGGGTTTTTGTTTTTTTTGAAAGGGGGGTTGGGGGTTTTGGGGGGTTAATTTACGTTTTTCATATATTGTGTTAGCTAGCTGTAATTAATATAGAGAAGTGTCCTCTCTTATGTCCATGCTTGGTCGACGCTACGTACTATACATACGTATAGAGAGGACTAGACACGCTGGCTAGCTAGTAAAGCAAACGAAGGAAACAGAAGATCGTCATGAACATATATGCATACAGAGAGAAGTGATATCGACCACCTCTCCTTCTCCGAGAGATTGGTCGAACAACAAGTTCTCGTATATCTATCTGACACTATCGGCTACATATATACAATAATTATCTCTTACAAATATAATCATACGGACTCAGGGTCCACATAGAATTCTCCGTCTTCAGGGATCACGTGGTCAAGAAAGAATGCCGCCAATTCCTCTTGAATTGCTCGCATGCGAGCTGGTGCTAGGAGTTCATCCCGCTTCCGAAACATCTAATTTGAAGAAGGGGGTCAATACATATATATATGAATGAATGAAACTCAACACAAATGATGGTAATAAAATAAAATTGTGAATGGTGTTATTTACGTACTTCATATTGTTTGTTAGAGTACCCGCCCCGCTCACACATCGTGTGGCGGATGGACTCGCAGATGTAGTATCCACAGAAATCATTCCCTTGTTCCTGCCACAACCACTTTACAAGAAATAGAGGTCAATCAAACTGATAAGCAAGAATGCTAAATGGTATTGATGAAACTAGCGCTTGAATCACTAGGAGATGCGCGGAACATGCTACTATAGTACTTACTTTCGGGTGTCTAAATTCCAGCTCCTTCGGCAGTCCTGGAACTTTTTTGGTGAATTTTCTCCAAACCCTGCCGGACAAAGAAAACAATTACTTGATATCAGGAAATGAACAAAGTTAATGATATGGTGGGTAATGATCGATTTAACTTACTTCTTGAGGATTTCAGTCATGTCTGCATAGTCCTGGGGATCTTTTCGTTTTGAGTCTAAGACGGTTACTAGTCCCTGCTCAAGCTTAATCTCTAGGAGAATATAGTGGAAACTGCACACGCATGCATAACTCATGAATTACATTACTATAACCTTGACTAATATATAAGGGAAACCGAATACGCAGAAGACAGTAACACTCACTTGAAGTTGTAAGGAAAGAGTATTATATCTTTGTTTTGATTTATTACGAACGATTGTAGCAAGTTGGCCTCGGTAGCTGCGGCATGAAGTTTAACCTGAGTTGCATCTATGATATATGTGTTAATGAACCCAATATCACCGACTTGTCTTTTCTTCAATTCGACGATCTTCAATCTGCATAATATAGTGAGGATGATTATAAATACATGCAATAAAAGAGCTAAGCTATATAGAGAAACTTAATGACAGAAGTAGTACTACTTACAGACAGTAGCATGCGACCGTTGTTTTATCGAGGGCCAATTGATTGAAAAACTGATAGAACTCCTCAAATGGAACAGGCAACAGATCAATTCCAACGAGGTCATGCTCCTTTTTAACTTTCACATACAAAGTACTCCTCCCCCCAGAGTCTCTGCAGATTTTCATGTACCAATCATGCAATCTTCGCATCATCGTTGATAGAGATCTTTCATCTTTGACGAGAGGCTTCCCGTACTCGTATCTTTGTATCTGCATGTCCATGGGTTCATAATGTACTTCGTCGGGCAGGTAATCTGCAAGATTGCTATAACCAGGCACCATCCTCGGATCATTAGCGACGTTGTGGCTAGGCACCTTGAGCGGGGGGCATGATTGCTTCGCTTGTTTGCCGAGCTGAGCAATTTGTTTCCCAGCTCGTCGTTCTTTCAGCCTTTGATCACTGACAGTACTTCCCGAGCGCTCCGCTTCGGCAAATTCCTTTCCAGTAATGCGGTCATAGTTTCCTTTCGGCGGATCAGACTTCGGTGGTTTTGTCAGGGCAGCCAGAGTGCGCTTCACTTTCACCCGATCTACCTTCTCCTCCGGAGGTGAATGTTTCTTTGCTTTCACCCCTTCAAAGAATTTCCTCACTTCTTCTCGCGCGATCTCGGTGTTCTCCTCCTGGGTCCTCTCGTATGGTAACTTCTCTGGAGTCTTCAGAGAAGGACCGAATCTGTATGTCCTCCCGCCTCTGGTTGTACTACTAGACGCCGACCGAGCAGACGAAGCGGTTGTCTTCTTTACTTGCTTAAGAGGCGGAGGAGAAGAACTACGACCCGCCGGAGCAGCTGGAGCGGCGGCAGGTCTCTTCTGCCCTTGCTGACGAGGCAGAGAAGGAGGAGGCTGGCTGCTCGGGCGCGTCGGCGCAGGCGGAGACGGAGGCGGAGTGCCGCCACGCGCCGAAGAAGGAGCCGGCCAAGGGCCCTGATCGTCACTCGCCGGAGGAGGAGGCGGAGTGCCCTGACTCGCCGGAGGAGGAGGAGGAGGCGGAGGCGTCCAGTTCGGAAGGTTGATGAGCTCCTTCCGCCATAGGCATGGAGTCTTCAGAGCAGACCCCAGCCGAGTCTCCCCTTCACCGGTAGGGTGGTCAAGCTGGAGGTCCTCAAATCCCTCCGTTATCTCATCCACCATCACCCTAGCATATCCTTCTGGAATCGGCCGACAGTGAAAAGTTGCGCCGGGTTCAGTAGGATAAACAGAGCCAACAACCGCCTTGACCTTCAAATTCATCCATTGCGTCATAAGGTGGCAATTTTGAGACTCCGTTATAGCATCCACAGGATAGCTGGCAGGAGCCGTCAAGGCATGCTCCGGCTGAAGCAGCTCGGTGGAAGCCACGCTGCTTCTGCGCTGAGATGGCGGGGTAGCTTCGGGGGAGGCTTCGGCAGTACATTTGCTGCGATTTGCTTCTCGTTCCTCTATCGCTTGTACCCTTGCATGCAGCGCCTGCAGTTCGGTCTGCTGCACTTTTTTCCTCCTCTCATGGGATTTGTTACCGCCTACGTCCGGAAACCCAACCTTCCACGGAACGGAGCCTGGCGTGCCTCATGTCCGTCCAGGGTGCTCAGGATTCCCGAGGGCCATTGTGAGCTCGTCGTGCTCTCTGTCTGGAAAGAACGTCCCTTCCTGCGCTGCTTCGATATACTGCTTAAGCTTACTGACTGGTATGTCCATTTGTTCGTTCGTCCAAATGTACTTCCCTGTTTCAGGGTCCAAGGTTCCGCCAGCCCCGAAGAACCAAGTCCGGCAACGTTCTGGCCAGTTATTTGTCTCTGGTTCGATCCCTTTATGAACCAGATCATTCTCAGTCTTGGACCACTTAGGCCGGGCTACGAGGTAGCCACCTGACCCCGTGCGATGGTGAAGCTTCTTCTTCGCAGCATTTTGCTTGTTTGTCGCTGACATCTTCTGACTCTTTTCCGACGTCTTATAGGCCACAAATGCGGGCCAGTGATCTCTGATCTTCTCATATCTTCCCTTGAATTCTGGTGTCTCATTATTTTCGACAAACTTATTATTCAGCTCTTTCTTCCACCTCCTGAATAGTTCTGCCATCCTCTTCAGAGCAAAAGACTTGATTAATTTCTCTTTAACTGGGTTCTTTGGATTATCCTCAGGCGGTAGGGTGAAATTTGACTTCAGCTCAGTCCAAAGATCATTTTTCTGCATATCATTGACATAAGACACCTCAGGGTCTTCTGTAGCCGGCTTAAACCATTGCTGGATGCTTATCGGGATCTTGTCCCTAACCAGAACCCCATACTGAGCAACAAATGCGCTCTTTGTTCGGAGGGGTTCAATAGGTTGGCCGTCGGGCGCGATTGCTGTGATCTCAAGCTTTTCATCCGAGCTCAACTTTTTCTTCGGGCCTCGTCTCTTTACCGAAGTTGTGCTCGATCCGGAGGGCTAGAAAAAAGAACAAAACTTAATTAATATGTGTACATACCAAAACAATGAATGCATCAATCAGCTAGTCAGCATAGGCTTAACAAATATATATACCTGGCCGGACTTGGTTCGGTCACCGGAGCCGTCATCACGGTCTCCTTCTTGCACCGGCATTGGGTCACTGGAGCCGTTCTCATGTTCTTCTTCTTGCACCGGCATTAGGTCACCGTAGCCAGCTTGTTCACCCTCTCCTTCCAGACCATCGGTTTCGTTGAGATAGTACGAGATGGCATCACTTCCTTGTGCGATAATCTCCCTCAACAACGCTTCTTTTGTTGCTTCGTCTAGGGCGGTGTCCATAGTTTCTACAAATATTTACAACATGGCAATTATTATTCAAACATGACAGATGGATATATTAGTGCCAAACGTAGAACTAGCTACCTAATCATAGTAAGCTATCGGGAGGGGGTATATATCGACAACGACGACACTACATCTATGTCCCTCGACGACCCTCGTTCCCGATAAAAAAAGAGGAAGAAGAAGAAAAAAAAGAGGAGAAGAAAGAATAGAGGAGAAGAACCCTCGAACCCTCGACCCCTAGACGACCCTCTTCTTCCTCTCATGTTCGAGAGGATCGCCAAGGGGTCGGGAGGTTGCCTAGTGTCAAAGGATTCAACAAAACCATGTCTTCATCATTAGGCGAAAGTAACATGTGCATGATGGTACGAAGCTCTTCAAAGTTGTTCTGGAACGGAGTCCCAGATAGGATAATTCGCTTTTTGGTACAAAGTTCAGAAAGAGCCTTCCGAATATCGCTATTTGGAAGGCCTTTGCTGAATTCGTACCAAAAGGCGGATTATTCTATCCGGGACTCCATTCCAGAACAACTTTGCAGAACTTCGTACCAACATGCCCTGGTTACTTCCGGCTAATGATGAAGGCATGGATTTCTTCAATACTTTGACACTAGGAAACCTCTCTCGACCCCTCGGCGATCCTCGACCCCTCGAACCCTCAACGACCCTGGAACCCTCGACCCCTAGACGACCCTGCTGGAACCCTCGACCCTATAGAACCCTCGAACCCTCGACCCTGAAACCCTCGACCCTTGACCCCTTAACGACCCTCTACCCTCTACCCTAGTTCCCGACCCTCGACCCCTCGGCGATCCTCGACACCCTCGTTCCCGATAAAAATTAAGAAGAAGAAGAAGAAGAAGAAGAAGAAGAAGAAGAAGAAGAAGAAGAAGAAGAAGAAGAAGAAGAAGAAGAAGAAGAAGAAGAAGAAGAAGAAGAAGAAGAAGAAGAAGAAGAAGAAGAAGAAAAGAAGAAAAAAAAGAGGAGAAGAAGAAAGGAATAGTGGAGAAGAAGAGAAAATAGAATATATTCTATTTTCTCTTCTTCTCCACTATTCCTTTCTTATTCTCCTCTTCTTTTTCTTCTTTTTTCTTCTTCTTATTTATTTCTCCTCTTCTTTTCGGTAGAGGAAACCCTAAATAGCTAGCAAGTATCGTGGGTGTGAGATACATGTGGCCTTCGGTGTCGGACACTACATCCACGTCCCACAAGTGACGTGGCGTCAAAGCCCGCGCCACTTGTGGGATGTGGATGTAGTGTCCGACACCGACGGTACATGTATCTCACACCAACGATACTTTATATTTAGGGTTTCTCCTCTACCGCTCGGCGACCCTCTCGACGACCCTCGTTCCCGATAAAATAAAGAGGAAGAAAAAGAAGAAAAAAGAAGAGAAGAAAGAATAGAGGAGAAGACTTCCTCTTCTTCCTCTCCTCTTCTTCCCCTTCTTCCTCGCCTCTCTCATGAATGTCCGGCGTTCTCGACCCCCCCCCCACGTGTCGAAGAAAAAAAGAAGAAAAAAAAGAGGAGAAGAAGAAAGGAATAGAGGAGAAAAGAGAAAATAGAATATATATTCTATTTTTCTCTTCTTCTCCTCTATACCTTTCTTCTTCTCCTCTTCTTTTTCTTCTTTTTTCTTCTTCTTATTTATTTCTCCTTGTCTTCCTCTCCCCTCTCGGCGACCCTAGACCCCCTCTCGACCCTCGACCCCTAGGCGACCGTCGACCCCCTCTCGACCCTCGACCCCTAGGCGACCGTCGACCCCTCCCGATAAAAAAAGATGAAGAAGAAGAAAAAAAAAGAGGAGAAGAAAGAATAGAGGAGAAGCTCCTCTATTCTTTCTTATCCTCTTTTTTTTTCTTCTTCCTCTTCTTTTTTACCCTCTTCTTCCTCTCATGTTTTTCCCCGATAACATTTTTTTCTCCGAGATAGTTAGTGTTCCCGAGTGAACCGGAGGGGGACATTGGTCATATTTTCTATGAATGTTCTATATACATACATCCATCGATATCATTCCATACATACATATACATCTACATTATATATGAACAAAAAATATCAAAATTCATCATACATACATCTACAGTATATATGAACAAAAATTATAAACTTTCTCCCCAACTCATACATACATACATACATACATCTACATCATATCAATATTTTGCAAATTAAGGAGCAGGGAAGGAAGGAGAGGATGGGGCGGTAGCTACCTCTCCCGGAGGGATTGGGGAGGAGACGCGGGTGGCCGGCGTCGGGGGCGACGGCGACGAGGATGGGCTTGGGGTCGGCGAGGGCGAGGGCGACGGCGGGGCGCACTCGGCGGCGGCGAACGGCGGAGCTCGGTGGCGGGGCAGGAGCTCGGGGGCTCGGGGACGGCGGA
>NC_041390.1:616554384-616622700 GCF_002162155.2 Triticum dicoccoides | reverse complement strand
TTTTTCTATTTATTTTTTATTTCTACTTACAACTAAATACTTACAGTTTTTTAGTGATTTCCTTTTGCTTTTAGGTCACAAAAATTATAAACTTTCTGTTAGTGCCATTAGTTTTAAATTTTAAATAGTTTAAATTTGAATTTTTAAAAATTTGTGTGAATCACTAGTTTATGAATAACTTTACTATAAAATTAGAATTTTTTCTTCTTTGCTATTTATTTTTTATTTATACTTACAATTAAATACTTATAGTTTGATTTTAGGTCACAAAAATTATATTCTTTTTGCTATTGAAGAATATTATAGTTTTATTTTAGTTGATCATAACATAATATTTTAATTGATTGTTTTTATTTTCATAAAAGTTTTGTAGTTCATTCTGTTTGCTATTAATTCATTCTTTGAGCTAATTGACTCTGAAATTGGAAAGCATTTCAAAATGAACTCTGAAAAGGTTGAAAGTTGGCATGGTATCATCATTTCACCCACATAGCATGTTCCAAAAAGTAGAGAGGGTTACGACAAAAACTTGATGCACTTCATGTACAAAATGGACAATCACTTTCGAAGTATCAAAGTTTCAAACCATAAGACATGAAACCATTTCAAATGAACTCTGAAAAAGTTGAAAGTTGGGATGGTATCATAATTTCACCCACATAGCATTTGCTTATTGCGGGAGAAAGTCTTCACTTTTTCTTCGCTTGTGTCATTTGCTTATTGGCCGTAACCATGGATAATCTTCATTGTTTATCAGGATGCTTGGGTCAGCCTTGACATTGAAGGGAGGAATTTCATGAAACTTTTCATAATCTTCAGACATGTCTGTCTTGCCGTCCACTCCCAGGATGTCCCTTTTCCCTGAAAGAACTATGTGGCGCTTTGGCTCATCGTATGATGTATTCACTTCCTTATCTTTTATTTTTCTCGGTTTGGTAGACATGTCCTTCACATAGATAAGCTGTGCCACATCATTGGCTAGGACGAACGGTTCGTCAGTGTACCCAAGATTTTTCAGATCCACTGTTGTCATTCCATACTGTGGGTCTACCTGTCCCCCGCCGCCTAACAGATTGACCCATTTGCACTTAAACAAAGGGACCTTAAAATCAGGTCCGTAGTCAAGTTCCCATATGTCCACTATGTAACCAAGGTAGAGTTCTGTAGAACTGTGTAGTGTGCTTGAGACCAAGAATATCCGTCCTTGCATATTATTGAGTCTCTTCCAAGAGTGCCTTTTCCAGTCAGTCTCCCCTCATACCGCGATTTAGGGAGACCTATCTTGTTAAGGCCAGGAATGAAGTCAACACAAAACCCGATAACATCCTCTGTTTGATGGCCCATGGAGATGCTTCCTTCTGGCCTAGCGCGGTTATGGACATATTTCTTTAGGACTCCCATGAACCTCTCAAAGGGGAACATATTGTGTAGAAATACGGGCCCCAGGATGACAATCTCGTCGACTAGATGAACTAGGGCGTGCGTCATGATATTGAAGAAGGATGGTGGGAACACCAGCTCGAAACTGACAAGACATTGCGCCACATCACTCCTTAGCCTTGGTACAATTTCTGGATCGATCACCTTCTGAGAGATTGCATTGAGGAATGCACATAGCTTCACAATGGCTAATCGGACGTTTTCCGGTAGAAGCCCCCTCAATGCAACCGGAAGCAGTTGCGTCATAATCACGTGGCAGTCATGAGACTTTAGGTTCTGAAACTTTTTCTCTGGCATATTTATTATTCCCTTTATATTCGACGAGAAGCCAGTCGTGACCTTCATACTGAGCAGGCATTCAAAGAAGATTTCTTTCTCTTCTTTCATAAGAGCGTAGCTGGCAGACCTTTATACTGCTTCGGAGGCATGCCGTCTTTTTCGTGCAAACGTTGCAGGTCCTCCCGTGCCTCAGGTGTATCTTTTGTCTTCCCATACACGCCCAAGAAGCCTAGCAGGTTCACGCAAAGGTTCTTCGTCACGTGCATCACGTCGATTGAGGAGCGGACCTCTAGGTCTTTCCAGTAGGGTAGGTCCCAAAATATAGATTTCTTCTTCCACATGGGTGCGTGTCCCTCAGCGTCATTCGGAACAGCTAGTCCACTGGGACCCTTTCCAAAGATTACGTAGTGTAAATCATTGACCATAGCAAGCACGTGATCACCGGTGCGCATGGAGGGCTTCTTCCGGTGATCTGCCTCGCCTTTGAAATGCTTGCCTTTATTTCGACATTGATGGTTGGTCGGAAGAAATCGACGATGGCCCAGGTATACATTCTTCCTGCATTTGTCCAGGTATATACTTTCAGTGTCATCTAAATAGTGCGTGCATGCGTGGTATCCTTTGTTTGTCTGTCCTGAAAGGTTACTGAGAGCGAGCCAATCGTTGATGGTCACGAACAGCAACGCCTTAAGGTTAAATTCCTCCTGTCTGTGCTCATCCCACGTACGTACACCGTTTCCATTCCACAGCTGTAAAAGTTCTTCAACTAATGGCCTTAGGTACACATCAATTTCGTTGCCGGGTTGCTTAGGGCCTTGGATGAGAACTGGCATCATAATGAACTTCCGCTTCATGCACATCCAAGGAGGAAGGTTATACATACATAGAGTCACGGGCCAGGTGCTGTGATTGCTGCTCTGCTCCCCGAAAGGATTAATGCCATCCGCGCTTAAAGCAAACCATACATTCCTTGGGTCCTTTGCAAACTCATCCCAGTACTTTCTCTCGATTTTTCTCCACTGCGACCCGTCAGCGGGTGCCCTCAACTTCCCATCTTTCTTTCGGTTCTCACTGTGCCATCGCATCAACTTGGCATGCTCTTCGTTTCCGAACAGACGTTTCAATCGTGGTATTATAGGAGCATACCACATCACCTTCGCAGGAACCCTCTTCCTGAGGGGCTCGCCGTCAACATCACCGGGGTCATCTCGTCTGATCTTATACCGCAACGCACCGCATACCGGGCATGCGTTCAGATCCTTGTATGCACCGCGGTAGAGGATGCAGTCATTAGGGCATGCATGTATCTTCTCCACCTCCAATCCTAGAGGGCATACGACCTTCTTTGCTGCGTATGTACTGTCGGGCAATTCGTTATCCTTTGGAAGCTTCTTCTTCAATATTTTCAGTAGCTTCTCAAATCCTTTGTCAGCCACAACATTCTCTGCCTTCCACTGCAGCAATTCCAGTATGGTACCGAGCTTTGTGTTGCCATCTTCGCAATTGGGGTATAACCCTTTTTTGTGATCCTATAACATGCGATCGAACTTCAGCTTCTCCTTTTGACTAATGCATTGCGTTCTTGCATCGACAATGACCCGGCGAAGATCATCATCATCGGGCACATCGTCTGGTTCCTCTTGATTTTCAGCAGCTTCACCCGCGGCAGCATCATTGGGCACATCGTCTGGTTCCTCTTGATCTTCACCAGCTCCCCCCGTTGCAGCATCACCGTATTCAGGGGGCACATAGTTGTCATCGTACTCTTCTTCTTCGCCGTCTTCCATCATAACCCCTATTTCTCCGTGCCTCGTCCAAACATTATAGTGTGCATGAAACCCTTGTAAAGCAGGTGGGAGTGAAGGATTTTCCGCTTAGAGTAAGACCTTGTATTCCCACATTTAGTGCATGGACAACACATAAAACCATTCGGCTTGTTTGCCTCAGCCGCATCGAGAAACTCATGCACGCCCTTAATGTACTCGCGGGTGTGTCTGTCACCGTACATCCATTGCCGGTTCATCTGCGTGCATTATATATAATTAAGTGTCCAAATTAATAGAAGTTCATCGTCACATTAAAACCCAAGTGCATACATAGTTCTCATCTAATAACATATAGCTCTCCAGAGCATCTAATTAATTAAACCATACATTGAAACTATGTAAAACATTTCAATGCGAAAACAAATGCGATCATAATAGCAACCAAGGTAACAATTGATCCAACGGCATAATGATACCAAGCCTCGATATGAATGGCATATTTTCTAATCTTTCTAATCTTCAAGCGCATTGCATCCATCTTGATCTTGTGATCATCGACGACATCCGCAACATGCAACTCCAATATCATCTTCTCCTCCTCAATTTTTTTATTTTTTCCTTCAACAAATTGTTTTCTTCTTCAACTAAATTTAACCTCTCGACAAGGTCGGTTGGCATTTCCGGTTCACATACATCCTAGATAAATAAAATCTATGTCACGTTGGTCGGCATAATTTTCATAAACAATAAATGAACCAATAGTTATAAAGATAATATACATACCAAATCCGAATCATAGACAGGACGAGGGCCGACGGGGGCGGATACCAAAACCATCGCACTATATAAGATGCAATAAAAATGTAAGAAAATGATACAAGTATCTATCTAAACATACAAGTAAGAATATTTTTCCTTTCAGAAAGAAGATAAGAACAAGAGGCTCACCACGGTGGTGTCGGTGATGAGATCGGCGCGGGTGATCGACGGCGGTGAAGACGGGGACGGGGCGTGACGGGCCACTAAATCTAGACAAATCTCGAGGAAAATGGAGCTTGGAGGTCGAGCTTCGAGAGGAGAAAGCTTAAGTAGTGTGGCTCGGGCATTCCATCGAACACCTCATGTGCATAGGAGGTGAGCTAGAGCACCACAAAGCCCTCTCCCCCTCGGCCAGAAAAAACAGAGCACTGTGCTCTGCTCGCGGGCGAGGGGTATATATAGGCAATTCATTGGTCCCGGTTCGTGGCATGAACCGGGACTAAAGGGCAGCCTTTGGTCCCGGTTCAAGTCACCAACCGGGACCAATGGTGGTGGGCCAGGAGGGAGGCCCTTTGGTCCCGGTTCATCCTACCAACCGGGACCAAAAGGTCCAGATGAACCGGGACCAATGGCCCACGTGGCCCGGCCGGCCCCCTGGGCTCACGAACCGGGACCAATGCCCACATTGGTCCCGGTTCTAGACTGAACCGGGACTAATGGGCTGATGTGGCCTGGACCATAGCTCTGTTTTCTACTAGTGAGGGTATCTCACATAATTGAGATCTCCATCCACCAACCAATCCTAATAATCTGACATATGCACATTTTGCAATCAGTCTTTTTTTAGATACATTTTGGAATCAGTCAATGAAAGTAGTTAAGTTTTTAGCGTGACAGGGTCCATATGCATTTGTTATAATCCAAGACTCACCTAAGTGTACTGAGGTGAACCTGATGGATACATAAAATTCATTCTAAAATAAAGGTTCTCGAAAAAACACGGCTTCATTCCAAGCCACAAAGAGACCACTAGAGAGGCCTCTAGAGAGGGAAAGAAATCAAATCTGCTAAATATTTTTGGACCGTGTAGAAGACAAGGTTTCGGTAACAAATACATGACTTGATATTATGGTGTATGATATTGTACACAGTACATATATGATAAGCACTCTATCTGCATACTATTTTTTCCAAAAGAAAGTTCCACGGGTATCAAAAGGTAACAAGGCATAACCGCCTTGCTATTCTATGATCTACCCAGGACTTTTGTTTGGAAAATGACAAGGCACTCCTTTATTTTTGCATCCTTAGAGCGAGCACACAACAATCCACAACATATATAAGCATCTTACTTTGGGAGCACAACCTTATGGATAGACCTCAATCACAGCTCGAGCTCCTAGCTTCTTGACAATCTTATAGCCACTGAACCCTGCCTTGGTGAAGATGTCGCTCCAGTCCTTCTCTTCCCGCTGTCGGCCTCTCGTCATCACGAGCATGAGCATATCCATGAGGTGCTGGGTTTCCAGCATTGGCCCTGCAGAAACCGAGCCAAGCACAATGTCTATGACGATGACTTTCCCTCCCGCGTCTCGGGGAGGAACGGCCTTCTTGCATTGTGCGAGGATCTTGATGCAATCCTCGTCGCTCCAGAAGTGCAGAACAAGCTGCATTACCATGCATGGATAAACTTGTAGTTCAATTAAGGTTAATCAAGCCTAACTAGGATGGAAATATGAAGGGATTCTTATTAATTTATTAAGCTGCTATTATTTCAAAATTGAAAAGTAATCGTTTATGGACGCTTTAATATTTCACTTTGAATAAAAAATTATGGAAGAATGTGCAACATTCATATATACGTATGGTACCTTGAGCAACACGGCTTGAGCAGGTGGGACGACGTGGAACAGGTCACCAGAAACATACTTCACCGCTCCTTCTTCAGCGGGAAGAAGAACTTTGTCCATGACCTTTGGAAGGTCCAGAACAGTGCACTTGATGTGCGGGTAGGCCTCGACGATGGACCTAGCCGTCGTCCCATCGCCACCACCGCAGTCAGTGAGAGTCTCAAGCCCCTCGAACAGCTCACTGCACTGCCGGAGCACGGGGCCGATCCCCATGTGGTCGTGGGCAGCCACCGCGTCGTGGATCAGCTGATCCATCTCCGGGTCGAGGAGCGCCATGCTCTCCTCGAAGATGGCCGCGCCATGCACGTCCTCGAACGGCGACGGCACAGGTCCATCAAAGTCCTTCCTGAACCAGTCCGCCAGCCCCATGGCGGCCTCGACGTAGTAGCGCGAGGCCGCGGCGCGCACGATGGCGGTCTGGCTGGCGTCGCCGTCGATGAGGACGCCGTCCACGAGGAGGTACGAGAGCGGGTTGAGGCGGTACGTTCCGGCGTCGGTGGAGGTGAAGACGCCCGCCGTGGCGAGCTGGCGGAGCAGGCGGGCGAGGAACGGCAGCTTGGAGGCGGGCAGGGACAGGGCGGCGACGAGCTCGGACGGGGACGCGGCGCCGCCAAGGCGGTGGATGGCGGTGGGGACGCCGAGGTCGACGGCGCAGCGGAGCGACATGGGCGTGAGGTAGCAGAGGCTGTGGCGCCAGAGGTTGGACTGCGCCTGGAGCAGCTCGTCGTCGGTGGGGACGAACACCTTCTCGGCCTGACCTGCCATTGCCGACGATCTCTATCTCTCTCTGCTGTATGGGTTGTGCACTTCGATCTGGCAGATAAGGGACGGAGGCCCCATATATAGTAATATATAGCAATGTGTTTGCTGTCATTTCTCGTGAAACGCGAGGGTGACGACCATGGCACTATCGCTGTCGACGGGGTAGCGTTAGATCGTACAACACGAAAGAGAAATGAATGACCATGGCTATGGCCCATGGGCCATGGCGCGCATCATGCATGATCCAAGGGGAAGGGCCTTTGGCCGGTGGTTTAGCTAGGGTTTCGAGTGCATCTTTGAAAAATCTAACAGCTACTAGCATACATAAAAATCAGAAAGGGCGGAGTGGCTAGCACGTAGGGCCCTGGAAGATGACAGTACAAGCACTGGCATTATATTGGTTGAGCCGACGACACGCTCGTGGTGCAGGTGCTGAGTTTTCTAAGTCAAGTAGGTACGGATCTGGAGAGATTATCTTCAATTTTTCCATTTTATTTGGTTGCCGCCAACTGCAGAATGCCTGGTGAGGATATGCTCAGCTTCAGAAATCCCAATAATTGCTTTGTGCGGTCCTCTGGCTCCAGGCAAGAATTATTTTTGGGAAAAGCTCCTCACCCTGTGCGTTCGGTTTATTCGGTTTACATGGTTCAATTTATACGGTTTTTCAGTTTGTACGGTATTAATACTTCGGTAAATATGGTATGAAATTAAAATACGGTTTGGTTTTGGTATATACCAAATTATTTCGGTATGGTTTCGGTATATACCATAAAAACCAAAGTTGACGCGAATTTGGAAATGACGTAATAATAATTAGCAAATTTATGACTCAAAACACATACTATTCTACACAAATAGTATATGACTATATATATAAGTATATATGCATGCATTGATTCATGGACGTGCTTAGCATTTTAAAAATAGAAAAATGACTATGTTACAAGAAAAAATTACGTGCTTAGTAGTGCATTTGACTCATGTACAAGAAAAATGAGAACTTGTATGGTTGTTCATCTCAAGAAATATAAATTTATTTTTTACTTCGGTTTATTCGGTTAACCGTTCGGTTTTCCCGTATATACCATAAAAACCAAGTTCAAATCGGTATGAAAAGTTCATACCATACCGAAATCAGAAACCAACAAAACCATAAAATAGGGTCGGTTCGGTTTATTTTCGGTATGGTTTATCGGTTCAGTTTTTAAATGCACAGAGTGAAAAGCTCCCCTTCAAATGATGATTCGGATGCGTGTAGCCATCTCCGCGCCGGCTGGTCCAATTTTGATCATACGGCGTGCAGCGCAATGCAAACCGACCACCAGGTTTGCAACATGGGTTTGAGGGGATTGCAACAAAGGCTCATGTTGCAAAGGCCCAAGCGCAACGCACTCAATGTTGCAAACACTGATGTGGGTGGAGATCTGTCACATAACAATTCGGCGGGAATGCAATAAGGCTCATCTTGCAAAGGCCCGAGTGCAACACACTCGATGTTGCAAACGTTGCACCGAGGCGAGCAGAGATTAGACTGCCTCGCAAGCCATTCACCGGCTACCGAGGCAGCCGATCTGATCCAATCTTCACCCAGCCGACGCGTAGCTTCAGCCATTATGTTTTCACTCAACAAACGTTGAATTATAGATGGGCCTTGGGCATATACATGGAATAATTCCTAAAAAAAACCTGAAAAGCTCATGTGGAGATTCATAGCATGGTGGGAAGTTTAGTACTACAATGGTTTTGCAACTTCAAAAGAGGAGTGGTACACGCGCCCTCCTCCGCCGCCCGCCCCGCCGCAGTCCTTGCGCCATGTTTCGTGCCGAGCTGGCCTATGGCATGTGTGCTTAGTCCGTGATGATGATCACATGTTTACATACCATAATGGGATTACTACTGCTATTGCTATCATCATGATTTTTTATGGATTAAATTAATAGAAAATTTCTAATTTAACCAACAATAATTTTGAGAATTTTTTTGGGTATCTCTAGGAGAGTCCTACATGCCCAAGAAATTGGAACTTCAAACTCCTTTCAGATTACACAGGATAAAATCAAACTGTCTGCCCTGCTCCTTACGCAAAATTTTAGGGAAGTTTTAAGGTGTCTTCCATGGACCAACCAAATGGGCTAAACAAACTGAAGAGTTTGTAGACATGTATCTTTCACCTTGGTAAAAAACAAAACCCCAGAATTGATTCCGGTGCATCCCCGGACCACTCCACCAATTCGCACACACACTTATGTGTATTGTTGAGTGTATTTTATCACTCATTTTGACCCGTGTTTACACCGGATATTCTCATATATTTTTTATTATCACTCCAATTTTCCTACTAATGACTAATAAATACAAATGATTGTAGTTCTCCTTGTTTATGTTGTTCCTTGCAGAAATGAATGTATTTAGGTGGAAAATCAAGACATATATATGGAATATGATGGACCTGAGGATAATTTCCAATCAACCGGCCATGCACAAGAGGTTCTAGAAGATCATTCAGCGCACAATGCGATGAAAATTGGTCATATAACAAGGTGCTACTGCCTTCGTGATGTCATCCCTAGAATCTTTTGTCAAGGGATTTGAGTCTAATTGGCAATAGAAGCACGTCGATACAATTCTGCCCATCTACACTATATTGAGGAGAAGGAACACACCGGCAAAGGAGATTCCGAAACAAAAGAGAGTACCCGCCATTACCATCTACAGAACTATCATAACCATCCCATCTCCATAGCCTCCATCTTCATTAGTGTTATTATTTGTAATCAAGACTCTATCATGATCAAGAACATTCTAAGACTGTGAATCATTCATCTTCAATTGATAATTTATACAATGTCGATTTCTTGTGATTTGATCGCTATGTGTGAGTAATTCCCATAGGCTAAGGGGCGAGGCCTAGCCTCACACCCCTGTGTATGCGCACTGAGGGGTCGCCGCTTTACTTAAAGATAGCTTTATTCTATATTATTGTGCAAACTTTTGCCTCTTGTCTCTACCTCAATCCCAGGGCTCACTGGTACCCTAGACTCCAAAGATCTGGACAGAGAGGTAAAGTGCAGACGTGAGAGGAAAGCTATGACGAAAGTGGTGACAGTAAGGCTAATATGGTAGGCGGAATCAAGTCTCTAGGGAGACTATGACACACTCAATGTGTTGGTCTAGATATTTCGTTAATAAAACTAGGTGCTAATATTACAACTTTTAGGTAGGAATACCGCGAGCCATTGGGCTTGAGTGCAAATGCATGAGGAAGCCAATAGAAACTTATCTAACCATGGCATCAAATGAATGACTAATCCTTAATGTATTTTATAATGCCTTAAACACTTTATCAAGGAACATGTTTGACACTGTCGCAAGTGAAACTATCATGGGAATGCAGACTACTCAAGCACAGGAACTCCTAGATGATATGTAAGAAAAATTGACATGTTAAATGATCCATGTCTAGGAAGGTAAAATGACATCAATGAACAAACGAATGAAGAGCTTACGGTAAAAATTGATGAGCTCATGGGGTATGATAAAAGGTAAAGATAAAGTCCTCATAAATGATTTTATTGAAGCTAATGCCAGTGATGTCAATTGTATTGCTTGCAATACTTACAATCATGGGTGGAAGAATAAAAAATGGTTCTAACTATAAGAAACAATCGTATCCTACCATTGCATGAACACCCAATAATTATAATGGAGGGGATAATAACGTAATCGGCAAACCCTAGAGAAAACCCTCAAGGCTTTCATTACTACCTAACTTGAGCAAAACAATACCTTTACCCAAACTCTTGAAAGCTCATGATTATTGTCTTCGTCAAATGACCCATAAAGCCGGACTAACAACTGATGTGCATGATCCTCAAGAACAAATGCGCAATATGGAGGCACAAGTGGCTAAAATAGCTGAGAGCGAAACCCTCATCTTAGTCAAATTTCTAGGTAAACTGGAACCAAACCCGATATAAATAGTAAAGATGATGAGGAATGGTGAAGACATGTTTGAAGTACTTGAAAACAATTACATTATGAAAGATTTCACTAAAATGATGAACTTTGAAGAATCCAATCCTGGAAGGATGAGAATATGAACCCTACAAAAAAATGCATTCATCTTGTTGCCACAAAGTTACACGAATTAAGTCGGGAATATAAAATATTGTTTTATAAGTTGCTGGCTGAACAAGAAAACATATTTCAACCCACCGGCGACCGCCAGCGTAGCTTGTTATGTTGCAGGAACCCAACGACCACGCTGATGGCTACAGATTGTGCCCTCATCTCGCTCCCATGTGTTTGACTGGATGAGGAAGGGGGAACTGAGCGAACAGATGAGCAAAAGTTAGGTTGCTACCTTTTATATTCCGGGGGATCAGCTCGGGGCCGCACGGACAAGCTCTCGAGAGCGAGGAGGATCATTATATAATGCCCCCCCCCCCCGATTTGGAACGAACGGACAGTGAAATGAATCACACTGTAAAATTGGTCGATCGTTGTTGACTTATTATCAGTGACCCACCTAATGTTTGTGGCTGATCAGTGATGATTCATGTGTCATTGGTGGTCGATCTAGAACATTAGGGGAATGGGGTCAGCAATGACAAGTCATTAGTGACCCCCCAAGTTGGTCGTTCAGTGGTGATGGTCATCATTGACGCCTTTAGAGTGGTCGGTTAGTGATGACCCTCATCAGTGACCGTCCCAAGCTGGACGGTCAAAATAGGGTTCAAATCACCTGTCATTACTCCTATAAAGGATGCGGGAGTAACCGCCTCCTCGGGCCATCCAAACGATTTTCTCTGTCCGCACCGTCTAATATTTTTAGTGATGTACATTTTGGATGTCTTGGAAGTGGTGGGACATTGATTCTTTAGTTACTTGGACGGTCACTGATAAGGGGTCATGGTGTTCGGGCCTGTAATAGTGAATTATAGATACATTGGAGACGTGTCACGACCCACACGTAATGAGGTCCACTCATCATCCACCTCTTTAGGTTGCACTAATGTAACTAAAGAATCAATGTCCCACCACTTCCAAGACATCCAAAGTGTACATCACTAAAAATATTAGACGGTGCGGACAGAGAAAATCGTTTGGATGGCCCGAGGAGGCGGTTACTCCCGCATCCTTTATAGGAGTAATGACAGGTGATTTGAACCCTATTTTGAAGAATGGTGACAATTGTTTTATATTCATAGAAGGAGGAAGTGGTATTTATATTGTTGTTTATGAAAGGGAGTGATATCTAACCCATTGCTACTCCCTCCGTTACAGTTAAATTTGCGTGCGTTTCCACAATAGACAAGGTTTATAGCACATTGCATTTATTTCTAATAGCTAATTAGTACTCCGATATACTATTTCTATATGCATGCATAGTGTAAATGCTATTTTTTAGCACATCTCACAACCAATAGATAACCCACGCCGACTATTTCTTGCATTAAGCGAGCCCGTAGAAAACTCTTGCTGAAGGGTGTAGAGTAGTTGGGCCGGCTTATTTTTACGCACAGTTAAACTGTAAAGGATGGGAGAGGCGTGGATCGATCTCTGGTCTCCTGGGAGAAGGGCTTGCTACGCTAGCCACTACACCTGTGTCTTCCACACGATAAGTTGTTGGTGCGATATGTACTTGAGGCAGATGACGTCGGTTTTTTCCATGGTTTTCACGTTTTCTTTCTGTTTTTTTATTTTTGTTCTTTGACATGGTTTTCCCCGTTTTCTTCTCCATTTTTTGTTTGATTTTCATTTTTTCTTCGCCATTTATTTCTTTTGTTTGTTTTCGTTTTCTCCGTTTTGTGTTCAATACTAGGGTTCACCCTACTTATAGAGAAGAACACCTGTGCGTTGCAACAAGGCCACATTAACTTTAAGAGTTCAATATCAATTATGTTAATATTACATTTAATATTCTCATACATATTAAGTGACATTGACGACCTTTTTACCATCAAATTCTCACAAACATACCCTCTCCCTCCCTCTTCCTCACTCTCTCTCTCCCCCTCTCCCTCTCTCTCTATCTCTCTCTCTCTCTCTAACACACACACATATCCATCTTATTGGGTACGGGACCATAATCCATCTATTTCACACGCACACGCGCTAGTGCATAACAATATGGATTATGTGTATTATATTTGCCACCACAACCGAGGGAATTAATTTCATGTAATCGGCCAGCCACAACTCCATGACAAACAATACATCTAAATTCTCAGCGTTATTTTTATGTAACATTGGCGAGAGGTAAACGACGGTGATTGTTTCCTTTGTTTAGAGATTGATTACCATCCGTGAGTTGAGCTGGGTACTAGAGAAGAATCTGATTGTGATATGTGAATTGATTGTTGCCTTGTACGTTTGGTTTTGGTATTTGAAGATTGATTACCATCCGTTAGTTGGGTTACCAAAGAAGAAATCAATCACCATATGTAGAAAAAGGAACTACATTGCACATACTTACACCTCATCTACTCGTGAGAATATATAGAATTGGAGCAGACAAAATAAGTGCAGACGAGAGATAAAACATCAATGAGGATCCCTAATGTCTTGACTAATATGTTGTCCTCCAGCTTGAGAAGCACCTACAAGAAATTGGGAGGTGGGAGGGAGGACGGAAAAAAACCAGGGGAGGTGGGACGGAAATAAACCCGGAACGGAGACTACCAACTGAGACATTAGGAGTAGAGATCATTTAGTTGATAAGAATAAATAGAAAACGGTGTTAAAAAGGAGAAACAAAATAGAATACATTGAAAAACCAAAAGGACGATGTAAAAGGGGATTTGCCCTGCCCCCCGGGCCTTGCCACCGAACCGGCTCAGCAGTCCAATCCCCGCGCGGTCGTCTTCTCCTGTTCCCCGAGCCGCGTCGCTACAGAGCCGGGCTCCCGCCCGACCACCTCGCTGGCATCGAAGGGGAATGGATAAGGTTGATGCCCTGCCTTCCCTGCCTCCATGGCCTCACTCCTCCTCGACGCCCCCTGCCAAATCCACTTCTCCTCCTCGCGCGCTCGATCCCGTCGATCTGGACGAAGTCAGACGCCACAGCCACCATGACCGACCCCGTCCGCACGGCCACTACCCTCCCTGAGGGCTAGGAGCTTGTCGAGGAGCTCTGAACGCCTTCGCTACTTCGTCTGCGCCAACGAAATCAAGTCCAGCACCCCTGCATCGACGTCGCTGCCGTCTTCCTCAACCTTGGGCCACCGTGACATTGTCATTCGATCCGCGCCGCCCCGAGCTCCCATGTCTTTCCCTAGGGCGCCATTGACACCGCCATGATCTCCTCTTGCCTTTCCCCTGTTTCCCCTCTTGTTTTCTCTCATTAGGTATTTCGTCGTGGCCGAGAACCGCCGTCCGCCATGGCCATTGCAGGGGTAGCCATCGAGCTCATCGGATTGACCTTGTGGCACATGCCCGCTCCTATGCACGCCCATGCCTGAGCCTGCCGCTCTTCTTCCGCGCCCGCGGCGCCACTCCCTCTCCATGCCCACGCCCGTGCTACACCGCGTCGGGCGCGCCCGCCGCTGCTATCGCGCTCACCGCAGCCACCACACCACTATGCCCCGTGCGACACACACACCCTAGCCGCGCGCCACACTTTCGCTGGCTACGCTCGCCCCGTTTGCTGCCGCCTATCCCTTCGCTCGCCCCGCTGTCGCGCCCCTGCCTTGCGTCACCTCCAATCGTGGCCATCTTCTGTCGGCCACCCCCTCAGCCACGCCGGCCGAAACTCTGCCCTCCACCATTGGCCGCTCACCTCGCCTGCTGCGTGCTGCTTCGTACTGCCATGCGCTGCTCTACCGCTGGTACGCTGCTGCGCCATGCCCTCGACACCGCCGTGGACAAATGTGGCAGAGGGATTGTTAATGGAGTACGAGAAGGAGGTGGCGGAGAAGGTGTGGAGAGGCAGGAGGTCTGGGGTGGTGTCACCTGGCTGTGGTGGAGGTGTGATACGTCTCCAACGTATCTATAATTTTTGATTGCTCCATGCTATATTATCTACTGTTTTGGACTATATTGGGCTTTATTTTCCACTTTTATATTATTTTTGGGACTAACCTATTAACCGAAGGCCCAGCCCAGAATTGCTGTTTTTTGCCTATTTCAGTGTTGCGAAGAAACGAAATATCAAACGGAGTCCAAACAGAATGAAACCTTTGGGAACGTGATTTTCTCACCGAACGTGATCCAGAGACTTGGACCCTACTCCAAGGAGTCAAAGAGGCGGTCACGAGGGTGGGGGCGCGCCCCCTAGGGCGCGACCCCCTGCCTCGTGGGCCCCTCGATGCTCCACCGATGTACTCCTTCCTCCTATATATACCTACGTACCCCCAAACAAACAGAGAGGAAGCCAAAAACCTAATTCCACTGCTGCAACTTTCTGTATCCACGAGATCCCATCTTGGGGCCTGTTCCGGAGCTCCGCCGGAGAGGGCCGTCATCACGGAGGGCTTCTTCATCATCATAGCCCCCCGATGAAGTGTGAGTAGTTTACCTCAGACCTTCGGGTCCATAGTTAGTAGCTAGATGGCTTCTTCTCTCTTTTTGGATCTCAATACAAAGTTCTCCCCCTCTCTCATGGAGATCTATTCGATGTAATCTTCTTTTTGCGGTGTGTTTGTTGAGACTGATGAATTGTGGCTTTATGATCAAGTCTATCTATGAATAATATTTTAATCTTCTCTGAATTCTTTTATGTATGATTGGTTATCTTTGCAAGTCTCTTCGAATTATCCGTTTGGTTTGGCCAACTAGATTGGTAGTTCTTGCCATGGGAGAAGTGCTTAGCTTTGGGTTCGATCTTGCGGTGTCCTTTCCCAGTGACAGAAGGGGCAGCAAGGCACGTATTGTATCATTGCCATCGAGGATAACAAGATGGGGTTTATTTCATATTGCATGAATTTATCTCTCTACATCATGTCATCTTGCTTAAGGCGTTACTCTGGTTTTAACTTAATACTCTAGATGCATGCTGGATAGCGGTCGATGAGTGGAGTAATAGTAGTAGATGCAGAATCGTTTCGGTCTACTTGTCACGGACGTGATGCCTATATACATGACCATGCCTAGATATTCTCATAACTATGCTCAGTTCTGTCAATTGCTCAACAGTAATTTGTTCACCCACCGTAGAATACTTATGCTCTTGAGAGAAGCCACTAGTGAAACCTATGGCCCTCGGGTCTATTCTCATCATATCAATCTCCATCACTTTAATCTTGCTTTGCTTTTTTACTTTGCCTTTACTTTTTACTTTGCATCTTTATACCAAAAATACCAAAAATATTATATCTATCAGATCTCACTCTCGTAAGTGACCGTGAAGGGATTGACAACCCCTAATCGCGTTGGTTGCAAGTAGCTATCGTTTTGTGCAGGTACGAGGGACTTGAGCGTGGCCTCCTACTGGATTGATACCTTGGTTCTCAAAAACTGAGGAAAATACTTACGGTACTCTGCTGCATCATCCCTTCCTCTTCGGGGAAAACCAACGCAAGCTCAAGAGGTAGCAAGAAGGATTTCCGGTGCCGTTGCCGGGGAGTCTACGCAAAAAGTCAACGTACCAAGTACCCATCACAATCCCTATCTCTCGCATTACATTATTTGCCATTTGCCTCTCGTTTTCCTCTCCCCCACTTCACCCTTGCCGTTTTATTCGCCCTCTCTCTCTCTCTATCCTCCCTCTCTTGCCCGCTTGCCTTTTGTTTGCTCGTGTGTTGGATTGCTTGTTTGTCGCGATGGCTCAAGATACTACCAAATTGTGTGACTTCACCAATACCAATAATAATGATTTCCTTAGCACTCCGATTGCTCCTCTTGCCAATACCGAATCTTGTGAAATCAATACTGCTTTGTTGAATCTTGTTATGAAAGATCAATTCGCCGACCTTCCTAGTGAAGATGCAGCTACTCATCTGAATAGCTTCGTTGATTTATGTGATATGCAAATGAAAAAAGATGTCGATAATGATGTCGTTAAATTGAAGCTATTTCCTTTTTCGCTTAGAGATCGTGCTAAAGCTTGGTTTTCGTCTTTGCCTAAAAATAGTATTGATTCTTGGAACAAGTGCGAAGATGCTTTTATCTCTAAGTATTTCCCTCTCGCTAAGATCATCTCTCTTAGAAACGATATTATGAACTTTAAGCAACTTGATCATGAACATGTTGCACAAGCTTGGGAGAGAATGAAATTAATGATACGTAATTGCCCTACTCATGGTTTGAATTTGTGGATGATTATACAAATTTTTTATGCCGGATTGAATTTTGCTTCTAGAAATCTTTTAGATTTGGCCGCGGGAGGCACTTTTATGGAAATCACTTTAGGAGATGCTACTAAACTCCTAGATAATATTATGGTTAATTATTCTCAATGGCATACTGAAAGATCTTCTAATAAAAAAGTGCATGCGATAGAAGAAATCAATGTTTTGAGTGGAAAGATGGATGAGCTTATGAAATTATTTTCTACTAAGAGTGTTTCTTCTGATCCTAATGATATGCCTTTGTCAACCTTGATTGAGAATAACAATGAATCTATGGATGTGAATTTTGTTGGTAGGAATAATTTTGGTAACAACGCTTATAGAGGGAACTTTAATCCTAGGCCATATCCTAGTAATCCTTCTAATAATTATGGGAATTCCTAAAACAACTCTTATGGAAATTATAATAAGATGCCCTCTGAATTTGAGAATAGTGTTAAAGAGTTTATGAATTCACAAAAGAATTTTAATGCTTTGCTTGAAGAGAATTGCTTAAAGTTGATGATTTGGCTAGGAACGTTAATAGAATTTCTCTTGAGAATGATTCTTTAAAGCTTAGATGTATTCCTCCTAAGCATGATATCAATGAGTCTCAAAGCCATGAGAATTTCCATTGATGAGTGCAAGGAAAGAACCGCTAGGATGCGTGCTTCCAAAGATGCCTTTATTAAAGCATGTTCTTCCAATTCCTATGAAAATCAAGATGAAGATCTAAAAGTTATTGATGTGTCACCTATTAAATCTTTGTTTTGCAATATGAATCTTGATGAAACTGAATATGATGTTCCTTTACCTAGAAGGCATTCTAAAGATTCAGAGTATTTAAATCTTTATGATGAAATTGATGAAAGTGGGATTGAAAGAAATAAAAATCTAGATGTTGCTAAACCCACTATATTGGATTTCAAGGAATTTAATTATGAAAATTGCTCTTTAATTGATTGTATTTCCTTGTTGCAATCTGTGCTAAACTCTCCACATGCTTATAGTCAACATAAAGCCTTCACCGAACATATTGTTGATGCCTTGATGCAATCTTATGAAGAAAAACTTGAGTTGAAAGTTTCTATCCCTAGAAAACTCTATGATGAATGGGAACCAACTATTAAAATTAAAATTAAAGATCATGATTTTTATGCTTTGTGTGATTTGGGTGCTAGTGTCTCCACTATTCCCAAGACTTTGTGTGATTTGCTAGATTTCCGTAATTTTGATGATTGCTCTCTAAACTTGCATCTTGCGGATTGTACTATTAAGAAACCTATGGGAAGGATTAATGATGTTCTTATTGTTGCAAATAGGAATTATGTGCCCATAGATTTCATTGTTCTTGATATAGATTGCAATCCTTCTTGCCCTATTATTCTTGGTAGACCTTTCCTTGGAACGGTTGGTGCGATTATTGATATGAAGGAAGGGAATATTAGATTTCAATTTCCATTAAAAAGGGCATGAAACACTTTCCTAGAAAGAAAATAAAATTGCCATATGAAACTATCATGAGAGCCACTTATGGATTTCCTACCAAAGATGGCAATACCTAGATCTATCCTCGCTTTTATGCCTAGCTAGGGGCGTTAAATGATAGCGCTTGTTGGGAGGAAACCCAATTTTATTTTTATTCCTTGCTTTTTGCTCCTGTTTAGTAATAAATAAATTATCTAGCCTCTGTTTTGGTTGTGTTTTTTGTGTTTAATTAGTGTTTGTGCCAAGTAGAACCGTTGGGAAGACTTGGGGAAAGTCTTGTTGAACTTGCTGTAAAAGACAGAAACTTTAGCGTGTTAGGGAACGTAGTAATTTAAAAAAATTTCCTACGCACACGCAAGATCATGGTGATGTGTAGCAACGAGGGGAAGAGTATGATCTACGTACCCTAGTAGATCGCAACGGAAGCGTTGACACAACGTAGAGGAAGTAGTCGTACGTCTTCTTCCCGATCCGACCGATCCAAGCACCGTTACTCCGGCACCTCCGAGTTCTTAGCACACGTACAGCTCGATGACGATCCCCGGGCTCCAATCCAGCAAAGCTACGGGGAGGAGTTTCGTCAGCACGACGGCGTGGTGACGATCTTGATGTTCTACCGACGCAGGGCTTCGCCTAAGCACTACAACGATATGATCGAGGTGGAATATGGTGGCAGGGGCACCGCACACGGCTAAGGAACGATCTCAATGATCAACTTGTGTGTCTAGAGGTGCCCCTTCCTCCGTATATAAAGGAGCCAAGGGGGAGGGGTGCGGCCAGCCCTATGGAGGCGCAGGAGGAGTCCTACTCCTACCGGGAGTAGGACTCCCCCCCCCCCCAATCCTATTCCAAATAGGATTCCCAAGGGGGAAAGAGAGAGAGAGGTGGCCGGCCACCTCTCCTAGTCCTAATAGGACCAGGGGAGGGGGTGGCGCGCAGCCCACCATGGGCAGCCCCTTTCACCTTTCCACTAAAGCCCAATAAGGCCCATATGGCTCCCGGGGGGTTCCGGTAACCTCCGGGTAATCCGGTAAAATCCCGATTTCACCCGGAACACTTCCGATATCCAAACATAGGCTTCCAATATATCAATCTTTATGTCTCGACCATTTTGAGACTCCTCGTCATGTCCGTGATCACATCCGGGACTCCGAACAACCTTCGGTACATCAAAATGCATAAACTCATAATAACTGTCGTCGTAACGTTAAGCGTGCGGACCCTACGGTTCGAGAACAATGTAGACATGACTGAGACACATCTCCAGTCAATAACCAATAGCGGACCTGGATGCCCATATTGGCTCCTACATTTTCTACGAAGATCTTTATCGGTCAGACCGCATAACAACATACGTTGTTCCCTTTGTCATCGGTATGTTACTTGCCCGAGATTCGATCGTCGGTATCCAATACCTAGTTCAATCTCGTTACCGGCAAGTCTCTTTACTCGTTCCATAATACACCATCCCGCAACTAAATCATTAGTTGCAATGCTTGCAAGGCTTATGTGATGTGCATTACCGAGAGGGCCCAGAGATACCTCTCCGACAATCGGAGTGACAAAACCTATTCTCGAAATACGCCAACCCAACATCTACCATTGGAGACACCTGTAGAGCTCCTTTATAATCACCCAGTTACGTTGTGACGTTTGGTAGCACACAAAGTGTTCCTCTGGCAAACGGGAGTTGCATAATCTCATAGTCATAAGAACATGTATAAGTCATGAAGAAAGCAATAACAACATACTAAACGATCGGGTGCTAAGCTAATGGAATGGGTCATGTCAATCAGATCATTCAACTAATGATGTGACCTCGTTAATCAAATAACAACTCGTTGTTCATGGTTAGGAAACATAACCATTTTTGATTAACGAGCTAGTCAAGTAGAGGCATACTAGTGACACTCTGTTTGTCTATGTATGCACACATGTATTATGTTTCCGGTTAATACAATTCTAGCATGAATAATAAACATTTATCATGATATAAGGAAATAAATAATAACTTTATTATTGCCTCTAGGGCATATTTCCTTCAGTCTCCCACTTGGACTAGAGTCAATAATCTAGATTACACAGTAATGATTCTAACACCCATGGAGCCTTGGTGCTGATTATGTTTTGCTCGTGGAAGAGGCTTAGTCAACGGGTCTGCAACATTCAGATCCGTATGTATCTTGCAAATCTCTATGTCTCCCACCTGGACTAGATCCCGGATGGAATTGAAGCGTCTCTTGATGTGTTTGGTCCTCTTGTGAAATCTGGATTCCTTTGCCAAGGCAATTTTACCAGTATTGTCACAAAAGATTTTCATTGGACCCGATGCACTAGGTATGACACCTAGATCGGATATGAACTCCTTCATCCAGACTCCTTCGTTCGCTGCTTCCGAAGCAGCTATGTACTCCGCTTCACATGTAGATCCCGCTACGACGCTTTGTTTAGAACTGCACCAACTGACAGCTCCACCGTTTAAAGTAAACACGTATCCGGTTTGCGATTTAGAATTGTCCAGATCAGTGTCAAAGCTTGCATCTGAAGGAAATATGCCCTAGAGGCAATAATAAAGTTATTATTTATTTCCTTATATCATGATAAATGTTTATTATTCATGCTAGAATTGTATTAACCGGAAACATAATACATGTGTGAATACATAGACAAACAGAGTGTCACTAGTATGCCTCTACTTGACTAGCTCGTTAATCAAAGATGGTTATGTTTCCTGACCATGAACAATGAGTTGTTATTTGATTAACGAGGTCACATCATTAGTTGAATGATCTGATTGACATGACCCATTCCATTAGCTTAGCACCTGATCGTTTAGTATGTTGCTATTGCTTTCTTCATGACTTATACATGTTCCTATGACTATGAGATTATGCAACTCCCATTTACCGGAGGAACACTTTGGGTACTACCAAACGTCACAACGTAACTGGGTGATTATAAAGGAGTACTACAGGTGTCTCCAATGGTCGATGTTGGGTTGGCGTATTTCGAGATTAGGATTTGTCACTCCGATTGTCGGAGAGGTATCTCTGGGCCCTCTCGGTAATACACATCACATAAGCCTTGCAAGCATTACAACTAATATGTTACTTGTGATATGATGTATTACGGAACGAGTAAAGAGACTTGCCGGTAACGAGATTGAACTAGGTATTGGATACCGACGATCGAATCTCGGGCAAGTAACATACCGATGACAAAGGGAACAACGTATGTTGTTATGCGGTCTGACCGATAAAGATCTTCGTACAATATGTAGGAGCCAATATGGGCATCCAGGTCCCGCTATTGGTTATTGACCAGAGACGTGTCTCGGTCATGTCTACATTGTTCTCGAACCCGTAGGGTCCGCACGCTTAAGGTTACGATGACAGTTATATTATGAGTTTATGCATTTTGATTTACCGAAGGAGTTCAGAGTCCCGGATGAGATCGGGGACATGACGAGGAGTCTCGAAATGGTCGAGACATAAAGATTCATATATTGGATGATATGGTTAGGCCAAGGGGTCAAGCCCATGAGGCTTTAGATCGATGCAAAAAGGAGTTTTGCGGAGGCCAGGGGGCCAAACGCCGGAGACCCTGGCGTCTGGCCCTGGGCCAGACGCCGAGGCCCATGGCGTCTGGGCCAGACGCCAAGGATTGTGGCGTTTGGTCCTGGAGTCCGAGTGGGACTCTTGCCTTTCGGGCAAAACCGACTTTGAGGAGGCTTTTGCTCCAAGTTTCGACCCCGGGGCTCAACATATAAATAGAGGGGCAGGGCTAGCACCAAAGACACAACATGTTGATCCACGTGATCTATTCCTTAGCCGTGTGCGGTGCCCCCTGCCACCATATACCTCGATAATACTGTAGCGGAGTTTAGGCGAAGCCCTGCTGCTGTAGTTCATCAAGATCGTCACCACGCCGTCGTGCTGACGGAACTCTTCCCCGACACTTTGCTGGATCGGAGTCCGGGGATCGTCATCGAGCTGAACGTGTGTTTGAACTCGGAGGTGCCGTAGTTTCGGTGCTTGATCGGTTGGATCGTGAAGACGTATGACTACTTCCTCTACGTCGTGTCATCGCTTCCACAGTCGGTCTGCGTTGGGTACGTAGACAACACTCTCCCCTCGTTGCTATGCATCACATGATCTTGCGTGTGCGTAGGAAATTTTTTGAAATTACTACGAAACCCAACAGTGGCATCCGAGCCTAGGTTACTTATGTTGATGTTATATGCACGAGTAGAACACAAGTGAGTTGTGGACGATACAAGTCATACTGCCTACCAGCATGTCATACTTTGGTTCGGCGGTATTGTTGGACGAGACGACCCGGACCAACCTTACGCGTACGCTTACGCGAGACCGGTTCCCTCGACGTGCTTTGCACATAGATGGCTTGCGGGCGACTGTCTCTCCAACTTTAGTTGAACCGAGTATGGCTACGCCCGGTCCTTGAGAAGGTTAAAACGGAGTCTATTTGACAAACTATCGTTGTGGTTTTGATGCGTAGGTGAGATTGGTTCTTACTTAAGCCCGTAGTAGCCACGTAAAACATGCAACAACAAAGTAGAGGACGTCTAACTTGTTTTTGCAGGGCATGTTGTGATGTGATATGGTCAAAGCATGATGCTGAATTTTATTGTATGAGATGATCATGTTTTGTAACCGAGTTATCGGCAACTGGCAGGAGCCATATGGTTGTCGCTTTATTGTATGCAATGCAATCGCGATGTAATGCTTTACTTTATTACTAAACGGTAGTGATAGTCATGGAAGCATAAGATTGGTGAGACGACAACGATGCTACGATGGAGATCAAGGTGTCGTGCCGGTGACGATGGTGATCATGATGGTGCCTTGGAGATGGAGATCACAAGCACAAGATGATGATGGCCATATCATATCACTTATATTGATTGCATGTGATGTTTATCTTTTTATGCATCTTATCTTGCTTTGATTGACGGTAGCATTATAAGATGATTTCTCACTAAATTATCAAGAAGTGTTCTCCCTGAGTATGCACCGTTGCCAAAGTTCGTCGTGCCCAGACACCACGTGATGATCGGGTGTGATAAGCTCTACGTCCATCTACAACGGGTGCAAGCCAGTTTTGCACACGCAGAATACTCAAGTTAAACTTGACGAGCCTAGCATATGCAGATATGGCCTCGAAACACGGAGACCGAAAGGTCGAGCGTGAATCATATAGTAGATATGATCAACATAATGATGTTCACCGATGAAACTACTCCATCTCACGTGATGATCGGACATGGTTTAGTTGATTTGGATCACGTGATCACTTAGAGGATTAGAGGGATGTCTATCTAAGTGGGAGTTCTTAAGTAATATGATTAAATTGAACGTAAATTTATCATGAACTTAGTCCTGGTAGTATTTTGCAAATCATGTTGTAGATCAATAGCTCGCGTTGTTGCTTCCCTGTGTTTATTTTGATATGTTCCTAGAGAAAATTGTGTTGAAAAATGTTAGTAGCAATGTTGCGGATTTGATCCGTGATCTGAGGTTAAATCCTCATTGCTGCACAGAAGAACTATGTCCTTAATGCACCGCTAGGTGACGGACCTATTGCAGGAGCAAATGCAGACGTTATGAACGTTTGGCTAGCTCAATATGATGACTACTTAATAGTTTAAGTGCACCATGCTTAACGGCTTAGAATCGGGACTTCAAAGACGTTTTGAATGTCATGGACCATATGAGATGTTCCAGGAGTTGAAGCTAATATTTCAAGCAAATACCCGAGTTGAGAGATATGAAGTCTCCAACAAGTTCTATAGCTAAAAGATGGAGGAGAATCGCTCAACTAGTGAGCATGTGCTCAGATTGTCTGAGTACTACAATCGCTTGAATCAAGTGGGAGTTAATCTTCCAGATAAGATAGTGATTGACAGAATTCTCTAGTCACCATCACCAAGTTAGTAGAACTTTGTGATGAACTATGACATGCAAGGGATAACGGAAACGATTCCCAAGCTCTTCGTAATGCGGAAATTGACGAAGGTAGAAATCGAGAAAAACATCAAGTGTTGATGGTAGACAAGACCACTAGTTTCAGGAAAAGGGGCAGAAGGAAGAAGGGGAACTTCAAGAAGAACAGCAAGCAAGTTGCTGCTCAAGTGAAGAAGCCCAAGTCTGATCCTAAGCCTGAGACTAAGTGTTTCTACTGCAAAGGGACTGGTCACTGGAGGCGGATCTACCCCAAGTGATTGGCGGATAAGAAGGATGGCAAAGTGAACATAAGTATATTTGATATACATGTTATTGATGTGTACTTTACTAGTGTTTATCGCAAACCCTCAGTATTTGATACTAGTTCAGTTGCTAAGATTAGTAACTCGAAACGGGAGTTGCAGAATAAACAGAGACTAGTTAAGGGTGAAGTGACGATGTGTGTTGGAAGTGGTTCCAAGATTTATATGATCGTCGTCACACACTCCCTATACTTTCAGGATTAGTGTTGAACCTAAATAAGTGTTATTTGGTGTTTGCGTTGAGCATGAATATGATTTGATCATGTTTATTGTAATACGATTATTCATTTAAGTAAGAGAATAAATTGTTGTTCTGTTTACATGAATAGAACCTTATATGGTTACACACCCAATGAAAATAGTTTGTTGGATCTCGATCGTAGAGATACACATAATCATAATATTGAAACCAAAAGATGCAAAGTTAATAATGATAAGTGCAACTTGTTTGTAGCACTGCCGTTTAGGTCATATTGGTGTAAAGCGCATGAAGAAACTCCATACTGATGGAATTTTGGAATCACTTGATTATGAATCACTTGATGCTTGCGAACTGTGCCTTTTGGGCAAGATGACTAAAACTCCGTTCTCCGGAACAATGGAACGAGCTACTGAATTATTGGAAATAATGCATACCGATGTATGCGATCCAATGAGTGCTGATGCTCGTGGCAAGCATCGTTGTTTTCTGACCTTCACAAGATGATTTGAGCAGATATGGGTATATCTACTTGATGAAACATAAGTCTGAAATAGTTGAAAGGTTCAAAGAATTTCAGAGTGAAGTGGAAAAATCATCGTAACAAGAAAATAAAGTTTCCGCGATCTGATCGCGGAGACAAATATTTGAGTTACGAGTTTGGTCTTCAATTAAAACAATGTGGAATAGTTTCACAGCTCATGCCACCTGGAACACCACATCGTTATGGTGTGTCCGAACGTCGTAACCGCACTTTATTTGATATGGTGCGATCTATGATATCTCTTTACCACTATCGTTTTGGGGTTATGCATTAGAGACAGCTGCATTCACGTTTTAAAATAGGGCACCATCTAAATCCGTTGAGACGACACTGTATGAACTATGGTTTAGCAGTAAACCTAAGCTGTTGTTTCTTAAAGTTTGGGGCTGCGATGCTTATGTGAAAAAGTTTCATCCTGATAAGCTCGAACCCAAATCGGAGAAGTGCGTCTTCATAGAATACCCAAAGGAAATTGTTGGGTACACCTTCTATCACAGATCCGAAGGCAAGACATTCGTTGCTAAAATGGATCCTTTCCAGAGAAGGAGTTTCTCTGGAAAGAAGTGAGTGGGAGGAGAGTAGAACTTGATGAGGTAATTATACCTTCTCCCTTATTGGAAAGTAGTTCATCACAGAAATCAGTACCAGTGATTCCTACACCAATAAGTGAGGAAGTTAATGATGATGATCATCAAACTTCAGATCAAGTTACTACCAAACCTCGTAGGTCTTCCAGAGTAAGATCCGCACCAGAGTGGTACGGTAATCATGTTCTGGAAGTCATGTTACTAGACCATGATGAACCTACGAACTATGAAGAAGCAATGATGAGCCCAGATTCCACGAAATGGCCTGAGGCCATGAAATCTGAGATATGATCCATGTATGAGAACAAAGTGTAGACTTTGATTGACTTGCCCGATGATCGGTGAGTCATTAAGAATAAATGGATCTTCAAGAGGAAGACGGACGTTGATAGTAGTGTTACTATCTACAAAGCTAGACTTGTCGAAAAAGGTTTTTGACAAAGTTCAAGGTGTTGAATACGATGAGATTTTCTTACTCGTATCGATGCTTAAAAGTCTGTCCGAATCATGTTAGCAATTGCCGCATTTTATGATTATGAAATTTGGCAGATGGATGTCAAAACTGCATTCCTGAATGGATTTCTGGAAGAAGAGTTGTATATGATGCAACCGGAAGGTTTTGTCGATCCAAAGGGAGCTAACAAAGTGTGCAAGCTCCAGTGATCCATTTATGGACTGGTGCAAGAATCTCGGAGTTGGAATATACGCTTTGATAAGTTGATCAAAGCATATAGTTTTTGTACAGACTTACGGTGAAGCCTGTATTTACAAGAAAGTGAGTGGGAGCACTACAACATTTCTGATAAGTATATGTGAATGACATATTGTTGATCGGAAATAATGTAGAATTATTCTGCAAAGCATGAAAGGATACTTGAATAAAAGTTTTTCAAAGAAAGACCTTGGTGAAGCTGCTTACACATTGAGCATCAAGATCTATATAGATAGATGAAGACGCTTGATAAGATTTTTCAATGAATACATACCTTGATAAATTTTTGAAATAGTTCAAAATGGAACAGTCAAAGAAGGAGTTCTTGCCTGTGTTGCAAGGTGTGAAGTTGAGTAAGACTCAAAGCCCGACCACGGCAGAAAATAGAAAGAGAATGAAAGTCATTCCCTATGCCTCAGTCATAGGTTCTATAAAGTATGCCATGCTGTATACCAGATCTATTGTATCCCATACCACTGAGTTTGGCAAGGGAGTACAATAGTGATCTAGGAGTAGATCACTGGAGAGCGGTCAAAATTGTCCTTAGTGGAATAAGGATATGTTTCTCGATTATGGAAAAAGGTTCGTCGTAAAGGGTTACGCCGATGCAAGTTTGACACTAATCTAGATGACTCTAAGTCTCGATCTAGATACATATTGAAAGTGGGAGCAATTAGCTAGAGTAGCTCCATGCAGAGCATTGTTGACATAGAAATTTGCAAAATACATGAGGATCTGAATGTGGCAGACCCGTTGACTAAGATTCTCTCACAAGCAAAACATGATCACACCTTAGTACTCCTTGGGTGTTAATCACATAGCGATGTGAACTAGATTACTGAATCTAGTAAACCCTTTGGGTGTTAATCACATGGTGATGTGAACTATTGCTGTTAAATCACATGGCGATGTGAACTAGATTATTGACTCTAGTGCAAGTGGGAGACTGAAGGAAATATGCCCTAGAGGCAATAATAAAGTTATTATTTATTTCCTTATATCATGATAAATGTTTATTATTCATGCTAGAATTGTATTAACCGGAAACATAATACATGTGTGAATACATAGACAAACAGAGTGTCACTAGTATGCCTCTACTTGACTAGCTCGTTAATCAAAGATGGTTATGTTTCCTGACCATGAACAATGAGTTGTTATTTGATTAACGAGGTCACATCATTAGTTGAATGATCTGATTGACATGAACCATTCCATTAGCTTAGCACCTGATCGTTTAGTATGTTGCTATTGCTTTCTTCATGACTTATACATGTTCCTATGACTATGAGATTATGCAACTCCCGTTTACCGGAGGAACACTTTGGGTACTACCAAACGTCACAACGTAACTGGGTGATTATAAAGGAGTACTACAGGTGTCTCCAATGATCGATGTTGGGTTGGCGTATTTCGAGATTAGGATTTGTCACTCCGATTGTCGGAGAGGTATCTCTGGGCCCTCTCGGTAATACACATCACATAAGTCTTGCAAGCATTACAACTAATATGTTAGTTGTGAGATGATGTATTACGGAACGAGTAAAGAGACTTGCCGGTAACGAGATTGAACTAGGTATTGGATACCGACGATCGAATCTCGGGCAAGTAACATACCGATGACAAAGGGAACAACGTATGTTGTTATGCGGTCTGACCGATAAAGATCTTCGTAGAATATGTAGGAGCCAATATGGGCATCCAGGTCCCGCTATTGGTTATTGACCAGAGACGTGTCTCGGTCATGTCTACATTGTTCTCGAACCCGTAGGGTCCGCACGCTTAAGGTTACGATGACAGTTATATTATGAGTTTATGCATTTTGATGTACCGAAGGAGTTCGGAGTCCCGGATGAGATCGGGGACATGACGAGGAGTCTCGAAATGGTCGAGACGTAAAGATTCATATATTGGATGATATGGTTAGGCCAAGGGGTCAAGCCCATGAGGCTTTAGATCGGTGCAAAAAGGAGTTTTGCGGAGGCCAGGGGGCCAAACGCCGGAGACCCTGGCGTCTGGCCCTGGGCCAGACGCCGAGGCCCATGGCGTCTGGGCCAGACGCCAAGGATTGTGGCATTTGGTCCTGGAGTCCGAGTGGGACTCTTGCCTTTCGGGCAAAACCGACTTTGAGGAGGCTTTTGCTCCAAGTTTCGACCCCGGGGCTCAACATATAAATAGAGGGGCAGGGCTAGCACCAAAGACACAACAAGTTGATCCACGTGATCTATTCCTTAGCCGTGTGCGGTGCCCCCTGCCACCATATACCTCGATAATACTGTAGCGGAGTTTAGGCGAAGCCCTGCTGCTGTAGTTCATCAAGATCGTCACCACGCCGTCGTGCTGACGGAACTCTTCCCCGACACTTTGCTGGATCGGAGTCCGGGGATCGTCATCGAGCTGAACGTGTGTTCGAACTCGGAGGTGCCGTAGTTTCGGTGCTTGATCGGTTGGATCGTGAAGACGTACGACTACTTCCTCTACGTCGTGTCATCGCTTCCGCAGTCGGTCTGCGTTGGGTACGTAGACAACACTCTCCCCTCGTTGCTATGCATCACATGATCTTGCGTGTGCGTAGGAAATTTTTTGAAATTACTACGAAACCCAACAGCATCAACATAACCTCTTACGGTGAGCTCTTTGTCACCTCCATATACGAGAAACATATCCTTAGTCCTTTTCAGGTATTTCAGGATGTTCTTGACCGATGTCCAGTGATCCACTCCTGGATTACTTTGGTACCTCCCTGCTAAACTTATAGCAAGGCACACATCAGGTCTGGTACACAGCATTGCATACATGATAGAGCCTATGGCTGAAGCATAGGGAACATCTTTCATTGTCTCTCTATCTTCTGCGGTGGTCGGGCATTGAGTCTGACTCAACTTCACACCTTGTAACACAGGCAAGAACCCTTTCTTTGCTTGATCCATTTTGAACTTCTTCAAAATCTTGTCAAGGTATGTGCTTTGTGAAAGTCCAATTAAGTGTCTTGATCTATCTCTATAGATCTTTATGCCTAATATGTAAGCAGCTTCACCGAGGTCTTTCATTGAAAAACTCTTATTCAAGTATCCCTTTATGCTATCCAGAAATTCTATATCATTTCCAATCAGTAATATGTCATCCACATATAATATCAGAAATGCTACAGAGCTCCCACTCACTTTCTTGTAAATACAGGCTTCTCCGAAAGTCTGTATAAAACCAAATGCTTTGATCACACTATCAAAGCGTTTATTCCAACTCCGAGAGGCTTGCACCAGTCCATAAATGGATCGCTGGAGCTTGCACACTTTGTTAGCACCCTTTGGATCAAAAAAACCTTCCGGTTGCATCATATACAACTCTTCTTTCAGAAATCCATTCAGGAATGCAGTTTTGACATCCATCTGCCAAATTTCATAATCATAAAATGCGGCAATTGCTAACATGATTCGGACAGACTTAAGCATCGCTACGGGTGAGAAGGTCTCATCGTAGTCAACCCCTTGAACTTGTCGAAAACCTTTTGCGACAAGTCGAGCTTTGTAGACAGTAAATTACCATCAGCGTCAGTCTTCTTCTTGAAGATCCATTTATTCTCAATTGCTTGCCGATCATCAGGCAAGTCAACCAAAGTCCATACTTTGTTCTCATACATGGATCCCATCTCAGATTTCATGGCTTCAAGCCATTTTGCCGAATCTGGGCTCACCATCACTTCTTCATAGTTCGTAGGTTCATCATGATCTAGTAGCATGATTTCCAGAACAGGATTACCGTACCACTCTGGTGTGGATCTCGCTCTGGTTGATCTACGAGGTTCAGTAGTATCATGTCCTGAAGTTTCATGATCATCATCATTAGCTTCCTCACTAATTGGTATAGGTGTTGCAGAAACAGTTTTCTGTGATGTACTACTTTCCAATAAGGGAGCAGGTACAGTTACCTCGTCAAGTTCTACTTTCCTCCCACTCACTTCTTTCGAGAGAAACTCCTTCTCTAGAAAGGCTCCATTCTTAGTAATGAATGTCTTGCCTTCGGATCTGTGATAGAAGGTGTACCCAACTGTCTCCTTTGGGTATCCTATGAAGACACATTTCTCCGATTTGGGTTCGAGCTTATCAGGTTGAAGCTTTTTCACATAAGCATCGCAGCCCCAAACTTTAAGAAACGACAACTTCGGTTTCTTGCCAAACCATAGTTCATAAGGCGTCGTCTCAACGGATTTTGATGGTGCCCTATTTAACGTGAATGCGGCCGTCTCTAAAGCATAACCCCAAAACGATAGCGGTAAATCAGTAAGAGACATCATAGATCACACCATATCTAGTAAAGTACGATTATGACGTTCGTACACACCATTATGCTGTGGTGTTCCGGGTGGCGTGAGTTGCGAAACTATTCCACAATTTTTCAAATGTACACCAAACTCGTAACTCAAATATTCTTCTCCACGATCAGATCGTAGAAACTTTATTTTCTTGTTACGATGATTTTCAACTTCACTCTGAAATTCTTTGAACTTTTCAAATGTTTCAGACTTATGTTTCATTAAGTAGATATACCCATATCTTCTTAAATCATCTGTGAAGGTGAGAAAATAACGATATCCGCCACGAGCCTCAATATTCATCGGACCACATACATTGGTATGTATGATTTCCAACAAATCTGTTGCTCTCTCCATAGTACCGGAGAATGGTGTTTTAGTCATCTTGCACATGAGGCACGGTTCGCAAGTACCAAGTGATTCATAATCAAGTGGTTCCAAAAGTCCATCAGTATGGATTTTCTTCATGCGCTTTACACCGATATGACCTAAACGACAGTGCCACAAATAAGTTGCACTTTCATTATCAACTCTGCATCTTTTGGCTTCAACATTATGAATATGTGTATCACTACTGTCGAGATTCATCAAAAATAGACCACTCTTCAAATGTGCATGACCATAAAAGATATTACTCATATAAATAGAACAACCATTATTCTCTGATTTAAATGAATAACCGTCTCGCATCAAACAAGATCCAGGTATAATGTTCATGCTCAACGCTGGCACCAAATAACAATTATTTAGGTCTAATATTAATCCCGAAGGTAGATGTAGAGGTAGCGTGCCGACCGCGATGACATCGACTTTGGAACCGTTTCTCACGCGCATCGTCACCTCGTCCTTTGCCAGTGTCCGCTTATTCCGTAGTCCCTGTTTTGAGTTGCAAATATTAGCAACAGAACCAGTACCAAATACCCAGGTGCTACTGCGAGCTCTAGTAAGGTACACATCAATAACATGTATATCACATATACCTTTGTTCACCTTGCCATCCTTCTTATCCGCCAAATACTTGGGGCAGTTCCGCTTCCAGTGACCAGTCTGCTTGCAGTAAAAGCACTCAGTTTCAGGCTTAGGTCCAGACTTGGGTTTCTTCTCCTGAGCAGCAACTTGCTTGTCGTTCTTCTTGAAGTTCCCCTTCTTCTTCCCTTTGCCCTTTTTCTTGAAACTAGTGGTCTTGTTAACCATCAACACTTGATGCTCCTTTTTGATTTCTACCTCTGCAGCTTTCAGCATTGCGAAGAGCTCGGGAATAGTCTTGTTCATCCCTTGCATATTATAGTTCATCACGAAGCTCTTGCAGCTTGGTGGCAGTGATTGGAGAATTCTGTCAATGACGCAATCATCTGGAAGATTAACTCCCAATTGAATCAAGTGATTATTATACCCAGACATTTTGAGTATATGCTCACTGACAGAACTGTTCTCCTCCATCTTGCAGCTATAGAACTTATTGGAGACTTCATATCTGTCAATCCGAGCATTTGCTTGAAATATTAACTTCAACTCCTGGAACATCTCATATGCTCCATGACGTTCAAAACGTCGTTGAAGTCCCGATTCTAAGCCGTAAAGCATGGCACACTGAACTATCCAGTAGTCATCAGCTTTGCTCTGCCAGACGTTCATAACATCTGGTGTTGCTCCAGCAGCAGGCCTGGCACCCAGCGGTGCTTCCAGGACGTAATTCTTCTGTGCAGCAATGAGGATAATCCTCAAGTTATGGACCCAGTCCGTGTAATTGCTACCATCATCTTTCAACTTTGCTTTCTCAAGGAACGCATTAAAATTCAACGGAACAACAGCACGAGCCATCTATCTACAATCAACATAAACAAGCAAGATACTATCAGGTACTAAGTTCATGATAAGTTTAAGTTCAATTAATCAAATTACTTGAGAACTCCCACTTAGATAGACATCCCTCTAATCCTCTAAGTGATCACGTGATCCAAATCAACTAAACCATAACCGATCATCACGTGAGGTGGAGTAGTTTTCAATGGTGAACATCATTGATGTTGATCATATCTACTATATGATTCACGCTCGACCTTTCGGTCTCCGTGTTCCGAGGCCATATCTGCATATGCTAGGCTCATCAAGTTTAACCTGAGTATTCTGCTTGTGCAAAACTGGCTTGCACCCGTTGTAGATGGACGTAGAGCTTATCACACCCGATCATCATGTGGTGTCTGGGCACGACGAACTTTGGCAACGGTGCATACTCAGGGAGAACACTTCTTGATAATTTAGTGAGAGATCATCTTATAATGCTACCGTCAATCAAAGCAAGATAAGATGCATAAAAAGATAAACATCACATGCAATCAATATAAGTGATATGATATGGCCATCATCATCTTGTGCTTGTGATCTCCATCTCCGAAGCACCGTCATGATCACCATCGTCACCGGCGCGACACCTTGATCTCCATCGTAGCATCATTGTCGTCTCGCCAATCCACGACTATCGCTACCGCTTAGTGATAAAGTAAAGCATTACATCACGATTGCATTTCATACAATAAAGCGACAACCATATGGCTCCTGCCAGTTGCCGATAACTTGGTTACAAAACATGATCATCTCATACAATAAAAATTAGCATCATGCCTTGACCATATCACATCACAACATGCCCTGCAAAAACAAGTTAGACGTCCTCTACTTTGTTGTTGCAAGTTTTACGTGGCTGCTATGGGCTTAAGCAAGAACCAATCTCACCTACGCATCAAAACCACAACGATAGTTTGTCAAATAGACTCCGTTTTAACCTTCGCAAGGACCGGGCGTAGCCACACTTGGTTCAACTAAAGTTGGAGAGACAGTCGCCCGCAAGCCACCTGTGTGCAAAGCACGTCGGGGGAACCGGTCTCGCATAAGCGTACGCGTAATGTTGGTCCGGGTCGTCTCGTCCAACAATACCGCTGAACCAAAGCATGACATGCTGGTAGGCAGTATGACTTATATCGCCCACAACTCACTTGTGTTCTACTCGTGCAAATCACATCAAACCATAAAACCTGGCTCGGATGCCACTGTTAGGGAACGTAGTAATTTCAAAAAATTTCCTACGCACACGCAAGATCATGGTGATGTATAGCAACGAGGGGAAGAGTATGATCTACGTACCTAGTAGATCGCAACGGAAGCGTCGACACAATGTAGAGGAAGTAGTCGTACGTCTTCTTCCCGATCCGACCGATCCAAGCACCGTTACTCCGGCACCTCCGAGTTCTTAGAACACATACAGCTCGATGACGATCCCCGGGCTCCGATCCAGCAAAGCTACGGGGAGGAGTTCCGTCAGCATGACGGCGTGGTGACGATCTTGATGTTCTACCGATGCAGGGCTTCGCCTAAGCACTACAACAATATGATCGAGGTGGAATATGGTGGCAGGGGGCACCGCACATGGCTAAGGAACGATCTCAATGATCAACTTGTGTGTCTAGAGGTGCCCCCTGCCTCCGTATATAAAGGATCCAAGGGGGAGGGGTGCGGCCAGCCCAATGGAGGCGCAGGAGGAGTCCTACTCCTGGTAGGAGTAGGACTCCCCCCCCCCCAATCCTATTCCAAATAGGATTCCCAAGGGGGAAAGAGAGAGAGAGGTGGCCGGCCACCTCTCCTAGTCCTAATAGGACTAGGGGAGGGGGGTGGCGTGCAGCCCACCATGGGCAGCCCCTTTCACCTTTCCACTAAAGCCCAATAAGGCCCATATGGCTCCCGGGGGGTTCCGGTAACCTCCCGGTAATCCGGTAAAATCCCGATTTCACCCGGAACACTTCCGATATCCAAACATAGGCTTCCAATATATCAATCTTTATGTCTCGACCATTTCGAGACTCCTCATCATGTCCGTGATCACAGCCGGGACTCCGAACAACCTTCGGTACATCAAAATGCATAAACTCATAAAACTGTCATCGTAACGTTAAGCGTGCGGACCCTACGGTTCGAGAACAATGTTGACATGACTGAGACACATCTCCAGTCAATAACCAATAGCGGGACCTGAATGCCCATATTGGCTCCTACATTTTCTATGAAGATCTTTATCGGTCAGACCGCATAACAACATACGTTGTTCCCTTTGTCATCGGTATGTTACTTGCCCGAGATTCGATCGTCGGTATCCAATACCTAGTTCAATATCGTTACCGGCAAGTCTCTTTACTCGTTCCGTAATACATCATCCCGCAACTAACTCATTAGTTGCAATGCTTGCAAGGCTTATGTGATGTGCATTACCGAGAGGGCCCAGAGATACCTCTCCGACAATCGGAGTGACAAATCCTATTCTCGAAATACGCCAACCCAACATCTACCATTGGAGACACCTGTAGAGCTCCTTTATAATCACCCAGTTACGTTGTGACGTTTGGTAGCACACAAAGTGTTCCTCCGGCAAACGGGAGTTGCATAATCTCATAGTCATAAGAACATGTATAAGTCATGAAGAAAGCAATAGCAACATACTAAGCGATCGGGTGCTAAGGTAATGGAATGGGTCATGTCAATCAGATCATTCAACTAATGATGTGACCTCGTTAATCAAATAACAACTCTTTGTTCATGGTTAGGAAACATAACCATCTTTGATTAACGAGCTAGTCAAGTAGAGGCATACTAGTGACACTCTGTTTGTCTATGTATTCACACATGTATTATGTTTCCGGTTAATACAATTCTAGCATGAATAATAAACATTTATCATGATATAAGGAAATAAATAATAACTTTATTATTGCCTCTAGGGCATATTTCCTTCATAGCGCTCACGAGAACTGCTGTCGTTTTTATTTGAAGAGTGATATTTAGTTAATTCTTTTTGCAGATGATTAATAGGTAAATTCCTCACGTCCAGCAATTTATTTTAGAATTTTTGGGGTTCCAGATCTTGCGCTAGCTAAAGATTACTACAGACTGTTCTGTTTTTGACAGATTCTGTTTTTCGTGTGTTGATTGCTTATTTTGATGAATCTACGGCTAGTAAAATAGTTTATAATCCATAGAGAAGTTGGAATACAGTAGGTTTAGCACCAATATAAATAAAGAATGAGTTCATTACAGTACCTTGAAGTGGTCTTTTGTTTTCTTTCGCTAACGGAGCTCACGAGTTTTCTACTTTAAGTTTTGTGTTGTGAAGTTTTCAAGTTTTGGGTGAATTCTTATGATGGATTATGGAACAAGGAGTGGCAAGAGCCTAAGCTTGAGGATGCCCATGGCACCCCCAAGATAATCCAAGGACACCAAAAAGTCAAAGCTTTGGGATGCCCCGGAAGGCACCCCCTCTTTCGTCCACTTCCATCGGTAATTTACTTGGAGCTATATTTTTATTCACCAACATGATATGTGTTTTGCTTGGAGCGTCTTTTATTATTTTTTGTCTTTGTGTTTTAGTATGCCACAATCATCCTTGCTGTACACACCTTTTGAGAGAGCCATACATGAATTAAAATTTGATAGAATACTCTATGTGCTTCACTTATATCTTTTGAGCTAAGTAGTTTTGCTCTATGTGCTTCACTTATATCTTCTTGAGCTAAGTAATCTTGCTCTATGTGCTTCACTTAGACTTTTTTTAGCACGGTGGTGGATTTGTTTTAAAGAAACTATTGATCTCTCATGCTTCACTTAAATTATTTTGAGAATCTTAATAGCATGGTAATTTGCTTAACAATGACATGCTTGGTATTCAAGATTTGTGAAACTTTCTTTTGAGTGTGTTGAATACTAAGAAAAGTTGGATGCTTGATAATTGTTTTGAGATATGGAGGTAATAATATCAAAGTCATTCTAGTAGAGTAATTGTGAATTTGAGAAGTGCTTGAGTTAAAGTTTGCAAGTCCCGTAGCATGCACGTATGGTAAACGTTATGCAACACATTTGAAACATGAGGTGTTATTTGATAGTCCTCCTTATGAGTGGCGGTCAGGGACGAGCGAGGGTCTTTTCCTACCAATCTATCCCCCTAGGAGCATGCGCGTAATACTTTGGTTTTTGATGGCTTGTAGATTTTTGCAATAAGTATATGAGTTCTTTATGACTAATGTTGAGTAAATGGATTATACACACTTTTACCCTTCCATCATTGCTAGCCTCTACGGTACCGTGCATTGCCCTTTCTCACATTGAGAGTTGGTGCAAACTTCGCCGATGCATCCAAACCCCGTGATATGATACACTCTTTCACACATAAACTGAAGGAAATATGCCCTAGAGGCAATAATAAAGTTATTATTTATTTCTTTATATCATGATAAATACTTATTATTCATGCTAGAATTGTATTAACCGGAAACATAATACATGTGTGAATACATAGACAAACAGAGTGTCACTAGTATGCCTCTACTTGACTAGCTCGTTAATCAAAGATGGTTATGTTTCCTAACCATGGACAAAGAGTTGTTATTTGATTAATGGGATCACATCATTAGTTGAATGACCTGATTGACATGACCCATTCCATTAGCTTAGCACCCGATCGTTTAGTATGTTGCTATTGCTTTCTTCATGACTTATACATGTTCCTATGACTATGAGATTATGCAACTCCCGTTTACCGGAGGAACACTTCGTGTGCTACCAAACGTCACAACGTAACTGGGTGATTATAAAGGAGCTCTACAGGTGTCTCCAAAGGTACATGTTGGGTTGGTGTATTTCGAGATTAGGATTTGTCACTCCGAATGTCGGAGAGGTATCTCTGGGCCCTCTCGGTAATGCACATCACTTAAGCCTTGCAAGCATTGCAACTAATGAGTTAGTTGCGTGATGATGTATTACGGAACGAGTAAAGAGACTTGCCAGTAATGAGATTGAACTAGGTATTGGATACCGACGATCGAATCTCAGGCAAGTAACATACCGATGACAAAGGGAACAACGTATGTTGTTATGCGGTCTGACCGATAAAGATCTTCGTAGAATATGTAGGAGCCAATATGGGCATCCAGGTCCCGCTATTGGTTATTGACCGGAGACGTGTCTCGGTCATGTCTACATTGTTCTCGAACCGTAGGGTCCGCACGCTTAAGGTTTCGATGACAGTTATATTATGAGTTTATGAGTTTCGATGTACCGAAGGAGTTCGGAGTCCCGGATGAGATCGGCGACATGACGAGGAGTCTCGAAATGGTCGAGACGTAAAGATCGATATATTGGACGACTATATTCGGACTTCGGAAAGGTTCCGAGTGATTCGGGTATTTTTCGGAGTACCGGGGAGTTACGGGAATACGGGGGGAAAGTATTGGGCCTTATTGGGCCATACGGGAAAGAGAGAGGGGCTGCCTAGGGCAGACCGCCCCCCCCCCCCAAGGCCTAGTCCAAATTGGACTAGGGGGAGGGGCTGCGCCCCCTCCTTCCTTCCCTTCTCCTTTCCCCTTCCTTGTCTCCTACTCCTACTACATGGAAGGAATCCTAGTTGGACTAGGAAAGGGGGAATCCTACTCCCGGTGGGAGTAGGACTCCCTAGGACGCGCCATAGAGAGGGCCGGCCCTCCCCTCCTCCACTCCTTTATATACGGGGGCAGGGGGCACCCCATAGACACACAAGTTGATCTTCGTGATCGTTCCTTAGCCGTGTGCGGTGCCCCCCTCCACGATATTACACCTCGGTCATATTGTAGCGGTGCTTAGGCGAAGCCCTGCGACGGTTGAACATCAAGATCGTCACCACGCCGTCGTGCTGACGGAACTCCTCCCCGATGCTTTGCTGGATCGGAGCCCGGGGAGCGTCATCGAGCTGAACGTGTACCAAGAACTCGGAGGTGCCGGGGTAACGGTGCTTGGATCGGTTGGACCGGGAAGACGTACGACTACTTCCTCTACGTTGCATCAACGCTTCCGCTTCGGTCTACGAGGGTACGTAGACAACACTCTCCCCTCTCGTTGCTATGCATCACCATGATCTTGCGTGTGCATAGGAAAATTTTGAAATTACTACGTTCCCCAACAGTGGCATCCGAGCCTAGGTTTTATGGTTTGATGTTATATGCACGAGTAGAACACAAGTGAGTTGTGGGCGATATAAGTCATACTGCTTACCAGCATGTCATACTTTGGTTCGGCGGTATTGTTGGATGAAGCGGCCCGGACCGACATTACGCGTACGTTTACGCGAGACCGGTTCTCCCGACGTGCTTTGCACATAGGTGGCTTGCGGGTGACAGTTTCTCCAACTTTAGTTGAACCGAGTGTGGCTACGCCCGGTCCTTGCGAAGGTTAAAACAGCACCAACTTGACAAACTATCGTTGTGGTTTTGATGTGTAGGTAAAATTGGTTCTTGCTTAACCCGTAGCAGCCACGTAAAAATTGCAACAACAAAGTAGAGGACGTCTAACTTGTTTTTGCAGGGCATGTTGTGATGTGATATGGTCAAGACATGATGCAAAATTTTATTGTATGAGATGATCATGTTTTGTAACCGAGTTATCGGCAACTGGCAGGAGCCATATGGTTGTCGCTTTATTGTATGCAATGCAATCGCGCTGTAATGCTTTACTTTATCACTAAGCGGTAGCGATAGTCGTGGAAGCATAAGATTGGCGAGACGACAACGATACTACGATGGAGATCAAGGTGTCGCGCCGGTGACGATGGTGATCACGACGGTGCTTCGGAGATGGAGATCACAAGCACAAGATGATGATGGCCATATCATATCACTTATATTGATTGCATGTGATGTTTATCTTTTATGCATCTTATCTTGCTTTGATTGACGATAGCATTATAATATGATCTCTCACTAAATTTCAAGATAAAAGTGTTCTCCCTGAGTATGCACCGTTGCCAAAGTTCGTCGTGCCCAGACACCACGTGATGATCGGGTGTGATAAGCTCTACGTCCATCTACAACGGGTGCAAGCCAGTTTTGCACATGCAGAATACTCAGGTTAAACTTGACGAGCCTAGCATATGCAGATATGGCCTCAGATCACTGAGACCGAAAGGTCGAGCGTGAATCATATAGTAGATATGATCAACATAGTGATGTTCACCATTGAAAGCTACTCCATTTCACGTGATGATCAGTTATAGTTTAGTTGATTTGGATCACATGATCACTTAGAGAATTAGAGGGATGTCTATCTAAGTGGGAGTTCTTAAGTAATATGATTAATTGAACTTTAATTTATCATGAACTTAGTCCTGGTAGTATTAGCATATCTATGTTGTAGATCAATAGCTCGCATTGTTGCTTTCATATGTTTATTTTGATATGTTCCTAGAGAAAAATTGTGTTGAAAGATGTTAGTAGCAATGATGCGGATTGGATCCGTGATCTGAGGTTTATCCTCATTGCTGCACAGAGGAATTATGTCCTTGATGCACCGCTAGGTGACAGACGTATTGCAGGAGCAGATGCTGACGTTATGAACGTTTGGCTAGCTAAATATGATGACTACTTGATAGTTTAGTGCACCATGCTTAACGGCTTAGAATTGGGACTTCAAAGACGTTTTGAACATCATGGACCATATGAGATGTTCCAGCAGTTGAAGTTAATATTTCAAGCAAATACCCAAGTTGAGAGATATGAAGTCTCCAACAAGTTCTATAGCTAAAAGATGGAGGAGAATCACTCAACTAGTGAGCATGTGCTCAGATTGTCTGGGTACTACAATCGCTTGAGTCAAGTGGGAGTTAATCTTCCAGATAAGATAGTGATTGACAGAATTCTCTAGTCACCATCACCAAGTTAGTAGAACTTCGTGATGAACTATAATATGCAAGGGATAACGGAAACGATTCCCAAGCTCTATGTGATGCTAAAATCGACAAAGGTAGAAATCAAGAAAAACATCAAGTGTTGATGGTAGACAATACCACTAGTTTCAAGAAAAGGGCAAAGGGAAGAAGGGTAACTTCAAGAAGAACGGCAAGCAAGTTGCTGCTCAAGTGAAGAAACCCAAGTTTGGTCCTAAGCCTGAGACTAAGTACTTCTACTGCAAAGGGATTGGTCACTGGAAGCGGAACTACCCCAAGAATTTGGTGGATAAGAAGGATGGCAAAGTGAACAAAAGTATATTTGATATACATGTTATTGATGTGTACTTTACTAGTATTTATAGCAACCCCTCAGTACTTGATACTGGTTCAGTTGCTAAGAGTAGTAACTCGAAACAGGAGTTGCAGAATAAACAGAGACTAGTCAAGGGTGAAGTGACGATGTGTGTTGGAAGTAGTTCCAAGATTGATATGATCATCATCGCACACTCCCCTATATTTTCGGGATTAGTGTTGAACCTAAATAAGTGTTATTTGGTTTTTGCGTTGAGCATGAATATGATTTGATCATGTTTATTGCAATACGGCTATTCATTAAAGTCAGAGAATAATTGTTGTTCTGTTTACATGAATAAAACCTTCGATGCTCATGCACCCAATGAAACAAGTTCGTTGGATCTCGATCATAGTGATACACATATTCATAATATTGAAACCAAAAGATGCAAAGTTAATAATGATAGTGCAACTTATTTGTGGCGCTGCTGTTTAAGTCATATTGGTGTAAAGCGCATGAAGAAACTCCATGCTGATGGGCTTTTGGAATCACTTGATTATGAATCACTTGATGCTTGCGAACCATGCCTCATGGGCAAGATGACTAAGACTCCGTTCTCCGGAACAATGGAGCGAGCAACTGACTTATTGGAAATAATACATACTGATGTATGCGATCCGATGAGTGTTAAAGCTCGCGGCGGGTATTGTTATTTTCTGACCTTCACAGATGATTTGAGCATATATGGGTATATCTACTTGATGAAACATAAGTCTGAAACATTTGAACAGTTCAAAGAATTTCAGAGTGAAGTGGAAAATCATCGTGACAAGAAAATAAAAGTTTCTACGATATGATCGCAGAGGTAAAATATTTGGGTTACGAGTTTGGCCTTCAATTAAAACAATGTGAAATAGTTTCACTACTCACGCCACCTGGAACACCATAGTGTAATGGTGTGTCCGAACGTCATAACCGTACTTTATTAGATATAGTGCGATCTATGATGTCTCTTACCGATCTACCACTATCGTTTTGGGGTTATGCATTAGAGACAGCTGCATTCACGTTAAATAGGGCACCATCTAAATCCGTTGAGACGACACCGTGTGAACTATGGTTTGGCAAGAAACCTAAGCTGTCGTTTCTTAAAGTTTGGAGTTGCGATGCTTATGTGAAAAAGTTTCATCTCGATAAGCTCAAACTCAAATTGGAGAAATATGTCTTCATAGGATACCCAAAGGAGACAGTTGGGTACACCTTCTATCACAGATCCGAAGGCAAGACATTCGTTGCTAAGAATGGATCCTTTCTAGAGAAGGAGTTTCTCTCGAAAGAAGTGAGTGGGAGGAAAGTAGAAAACTTGATAAGGTAATTGTACCTTCTCCCTTATTGGAAAATAGTTCATCACAGAAATCTGTTCCTGTGACTACTACATCAATTTGTGAGGAAGCTAATGATGATGATCATGGAACTTCAGATCAAGTTACTACCGAATCTCATAGGTAAACCAGAGTGAGATCCGCACCAGAGTGGTACGGTAATCCTATTCTGGAGGTCATGTTACTTGACCATGACGAACCTACGAACTATGAGTAAGCGATGATGAGCCCAGATTCCGATAAATGGCTTGAGGCCATGAAATCTGAGATAGGATCCATGTATGAGAACAAAGTGTGGACTTTGGTGGACTTGCCCGAGGATCGTCAAGCCATTGATAATAAATGGATCTTCAAGAGGAAGACGGACACGGACAGTAGTGTTACTATCTACAAAGCTAGAATTGTCGCAAAAGGTTTTCGACAAGTTCAAGGTGTTGACTACGATGAGAGTTTCTCACTCGTAGCTATGCTTAAGTCTGTCCGAATCATGTTAGCAATTGCCACATTTTATGAAATCTGGCAAATGGATAAACAAAACTGCATTCCTTAATGGATTTATTAAAGAAGAGTTGTATGTGATGCAACAAGATGGTTTTTTCAATCCTAAAGGTGCTAACAAAATATGCAAGCTCCAGCGATCCATTTATGGACTGGTGCAAGCATCTCGGAGTTGGAATATACGCTTTGATAAGTTGATCAAAGCATATAGTTTTATACAAACTTGCGGTGAAGCCTGTATTTACAAGAAAGTGAGTGGGAGCACTACAACATTTCTGATAAGTATATGTGAATGACATATTGTTGATCGGAAATAATGTAGAATTATTTTGCAAAGCATAAAGGAGTGTTTGAAAGGAGTTTTTCAAAGAAAGACCTCGGTGAAGCTGCTTACATATTGAGTATCAAGATCTATAGAGATAGATCAAGACGCTTGATAAGTTTTTTCAATGAGTACATACCTTGACAAGATTTTGAAGTAGTTCAAAATGGAACAGTCAAAGAAAAAGTTTCTTGCCTGTGTTACAAGGTGTGAAGTTGAGTAAGACTCAAAGCCCGACCACGGCAGAAGATAGAAAGAGAATGAAAGTCATTCCCTATGCCTCAGTCATAGGTTCTATAAAGTATGCCATGCTGTGTACCAGATCTATTGTATACCATACACTGTGTTAAGAGAGGGAGTACAATAGAGATCTAGGAGTAGATCAATGGACAGCGGTCAAAATTATCCTTACTGGAATAAGGATATGTTTCTCGATTACGGAGGTGACAAAAGGTTCGTCATAAAGGGTTACGTCGATGCAAGTTTTGACACTGATCCAGATGACTCTAAGTCTCAATCTGGATACATGTTGAAAGTGGGAGCAATTAGCTAGAGTAGCTCCATGCAGAGCATTGTTGACATAGAAATTTGCAAAATACATGCGGATCTGAATGTGGCAGACCCATTGACTAAACTTCTCTCACAAGTAAAACATGATCACTTTTTGGGTCTTAATCACATAGCGATGTGAACTAGATTATTGAATCTAGTAAACCCTTTGGGTGTTAGTCACATGGAGATGTGAATCAATCACATAAAGATGTGAACTATTGATGTTAAATCACATGGCGATGTGATCTAGATTATTGACTCTAGTGCAAGTGGGAGACTAAAGGAAATATGCCCTAGAGGCAATAATAAAGTTATTATTTATTTCCTTATATCATGATAAATATTTATTATTCATGCTAGAATTGTATTAACCATAAACATAATACATGTGTGAATACATAGACAAATAGAGTGTCACTAGTATGCCTCTACTTGACTAGCTCGTTAATCAAAGATGGTTATGTTTCCTAACCATGGACAAAGAGTTGTTATTTGATTAACGGGATCACATCATTAGTTGAATGATCTGATTGGCATGACCCATTCCATTAGCTTAGCACTCGATCGTTTAGTATATTGCTATTGCTTTCTTCATGACTTATACATGTTCCTATGACTACGAGATTATGCAACTCCCGTTTACCGGAGGAACACTTTGTGTGCTACCAAACGTCACAACATAACTGGGTGATTATAAAGGAGCTCTACAGGTGTCTCCAAAGGTACATGTTGGGTTGGCGTATTTCGAGATTAGGATTTGTCACTCCGAATGTCGGAGAGGTATCTCTGGGCCCTCTCGGTAATGCACATCAATTAAGCCTTGCAAGCATTGCAACTAATGAGTTAGTTGCGGGATGATGTATTACGGAACGAGTAAAGAGACTTGTCGGTGACGAGATTGAACTAGGTATTGGATACCGACGATCGAATCTCAGGCAAGTAACATACCGATGACAAAGGGAACAACGTATGTTGTTATGCGGTCTGACCGATAAAGATCTTCGTAGAATATGTAGGAGCCAATATGGGCATCCAGGTCCCGCTATTGGTTATTGACCGGAGACGTGTCTCGGTCATGTCTACATTGTTCTCGAACCGTAGGGTCCGCACGCTTAAGGTTTCGATGACAGTTATATTATGAGTTTATGAGTTTTGATGTACCGAAGGAGTTCGGACTCCCGGATGAGATCGGGGACATGACGAGGAGTCTCGAAATGGTCGAGACGTAAAGATCGATATATTGGATGATTATATTCGGACTTCGGAAAGGTTCCGAGTGATTCGGGTATTTTTCAGAGTACCGGGGAGTTACGGGAATACGGGGGGAAGTATTGGGCCTTATTGGGCCATACGGGAAAGAGAAAGGGGCTGCCTAGGGCAGGCCGCGCGCCCCCCAAGGCCTAGTCCGAATTGGACTAGGGGGAGGGGCTGCGCCCCCTGCCCCCCTCCTTCCTTCCCTTCTCCTTTCCCCTTCCTTGTCTCCTACTCCTACTACATGGAAGGAATCCTAGTTGGACTAGGAAAGGGGGAATCCTACTCCCGGTGGGAGTAGGACTCCCTAGGGCGCGCCATAGAGAGGGCCGGCCCTCCCCTCCTCCACTCCTTTATATACGGGGGCAGGGGGCACCCCATAGACACACAAGTTGATCTTCGTGATCGTTCCTTAGCCGTGTGCGGTGCCCCCTCCACGATATTGCACCTCGGTCATATTGTAGCGGTGCTTAGGCGAAGCCCTGCGACGGTTGAACATCAAGATCGTCACCACGCCATTGTGCTGACGGAACTCCTCCCCGAAGCTTTGCTGGATCGGAGCCCGGGGAGCGTCATTGAGCTGAACGTGTGCCAAGAACTCGGAGGTGCCGAAGTAACGGTGCTTGGATCGGTTGGACCGGGAAGACGTACGACTACTTCCTCTATGTTGCATCAACGCTTCCGCTTCGGTCTACGAGGGTACGTAGACAACACTCTCCCCTCTCGTTGCTATGCATCACCATGATCTTGCGTGTGCGTAGGAAAATTTTGAAATTACTACGTTCCCCAACATAAACTTCCTTATATCTTCCTCAAAACAGCCACCATACCTACCTATTATGGCATTCCCATAGCCATTCCGAGATATATTGCCATGCTACTTTCCACCATCCAGTTTATCATGAAACATCCATCATTGTCATATTGCTTAGCATGATCATGTAGTTGACATAGTATTTGTGGGAAAGCCACCGTTCATAATTTTTTCATACTTGTCACTCTTGATTCATTGCATATCCCGGTACACCGCCGGAGGCATCCATATAGAGTCATACTTTGTTTTAGAATCGAGTTGTAATCATTGAGTTGTAAATAAATAAAAGTGTGATGATCATCATTTAATAGATCATTGTCCCAAAAAAAGAGAAAGGCCAAAGAGAAAAAAAGAAGGCCCAAAAAAAGAGAAAATAAATTAAAGGGGGCAATGCTACTATTCCTTTTTCCACACTTGTGCTTCAAAGTAGCACCATGTTCTTCATATAGAGAGTCTCTTGAGTTATCACTTTCATATACTAGTGGGAATTTTCATTATAGAACTTGGCTTGTATATTCCAACAATGGGCCTCCTCAAGTGCCCTAGGTCTTCGTGAGCAAGCAAGTTGGATGCACACCCACTTAGTTTCTTTTGTTGAGCTTTTATACATTTATAGCTCAAGTGCATCCGTTGCATGGCAATCCCTACTCCTTGCATTAACATCAATTGATGGGCATCTCCATAGCCCATTGATTAGCCTCGTTGATGTGAGACTTTCTCCTTTTTTGTCTTCTCCACATAACCCCCACCATTATATTCTATTCCATCCATAGTGATATATCCATGGCTCATGCTCATGTATTGTGTGAAAGTTTATGAGTTTGAAATTATTAAGGTATGAAACAATTGCTTGGCTTGTCATCGGGGTTGTGCATGATGAGAGCATTCTTGTGTGACGAAAATGGAGCATGACTAAACTATATGATTTTGTAGGGATGAACTTTCTTTGGCCATGTTACTTTAAGAAAACATAATTGCTTTGTTGGTTTGCTTAAAGTACTATTATTCTTTATGTCAATATGAACTTTTGTCTTGAATCTTCCTAATCTGAATATTCATACCACAATTAAGAATATTTGCATTGAAATTATGCCAAGTAGCACTCCGCATCAAAAATTCTCTTTTTATCATTTACCTACTCGAGGACGAGCAGGATTTAAGCTTGGGGATGCCTGATACGTCTCCAACGTATCTATAATTTTTGATTGCTCCATGCTATATTATCTACTGTTTTGGACTATATTGGGCTTTATTTTCCACTTTTATATTATTTTTGGGACTAACCTATTAACCGGAGGCCCAGCCCAGAATTGCTGTTTTTTTTGCCTATTTCAGTGTTTTGAAGAAACGGAATATCAAACGGAGTCCAAACGGAATGAAACCTTTGGGAACGTGATTTTCTCACCGAACGTGATCCAGAGACTTGGACCCTACTCCAAGGAGTCAAAGAGGCGGTCACGAGGGTGGGGGGGCCTAGGGCGTGCCCCCTGCCTCGTGGGCCCCTCGATGCTCCACCGACGTACTCCTTCCTCCTATATATACATACGTACCCCCAAACGAACAGAGAGGGAGCCAAAAACCTAATTCCACCGCCGCAACTTTCTGTATCCACGAGATCCCATCTTGGGGCCTGTTCCGGAGCTCCGCCGGAGAGGGCCGTCATCACGGAGGGCTTCTACATCATCATAGCCCCTCCGATGAAGTGTGAGTAGTTTGCCTCAGACCTTCAGGTCCATAGTTAGTAGCTAGATGGCTTCTTCTCTCTTTTTGGATCTCAATACAAAGTTCTTCCCCTCTCTCGTGGAGATCTATTCGATGTAATTTTCTTTTTGCGGTGTGTTTGTTGAGACCGATGAATTGTGGGTTTATGATCAAGTCTATCTATGAATAATATTTGAATCTTCTCTGAATTCTTTTATGTATGATTGGTTATCTTTGCATGTCTCTTCGAATTATCCGTTTGGTTTGGCCAACTAGATTGGTAGTTCTTGCCATGGGAGAAGTGCTTAGCTTTGGGTTCGATCTTGCGGTGTCCTTTCCCAGTGACAGAAGGGGCAGCAAGGCACGTATTGTATCGTTGCCATCGAGGATAACAAGATGGAGTTTATTTCATATTGCATGAATTTATCTCTCTACATCATGTCATCTTGCTTAAGGCGTTACTCTGTTTTTAACTTAATACTCTAGATGCATGCTGGATAGCGGTCGATGAGTGGAGTAATAGTAGTAGATGCAGAATCGTTTCAGTCTACTTGTCACGGACGTGATGCCTATATACATGATCATGCCTAGATATTCTCATAACTATGCTCAATTATGTCAATTGCTCAACAGTAATTTGTTCACCCACTGTAGAATACTTATGCTCTTGAGAGAAGCCACTAGTGAAACCTATGGCCCCCTGGTCTATTCTCATCATATCAATCTCCATCACTTTAATCTTGCTTTGCTTTTTTTACTTTGCCTTTACTTTTTACTTTGCATCTTTATACCAAAAATACCAAAAAATATTATATCTACCAGATCTCACTCTCGTAAGTGACCGTGAAGGGATTGACAACCCCTAATCGCGTTGGTTGCGAGTAGCTATCGTTTTGTGCAGGTACGAGGGACTTGAGCGTGGCCTCCTACTGGATTGATACCTTGGTTCTCAAAAACTGAGGGAAATACTTACGCTACTCTGCTGCATCATCTCTTCCTCTTCGGGGAAAACCAACGCAAGTTCAAGAGGTAGCAAGGTGTTTATGCGAGAAGGAGCCGGAGTGGAAGGAGAGGTCACAATTGGAAAGAATCGCAAAAAAATCATAACCCAGAGACCTCATTCCAAAAAATGCTAATATCAATGGAGGGGTGATTTCCTTCAATAGATGGAAAACATAGGAAATATTAGTTTGTTATCAAGGAAAGGTAAAAATTTAGGAAAGTTAGGATTTTTGAACTGATTCCTATGCAAATGGGGTTTTATTGTTTGGTAACGTGATATCAGTACCTGCTCGTTTGTGACGTGTCTGATTATGAAAGTTTGCAAATGTTAAGAACATATTTATTGGGAGGAAAGTTGTGACGTGTCTGTTATTTGTTTCCTAAAACAAATTTCACTAATAAGAGAAATCGATTGATTTAGATAATTTAGGAAATTTAGATTAAAATGTATTATTTCTTTCCTGAAAATCTGTTATTTGTTTCCTAAGACATACTGAACCAATAAAAGGAATCAATTGATTTGCATAATTTAAAGAAGTTAGATCCCTGATTTGTTATATGTTAGGAAAGTTCTAGTTGTAATAAAGAATGGAGAGAAAAATAAACCGATGGGCCAGGGTGGGAGGGGGTGGTGGGAGGAGAGACAAAAAAACCAGCGACAATAAACCGCGGAGACTATTCACCAACTCGTCCATTAAGAGTAGAGAAAAAGAGCCGGGTTTTCTTCGAGTTTCTTTTTTCACATTTTCTTTTGTTTTTTCTTCTCTGGGCTTTTCATTTGTTTCTTCAATTTTTTTCATTTTCTTTATTACTTTGGTTTATTTTCTTTATTTTTTGTTTTTTCTTTGTTTCTTTTTGTTTTTCATGCTCCATTCTTTTATGCACATCAATATTTTTCAAATATTTGTTCAACATTTTTCAAATACCTGCTCAACATTTTTATATACATGATTAACATTTTTCAATACATTTTTAACTTTTTCAAATATTAGTTCAATAATTTTCAAATACTTGTTCAACATTTTTATACACATGATCAACATTTTTACAAATACTTGTTCAACATTTTTCAAATACATGTTTAACATTTTATATGCGTGATCAACATTTTTTTCAAATATTTGTTCAATATTTTTAAATACTTGTTCAATAATTTTTTCAAATGTTTTCCGAAGAGTGTTTTTTGTAATATATATATTTATAATAGTTTAAAGTATAAACAAAAGTACATAAATAAAAGGAAAAAGGAAAACATAAAACATAAAAAAATAGGAGTGGTTGTGGCCTCCCGCACTCGTGGGCCGACCCAGCTCGCTCGCCCCTTCAGCGAATCTGTAGCCGAACTCGCTGAAGGCGAGACATGAGAGCAACTAGTTAATGAGCGCTCCTTCGGGAGCCTCACAACGATCAGCGCCACTTGGCGTGCTCTCAGCCATTCGCCACATGTCGTGCTCTGGGCGCTCCCTCCGGGTTTTGTTTTTTTTTTCGCACGTGTTTTCAGCTTTTTAAACGGTTTTTTTTTTACGTTTTGGTTTCCACCGGTCTTTCTTAGCTTTTCGATCAAAAGAAAATTTTGGAAAAAAAACCGTGAAAATGCATTTTTTCTTCTTTCACAAGAGTCACGGTTTTGTTTCCGCGAGAGGCACGGTTTTGTTTTCGCGAGAGTCACGGTCATGCCTCTTGGAAATGAAAAAAAACGCATTTTCTGTTTTTTTTTCCTTTCACTAGAGTCACGGTTTTGTTTCTGTGAGAGGTGGGTGTGCTTTCGCGAGAGTCATGGCGTGCCTCTCGGAAACGAAAAAAAATATAACACATTTCGGTTTTTTTGCCTTTCGTGAGAGTCATGGTTTTGCTTCCGCGAGAGGCACGGTTGGGATTTAGCGAGAGTCACGGTCGTGCCTCTCGAAAACGAAAAAAACGCGTTTTCTGTTTTTTTTCTTTCGTGAGAGTCACGGCCGTGCCTCTCGGAAACGAAAAAAAACATGTTTTCTGTTCGGTTTTGCTTCCGCGAGAGGCACGGGCGTGCTTTCGCGAGAGTCACGACCGTGCCTCTTGAAAACAGGAAAAAATGTGTTTCTTGTTTTTCTTTCGCGAGAGTCACTGTTTTGCTTCTGCGAGAGATATGTTTTCTGTTTTTCTTCTTTTACGAGAGTCGTGGTTTTGCTTTTGCAAGAGACACGGTTGTGCTTTCACGAGAGTCACGGCCTTGCCTCCTCGAAAACGGAAAAAACGCGTTTTCTCTTTTTTTTTCCTTCCGCGAGAGTCATGGTTTTGCTTCCGCGAGAGGCATGGTTGTAATTTCGTGAGAGGCACGGGCATGCCTCTTTCGGAAAGGGAAAAAACCCGTGCTCCCGGTTTGGTTTTTTCGTCCGAATTTTTCGTGAAAGAAAAGTTCGTCAAAACATATCAACATGGGATCTAGTTTTAAAGATCTCGACGTGAGGAATCCAACGATGAAAGCGGTTCAAGATTTGGATGCATAGTTTGAGAGATAAAACATTTTAAATAAACGGATCTATGAAAAAAGGAAAACTCTCAGGTTGGGACAAGTGGCGCGTTGCATGTGCGCCACTTGTCGCAACCAGGAGAGTTGGAGTGATCTTTACAATAAATACTCCTCAACTAGTAATTTCGACGAGACATAGGCGTGCCCCATAGACCACCCTGGGTTTTTGCCATTAGGCGGTGATCCCTATTTGACGCCCGTGAGCGTCCAGGTGCTGCGCTTTCGCTGAAGCGCTAGAGTGAACACCGCCAAACAGGCCGGCCCTCTTTGAGCTTTAGAGCAGTTCTAGGCAAACCGGTGATGGGAATCTTCTAGAAGGTTCTCTTAACCGGTTTTTTTACTGATTTTTTGTTTTGCCGGTTTTCTGGTTTGCCTTGTTTCCTTTTTCCCTTTTTTTCTCCTTTTTCTGTTTTTTGTTTTTGTTTTTTTCTTTCATTTCATTTATCTTTTTTGTTTTACTTTTATCCTTTGTTTTCATTTTTTAAATTCCTATTTTTCCATGATTTCAAAAATTATTCAAAGTTTTCAAATTTGGTTCAGTATTTGAAAATCTGTTCGTAATTCAAAAATTGTTCATCGTATATCACAAAAACATGTTCAATGTGTATTTAACTTTTGTTTAGTGTATATCATAAAATTGTTCAATGTGTACTTAAAGTTGTTCAACGTATATTACTTCAACCAAAAAACACAAACACAACGCCGAAGCCCAGAACGTTTCTTCGTATGGGTAATAGATGTTCCCAATTATAGTGTCATTTCCTTGATTCGTCATACGTTGCTGAACCCATAAGAGTCAACCAATATCCCGTTTCCTCTCTCTATAAAAGGTGTTATTTATTAACTTGTAATAAAGTATCAAGAGGATACAAAGACAATAAGCACACACCCGATCACTGCATGACTAGAATACACACAACCAACCCCAACACACCCACACAAAGGATAATGCTAGCAAGGAACAAAAACATGCCAAGGCGGAGAGAAATACAAAAGGAGTGGAAAAGAGCAATATGGATCCTCGCCGAATAGTTGCTGGCCCAAAGAAGGCGATGCAAGCCCGCACGATCTAGACATGGACCCAGCCATGCTACTAAAAACTTTGCGCACACTAGGCAAGCAACTAATCGCCAAATGTCGCATGTGGAGCCAAGAATATCCATTGATACACGAGTGATGTTGATCGTGGGACGAGAGAAGACACTACCGTAAAAATCTCACATTGGAGACGCTCTGGCGATCCCTAGCCTTCGAAGCAAGTGTATTCGGTGGTAAATCTAGACATGGCAAATAACCCACAAACAGTGCACCACGGTTCGCCACTGCATGTCGCCAACTTGAATCTGGCATGTGAAGCAAATACCATGGTCACGATCTACCTCCATCAACTTCGCCGAGCAACCATGACAGCCGCTCTCTGTGCCAATAGACCCACCTATTCAGATAGGGCATCTACAACAGTACAAACCCATTTTGACACTTTTAACGAGTCAAGTGATTTTCTTTTTGCGTATTGTAGCGGCAGTAGACAAAAAATCAGCCACAATAGGAAAAAAATTAAAGTAAAATAAAACATTTATTCCTTTTAAACTGTTTTTAATATTTTTAAAATTCTAAAAAATAAAACCTTTTGGTGAACATATTCTTAAAAACTAAAATCATTTTTCAAAAAAGAGAACATTTTTTTGTGAATCGTAAGTTTTCTGAATTTTTTTGGAATAATGCAAACATTTTTTAGAAATGATAATAATTTAAAATTTTCGGAAATATTTTTATAAACTGTGATTTTTAGAAAAAAACGTAAAAAGAAAAAAAGAAAAGAAAAGACAAGGAACAAATTTTGAGTCAATAAAGAAATACAAAATGGAAAAACAATAATGAAAACCGGAAAAACATGTCCCAAGACTGAAAGTTGTGCAACAGGAATGTAAACGGGCGGACCATTAGGTGGCTGCGGCCGCGTACAGTTGTGTGATGGCCCGGCACTTTACCACAGTGAGCGGCAAATAGGATTTCTTCTGTCTACTAGACGAAGCCACGCACCTTGATCAGATGCTTCATGCATCGGCTAAAAAGAACATTAAAGATGTGTTTGGTAGGGTGCATGGAGGGTGCCTGAGGGGCAAAAGTTCCCTATCCAACCCACTTTTGAGTGTTTGGTAGCCTGTATGGAACGTTTTCAACATGCACGACCTCATCCCAAATACCATCATAGCATGCACGAAGAGAGAACACCCTAGCAGTCATTCGCTGGTCAACATGCACCAACGAAGCGAGTGACGACGTGTTTAAAAAAAGGTCCATAAATTCAAATTTTGGTTAGATTTTTAAAAAATGTTCAAAATTCCAAATTATGTATAATTTTCCAAAATGTTCAGATTTCTAAATTTGTTTAAATTTTAAAAAAATCTTTGGACGGTTGGAAACATGCCATGGAGGCAATGGTAGAGTGTTTACATAGTACCATTATGTTCATGTAATATAATGAATGTAGGATGCGAAGCACTTGGTGGAAGAGGCCAAAACTCATCATTGTCTTAGTATAGTTGTAAGAACATAATCAAAACATCATTTCCATCCACACAATTCTCCCTCTGAGCACGTTTGCGATAAGATGTCACATTGCGAATGGATGTTTGGCTATTTTCATTTGCGTTATGGTGGACAGAGGATGTGGCTGTGGCCCCCTCATTGCTCACTTTGATAGAAGCTGTTTGCGGATCAGCTCACTAATGGAGTTGGCACAGAAGATCTAATTGCATGGGCAAGGAACCTAGCCAATATCCCCCTAACGGTTGGGGTAGTGTGGACGGCAAAATTGGGCCTCGCCTCTCCCTGTTATTTTCGCTAGCAAAGCCTGCATCAAGCATGCACTGATCTGGCACGATGTGGCCTTTCACATATGGAGCTTGAAAAGGGTTTTAAATCTAAGTTTTAGAACTATTTTAGCCTTTGCCGAAATCACTAAATTTCTGTGAATTTCAGATTTCGGTTTCATTTTGGCCAAAGGACCGAAATTTCCACTTGAATTTGATTGAGGCTGAAACAAAACATTCTAAAAAATCCAAAACTAATTAATGAAAATAATATGTGCAGAAATTAGTGACATTTCATTGAAAGTGAGAACCATGCTATGCCCAGTCATGCATGAGATGGCACCAGCAGCACATAAGATGTAATTTTAGTGAGCATTTGATTTACATTTGTAATCGAAAATATTCAGCACTTTCTTTGAAAGAGAGACTTTTTACGATGCATCATACTACCACATATAATGGGTAGTATTAAGTTAATCCAATGGCCAGTATGAAACGGTCAGGTTTTAGCTCAAGGATATATTAGTAATTCCTTATTAGCGGTAGATTAACTAAACTACCAGTAATTAATTATGGCAATCGGAGCCGACACCGCCTGCCTGCAGGTTACCTTCTTCAACCTCCGTCCACGCTGACGCCCGCAATAACCATAGCGTGCAGGCCGCCGCCCGCAACCTCCGCCATCCGAACGCCTGCAGGCCACCACCCCAGGACGTCCGCTTGCCCACCTCCCGGCGTGCGCCCTCATATTCATTGCGGTGTGCATGAGCACGTCCGCAGATTGGAGGCAGGCTCATGTAGATATGGATTGATTGATTGGTTTCGGTGTCTCATTATCAAATGAAGGCGCTCAACGAGGCTTGTTGGTGCTGATCGCAACAGGACACCATCCATCAAGCACACACACACAAACACTGAACTAGAAACACACACGCACGCCCAACACATACACACACAACTACCAGAGGAGAGAGCGGAACGCTGACGAGGACGGCGGTGTCACGTCGTTGGCGATGTCGGGCGTCAGTGGTGGCACGGGGGAGGAAGGGCAGCGGCCAGAGGTGGTGTCCGTGGCAATGGTGCTTTGTGCGACGGAGAGGTCGGTTATGTGCGTCTGAGTAGACGGCCGACGGCAAGAGTGGGGGCTGCATGGTCGCTGGCCTGCATCGACCGCAGCGTGTCCCTCTGCTGGCTGAGTTCCAATTGTGAACTACCCAAAATGTCCCTGATGCCTTAATATACTACCCAAACTGTGTTGTAGTATCGGTAAATCTGGTGCGTTCGTTAGCTGAAATGGATGGTCAATATATCTTACATGTACTGTAACAAGCCCCGGAGAGAAGAGCATTCTATCCGATCCATATGCTAATCACTTGTGGCCCTGAAAAGCATGGGACCCACATACCGTATCTGTGCAAGTGTCGGAAATGTGCAGAGTGTATTGCGGGTATTTCATTTGAGAAATGACTTACAAGTTATACAGCAATCCGAAGCACGAATCTTGAGAACTAAACAAATGGCCGAGGATCTGCCGGTAACCAGCGGTACCGCTCAATTCTCCGTTTGATTAAACTTGGCTCATCAATGCACGTCTGGTCCAAATCTTCCGACAAGGAAGCAAGACACGCATAGTCTCGAACAATATTGCAGCACTGGCACCCAATATGGACCCTATGGACTACATGTAATAAGATGATGATATAGAGGGTCTTCTTACGGCATACTTCAGACTATGTGTTTGGAGAATGTGACTACTAGAACTGGTTTTCTTTAAATGAAATCGGAGGGCAAGCCTCTCTTTTGCTAAAAAAATGTGTTTATTCTTGGCATTTTTGCAACAGTGGCACTCGATATGTAGGAGGTGGCACATGGACCAACTAGGCGGCACGATGGATGGTCTTCAGGTGGTCGACCGTCGCCAGCTCGGTGCGCCTCCTAACAGTTGATTCCACGTGTGAGGTGTCTTGTTTTTCGCTTTTGGGCATGTCGTCTGTTGTTTTCCCAACTGATTTTGTTAATTCATACTTAGATCTCTTGTCTGATGGAATTAGAGGACTTTATTATAATAGTGCGGTTTTTAGAGAGAACTCTGATCCGGTAAGGAAATCATAGTGCAGTTAATTTCCTACAAGGAGCTGGGTAGAAATGATCCGTGATGTAGTGCAGTTCAATGGAGACACGAGATCCTTTGTACTCCAATGGTTTTTTCAATGCAAATGCACCAGACGTCACAGCAAGGACGAGACAGGACTGCAGTTGGAAAGTGACACAACAGGAAACTATTCCAAGAGAAGAAACATTGGACAGCGGTCCATTTATACCCTCGTACGCTCGCCTCTCAACCGTCCATACGCCTATATAACACGGTCCTACCTATCTTCCTGCATCGGAACCAACCAAACAGGCACGGTTAGATACGATCGAGCTCAAATCTACGTACGCGTCCACGTACATACGCCATGGCGCTCCATGGACTCGCTTTGCCTAATTCTCAGGTCGTCCTGTCGGCAGCATGCACGCGTCCGCCGGCAACAGCCGGACGACTTGCAAGGGCACGCTTCCTGTTTTCCTCGACGTCGGTGAACCGTAAGCTCATCGTAAGCTTGTCCTCCATCAATAATCCCTACACGGCAGCCGGCGGCATGGTATGTACGGTATAGTTTGGTTCAAACTTTGTACATATTTTGTTTTGATTGAGAATTTATGCATGTCGCGTCGATTTTTTAAAAGAAATTTGCAGTAATTATCGATTATTTATTCGAGCTAGCGTAGCAGGAAGTGGCAGCAGGGGAAGACGAGCACGAGCTAAAGCTCCTGGGGACATGGAGGGGCCCGTTCGCGATGCGAGTGAGGCTGGCGCTCAACTTCAAGGGCCTGAGCTACGAGTACCAGGAAGAGGACCTTGCCAACAAGAGCGACCTTCTTCTTGAGTCCAACCCGGTGAACAAGAAGGTGCCCGTGCTCATCCACAACGGTGTGCCCATCTGCGAGTCACTCGCCATCTTGGAGTACATCGATGAGGTCTACCATGGGATAGGACCCTCCCTCCACCCCGCCGACCCCTACCAACGTGCTAGGGCTCGATTCTAGGCAGCCTACATTGACAACAAGGTTCATGATTAATTGCCATTACTTGTGCACATGTTAGTTCTGTTAGTTTGTCGATGTAGTACGTAATATACAACGTGTGTGTGTGTGTGTGTGTGTGTGTGTGTGTGTGTGCACATGTGTGTTTGCAGCTAGTCGCGCCATGGTGGAAGATGTTTGTGGGCAAGACAGACAAGGAGAAAGAGGAAGGGACAAAGCAAACGCTAGCGGCGGTGGAGACGCTAGAGGGGGCCTTGAGGGAATGCTCCAAGGGGAAGCCGTTCTTTGGAGGAGACAACGTCGGCTATGTTGATGTTGTGTTGGGTGGTATGGTTGCATGGATGCAAGGGACCATGGCGCTTTGTGGTGTGGAGCTCCTTCACGCCACCAAGACTCCGCTTCTGCTGGCATGGATTGAGCGCTTTGGAGAACTCGAACCTGCTAAGGTGGTTCTGCCAAAAGTCGATAGGCTGGTTGACTTTGCAAAGATGAAACGTGCCCAAAGAACTCTAATCTAAGATGTCTCAGCAGTCCAAGAATAGCTAAGGATCTTGATAGGAGCGCAATGCATAGGAGTCATGACACGGAATACTATTGTTCTTTCTCTCACATGTTTCTTGTAACAATGCACAATGTTATTGTTCAGACAACCTAGTATTTTGAAGTTCAATCATCTTCATGTTATTCCTCCCTAATATAAATAGCTCAATGTCGATAAGTTATTATTTTGATGGAGTGAAAGGATTGTTGGAACATATTTTTCATTCCTCCCGTTAGTTCAGAATTTTGGAGTAACTGATAAAGCATGAACTTAATACAATCAGAGCAAAGAGGTTTTGCATTTAAAATCCTGCCACCGCAGTACTAAAAATATATTTTACATTCTACATTGATCCTAGCCTACACTACAGGACTCGCGGTCTATGCCTGCGACCACGGGTCGTCGGCATAGGCCCCTAAGCCGTCGGCATAGATCTATGCCTACGGTTGCCGTCGGCATAGATCTATGCCTACGGTTGCCGTCGGCATAGACCCGTCGGCGTAGATGTCGTCGGCGTAGTCTTGTCAGAAAGTCGGCATAGTATAGCCGTCGGCATAGGGACATATGCCGCGGCCTGGCGTCAGCCGTCGGCATAGTTTAGCCGTCGGCAGTGTTTTGCGTCTGACGGCAATGGACGGCGCCGTCAAAAGCGCTGACGAATCGTGCAACGCCACGTGGCAGAGGTATGCTGACGGCTTTGCCGTCGGCATATCTCTGCCACGTGGCAACCCGTGGTACTCCTGGTGGCAGGACTATGCCGACGGCTGCCGTCGGCATACCTACGCCGCGGATCGGTGACGTGGCATGCGGTGATATGCCGATGGCCGCCCGTCCCGACCGTCGGCATAGGTTTGACGGCGTTAGCCGCTAGTCACGGGCGGGGACGTCGGGCCCACAGTTATACCGACGGCTCATTTATGCTGACGACTGGTGTCGGCATGTCTCCGCCTAGGTCGACGACCATTCTGTGCCGACGGTGGCCGTCGGCATAGATCCACGTAACCCGACGGCCAGTGTAAGCCGACGGCCAGGACTGGACTGTCGGCATATCTCAAACTAGGCCGACGGCAGCTGTAGGCATAGGTTTGGCCGTCAGCGTATGCCCGTTTTCCGGTAGTGCTAGATGTATACATAAGGGAGACCAGTAAGGATCGATGGTAGATTATTGTATTGTTAGCCATGCGTGAATACATGATGCAGAAGCACAACACCTTCGGACACCTTTGGACGGTTGGAAACATGTCATGGAGGCAGTGATAAAGTGTTTATACAGTACCATTATGTTCATGTAATATGATGCATGTAGGCTGCAAAACAGTTGGTGGAAGAGGCCAAAACTAATCATTGTCTATTGAGGATATCGCTTATTGTTAGTGTCTTGATCGGCTGAGAATTAGAGATTAATTGGAAATCCGATGATTAATCAATTTTATCGGTTGACTATTAATCGGTCTTTTTTATTTTTTGCAAATCCCATGTTCCCGGCACTAAAAACATGTTATATTCAACACGAAAACAATACTGAGCAGAAATGTTACATTGATTCCTTGCCTTTGAATTCTTGTACAACCACAAAAAAAAATAGGACAACAGTACATATTACGTTACAAGGTCCATAAAATACAAATAAACATAGTTCTTGCACACATAATTGTAGAAATATGCATGATTTATCGGTATATTCCTGCCAAATCGCTTGTAAGAGCGATAAATCGGCCCAACCGGTAAACGATGATGATGCATGTGGCATAATCTTATCGTTCACCCACCGTATAGTGACAAATCGGATGATACATCGTTGAATCAGCCGATTTTTTGAACAGTACTCTTAGCCTAGGTGTAAGAACACAATCAAAACATGGTTTCCATCCACATGATTGTCCCTCTGAGCGCATATGCGATAAGATGTCACAGTGGAAATGGATGTTTGGCTATTTTGTTTGTGTTATGGGGCAGAGGATGTGGCCCCCTCACTATAGTGATAGGACCCCCTCATTGCTCACTTCGATAACAGTTGTGTGTGTATCTCACGCGTCAGTCAGAAGAACTCCTTGCACGCATAAGGAAACCTAGCCAATGTCTCCCTAATGGTTGGGACTGTGTGGACGGCAAAATTCGGCCTCACTTCCCTTGATTTTTTTTAGGATCCGATTCAATTAAAAAGGTCAGAGAGAGATGCCCAATTAATTAACAGAAAACCGGACGAAAACCGTCACAACACGCCCGCAAAAATAAGGCACACAGGGCGACTTGACAACCCACACAAGAACACACACACGCCCGCCGAGGAGAAGAGCGTCGTCGATGTTGCAATCCGGTGTCATCGTCATCACACCTCCGCGAGGGCGACTCCGACTCCACCATCGACGACCACCAATGTAGCCCGCACCGCAGACAAGCGCAGAGGCCTACGCCGGCCAATGTCAAGCAATCCACCACACGCGCCGGCAACTAGGCAGCTCCGACTCTGTCGACGAGCATTGTAGAAGAAAAGGCGCTGGGCCTGCGCCGACCCAGCGCCAGAACCGACCGCCCGTCTAGCATCGTCGTCACCGCAAGGCTTCTCCTCAGCAGCTCCGACTTCAGAAGACAAGCGAGGCAAGGTGACCCCTCCACTAGTAGAAAACAAGCATTTGGTTCAGGCCAGAAAAGGGCATTAATCCCGGTTCTCCTATGAAACGGGACCAATGGGTGCATCAGTCCCGGTTCATGAGGCCAGGGCGCCAGCCGGGCCTCGGAGGCCATTGGTCCCGGTTCGTCTGACCCCTTTGGTCCCGGTTACAGACACGAACCAGGACCAATGGGCCTCGCTTCTGGCGCAGCACCTTTAGTCCCGGTTGGTGGCTGAAACCGAGACTAAAGGTCAGTCTTCTGTCCCGGTTGTAGCCACCAACCGGGACTAAAGAGATGCCTATATATACCCTCGCCCATGTCCGCTCACTCCTCTGTTTTTTAGCCATGTGGGAGGTCTGTGTGCATGCACAGCCTCCCTTCTATGCATGCACATTAGGTGTTCGATGAAATGCCCGAGCCACACTTAAGTTTTCTCCTCTCCAAGCTCGACCTACAAGCTCCATTTTCCCCAAGATTTGTCTAGGTTTGATGGTCCGTCCCGTCCCGTCTCTGTCCTCACCACCGTCGATCGCCCGAGCTGATCTCGTCGCCGGCACCACCGTGGTGAGCCTCTTATTCTTATCTTCTTTTTAAAAGGAAATTCTTACATGTATGATTTAGATAGATACTTGTATGATTTTCTTACTTTTATTATTGTTTGTTACTCCCTCCATTCCTTGATATAAGGTGTATAGATTTTTGAGAAAAAAAATCTGAAATATAAGGTATATTGCGTTGCAACACTCGTATGGATAATGTTTTTAGGGATTTGATTACATTTCCTTATATTAGGCAAGCTTCTCTATTTTCTCATATTAATTAGTCAGGTGTAATCTCGCCCAAAACTTGTGAAAATTTTCCTCCACATGCGTTCTTTAATTTTTGTGCCAAAAACTATACACTCTATATTAAGGAACAGAGGGAGTATTATATAGTGTCATGGATTTGGTATCCGCCCCCGTCGGGCCTCGTCCTGTCTATGATTCGGATGTGGTATATTACATTTTATTATGATTTGTTTTATTAGTGTTTATGACAATTACGCCGACCAATGTGACATAGATGTTTTTATCTAGGAGATATGTGAACCAGAAATTCCAACCGATCCTGTTGTCGAGAGGTTAAATTTAGTTGAAAAAGAAAAAAATTACTTGAAGAAAAAATCGAAAAGAATTGAGAAGGAGAACATGAAATTGAAGTTGCATGTTGCGGATGTCGTCGATGATCAGTACAAGATTAGTGAAACTACAGGAACTTGAGAGCCAGTGAGCTACCGGCCAACCATCTCAGCGGCATGAATATCCTTCCTTCGACGCTGACCCAGAAGCTACCCCACCATCTCAACGGAGAAGCAGCGTGGCTTCCACGGAGCTCGTTCAGCCTGATTTCATGGCTCCTCGCTACCCCGTGGATAGTATCACAGAGGCTGAACATTGTGTGCTAGTGACAAAAATGCTAGAACCTGACCTTGAAGGTGGTGGTCGGCTCTGTTCTACCTCCTCGAGGGAACTTTCCATTGCCGTTCGATTCCACATGGCTACCGAGCCCGTCCAGCTCCGGCAACCTCCCAAGGCAAGCCACCAATGAAGAGCCGCAGCCGGCGCGACGCACACCACCAGACCCGAACCACCAGGCGAGGAGCACGGGCTGCCACCCTGAAGCTCCGGATCTAGCCACACCAAGATGCCACCACGAGCTGCTACAACCAGATCCATCCGAAGCTGCCACAGGGGCTCCAGCTCCAGATCCACCCGACGCAGCCACCACCAGACCAAAACGGATCGGCCCGCCAAGGAGCCGCACAAGCCGCCGCACCATTGGAGAAGGGCGCTGGCGAGGTCATCGGGGTGCTCCAGCCGCAGGCCCGCTGGAGAAGGGCGTCGGCGAGGTCATCGGGGTGCTCCAGCCGCCGGCCCGTGATGTCTACTACACAACCTTCTTCTTGTAGACGTTGTTGGGCCTCCAAGTGCAGAGGTTTGTAGGACAGTAGCAAATTTTCCTCAAGTGGATGACCTAAGGTTTATCAATCTGTAGGAGGCGTAGGATGAAGATGGTCTCTCTCAAGCAACCCTGCAACCAAATAACAAAGAGTCTCTTGTGTCCCCAACACACCCAATATAATGGTAAATTGTATAGGTGCATTAGTTCGGCGAAGAGATGGTGATACAAGTGCAATATGGATAGTAGATAAAGGTTTTTCTAATCTGAAATTATAAAAACAGCAAGGTAGCAAATGATAAAAGTGAGCATAAACAATATTGCAATGATAGGAAACAAGGCCTAGGGTTCATACTTTCACTAGTGCAAATTCTCTCAACAATAATAACATAGTTTGATCATATAACAATCCCTCAACATGCAACAAAGAGTCACTCCAAAGTCACTAATAGCGAAGAACAAACGAAGAGATTATGATAGGGTACGAAACCACCTCAAAGTTATTCTTTCCAATCAATTCGTTGGGCTATTCCTATAAGTGTCACAAACAGCCCTAGAGTTCGTACTAGAATAACACCTTAAGACACAAATCAACAAAAACCCTAATGTCATCTAGATACTCCAATGTCACCTCAAGTATCTGTGGGTATGATTATATGATATGCATCACACAATCTCAAATTCGTCTATTCAACCAACACATAGAACCTCAAAGAGTGTCCCAAAGTTTCTACCGGAGAATCAAGACAAAAACATGTGCCAACCCCTATGCATAAGTTCATGAACGGAACCCGCAAGTTGGTCACCAAAACATACATCAAGGGAATCAATAGAATACCCCGTTGTCACCACGGGTATCCCACGCAAGACATACATCAAGTGTTCTCAAATCCTTAAAGACTCAATCCAATAAGATAACTTTAAATGGAAAACTCAATCCATTACAAGAGAGTAGAGGGGGAGAAACATCATAAGATCCAACTATAATAGCAAAGCTCGCGATACATCAAGATCGTGCCACCTCAAGAACACGAGAAAGAGATCAAACACATAGCTACTGGTACATACCCTCAGCCCCGAGGGAGAACTACTCCCTCCTCGTCATGGAGAGCGCCGGGATGATGAAGATAGCCACCGGAGAGGGATTCCCCCTCCGGCAGGGTGCCGGAACGGGTCTAGATTGGTTTTCGGTGTCTACGGAGGCTTCTGGCAGTGGAACTCCCGATCTATTGTGTTCTTCGATGTTTTTAGGGTATATGGGTATATATAGGAGGAAGAAGTACGTCGGTGGACCTCCGGGCTGTCCACGAAGCAGGGGGGCGCGCCCAGGGGGGTGGGCGCGCCCTCCACCCTCGTGGGCAGCCCGGCACTCTCCTGGTCCAACTCCGATACTCCGTGGGCTTCTTTTAGTCCAAAAATAAGTTCCGTGAAGTTTCAGGTCAATTGGACTCCGTTTGATTTTCCTTTTCTGCGATACTCTAAAACAAGGAAAAAACCAAAACTGGCACTAGGCTATAGGTTAATAGGTTAGTCCCAAAAATCATATAAAATAGCATATAAATGCATATAAAATATCCAAAATTGATAATATAATAACATGGAACAATCAAAAATTATAGATACGTTGAAGACGTATTAGGCCGTCGGAGTCGCGCCGCCATACCACAGGGGCCAAGCCTTCCCCACCACCTCCACGCGCCGAGACACCGCCCACGTGACCACCGCAGAGAGAACCTAGGGCCGCCACCCCAACGCCCACCCTCGCCGAGCGCACCGCGCTGTCCAGGGCCGGTCCCGGAACGCATTCACGTGAGAGAGGCCCGCCGCCGCCGGCTGCTACGTGGGCTTTGCCCAACAGCGACGTCCGCCGGCGACGGGGGCAGGGAGGAGCGGGTGGGATGACGGCGGCGGCGCGAGGGTATGCTCGGGCCGCTCCCCTGAGGGCGACGCGAGCGGGGTGTGCACAAGCCTCTTTGTTTGCGAAGTTGATCAAAAGCGCCTCCCCTGATTTTCGCTAGCAAAGCATGCGTGAAGCCTACACTGATCCCACATGATGTGGCACTTCGCGTATGGTGCTTGAATACGGTTTTAGTTTTAAGTTCTAGGAGTATTTTAGCCTTTGCATTCCACTTGAATTTGATGGAGACCGAACCAAAAATTCTGAAAATTCCAAAACTAATTTGAATTTGTATGTACTACCAAAATTACTGGAGTATTTTGACCGAAAGGAGATTATTGTAATATGTACAGAAATTAATGAAATTTCACTGAAAGTGAGAACCAGTGATGCACTGATCATACGACCGGCGGTCATGAGCGTTTCGTGATTTCGATCCTCATGCTATGCCCAATCATGGCATGATGCGCCGGCGGCACATAAGATGTTGTAAATTTAGTAAGCATCCGATTTACATTTGTAATCGAAAATATTCAGAATTTCCATTGAAAATATGAAATAAGCACTGACGAGATGAGCATTACATCCGATCCATATGCTAATCACCAGTGGCTAGTCGCCGTACACGTACACACGAATTGCCTAACCACTCGGACCAGCTCGTCTGAGGCATCACCGAAGGGGGCGAAGACGAAGAAGCCGTGGCCCTGCCCCTCGAACTCGGCGAGCTCGACGGGCTTCCCCATGGCCCGAAGCCTCGCCACGTACTCAGCCACCCGGTCGCGCATCCGGTCACGGCCGGCCTTGGCGACGAGCACCGGAGGGAACGGCACGTCATCGAGCGGGGCGCTCTCCGGCCCGAACGGGTTCGCCGCCGGGTGGTCCCTGGTGGCTCCGTCGGGCAAAGCCAGCCGCCACATCTGGTCGAAGTTCCTCCCAGGGTCGAACTCGGACGACGGCGCCATGGCCTCGGCCTCGGCCTCGGAAGCCGTCCTCTCCTCGCCACCGAAGTAGGGCCAGAGTATCACGCACCCGACGACGCGCACCCGGTGGCCAAGCGCGAGGGCGCCGGAGCCGAGGCGGGCGGCGACGTGGTGCACCATGTTGCCGCCTGCGGAGTCGCCACAGAGGAACACCCGGCCGAAGTCGGCGCACGCGGCGAGCCAGGCGTCGGTGTCGGCGGCCGCCTGGTCGCGGAGCCACGAGAGGACGGTCTCGGCGTCCCTGTGCGCGGCTGGGAGGCGGTGCTCCGGGGCGAGCCGGTAGTCGGCGGAGAGCACGAGCGCCGGGAGCTCGCCGGCCAGCCGGAGCGCGCCAGCGTGGAAGTTGGGCCACTCGAAGCTGGCGATGCAGAAGCCTCCGCCGTGGAAATAGACGAGCACCGGGAGCTTCGGATGCTTCTTCTCTGCGCGGCCTGCGGTGGTTGGCCTGTACATCCGGAGGCGGAGGCCGTGGCCGGCGTCGTACACCACGTCTTTCCACTGGACGGGAAGGTCGGAGGGGATGTGTCTCAGCATCGGCAAGTGGGAGTAGTCCAGGCTGCGCCTCACGGTGCCGTCGCTCAGGAGCTGCACGATGCCCATGCAGTCCTCCACCACATGCGGCGGCGCCGGCGCCGAACCCGAGGCAGCAGACGCCGGCGAGGACGGTATAGTCGACATTGTGGTACGAATGGATTGGCTTGGCTACACGGTGGCCTTTCCTATACAAGCTACAAGTAATAACCGGCCGGGCACACAGAAAAGCAATTCTCCCATTCACGGGATGTCCCGTACATGAAAGCACACTGTTCTGGCTAGGCTCCACTGTTCCATACTTTTGCATTTTATTTGAAGTTAAAACCTATTATATCTTTTAAATCAAAATACAATTTATAACCCGTTTGTATATTTGTGTTTTTGACAACGGGAACTTTAATAAGAGACCATTTTTTAAATATATTTCAACAATTTTAAAATGCAAACTCTGAAACACGGTAAAACAGTGTTAAATTAATAAGAATCAGTTTGATACATTTTTTTGCGGGTCAGTTTGATGCAAATTGGCACACAGCGTAATACTCCCTCCGTCCCAAAATTCTTGTCTTAGATTTGTCTAGATACGAAGAATTTTGAGACTGAGGGAGTATTATGATACGCAACCACACACGGTGAGCCATAGTGAAACATTTATTTTAAGAAATAGAATGAAACATTTTTAAAATTTTCGCATGTAATTAAAAAAATTATGAAACACGTTTGAGCATGGTTATTTAGTTGTCTAAAAGTTAATTTCTAAAAATATATTCAATATTAGTCTTGTTTTAAAAATCTTGTCAGAAAAAATACAATTGTGCAAACAGAATGTAAATCATTTTTTTTTACTTCAACATAAATGAGGTGTCTATTTATTTGAATGAAACTGGGTTAGTAGAAAAAACATTGATGATGTTAGTGGTCCCACACAACAATAAAAGAGGTGGTGAATGCATGCATGGGAGGTCCCGTGCATGGTAGAAAATCCTCTCTCGCCGGGCACAAGCAACTCTACGACCTCTTTTGGTTCATAGGATAGGATTATCGTAGGAATATGAATTTTGTAGGAAATGAGATGCCATGTATCTCAAATCCTATGAGTAGAAATAGGAGACGAGATGTCATTTGGTTGACACCAAAGGAATTTTTTCATTGAGTCTAGGCTCATTTTTATTGTCCTGTGAAATGTGGAGAATATGAACCAATCATATGTAGGAATAGGAATCTATTCCTATGAACCAAAGGGCTGTAAAGGAAAAAAATCCTATAAGAATCATATCCTCTAGAATTCTTATGAAATTGCTCCAAACCAAAGGAGGCCTACATTTGCTCCGTTTAGGCTATCCATAGTGGGGGTAACTTAGGTAGTAACTTAACACACCCCAAGACAATTTTACTTATGTGGCAAGTATTTAATGAGGAGAGAGGTGTTTGGAGTAACATAATATGTTACTGTAACATAGCGCTTTCCGAGGTAAAATGAGTCTATAAGGCAATAAATGAAACAATATATGACACTACTACTAAGATACTTTGCACTATGAAAATAGTAACTTAAACTAGTGTCGTATACATGACACTAATATAAGTTACTGCCCACTGTGACCAGCCTTAGTCACCCACAAGAAACACACTAACACAGAAAACCTGGCTCATTAGTCTGGTGCCTCGTTGTCTTTCTTTTAGGGAATGGTGCCTCGTTGTGTACTCTCTCCATTTTTATTTAGTCAGTGTATTAGCTTTAATCAAAGTCAAGTTTTATAATCTTTGACGAAGTTCATAAACAAAAATATTAACATATACAATAACAAATGAACAATATTAGATTTATTATTGAATGTGCTTTCACAACATATAGATTTGTTATGGTAAATGTCTATATTATTTTTTTAAACTTGATCAAACTTTACGAAGTTTGACTTCAGCCAACTCTAGTATGCAGAATCAATAAAAACAAAGGGAGTATATGTGAGGACGAGAAAACAAATCAAGGCACACTACTCGTAGTGCTCTAGACGCCTTCAGCGGTGCTCACGTGCACCCCGATCAGGCCGCGACCCAGCAGAGTTCGCTACGCAACCTAGTTTTTTCCTTCCCTTTTTGTGTAGTTGATCTGGTAGATAAGAACCAGCTTTTTAAAATACTTTTGATATTTTTTTGTGAAATCTAAAAAGGTTTATGGATTTTATTAAAAAAGCTCATTGATTTTGGAAAAAAGTTCATAATTTTTTAAAAGATCGCAAATTTGAAAAAGTTCGTCGATTTGCAAAAACGTTCATAAGTTTTGCAAAAAGAAATCATTGATTTTTTTATAAAAATTTCATCAATTTTTTAAAAAATTCATCAATTCTGAATAATTTCACAAATTTAAGAATAGAAAAATAAATAAATAAATAAAAGGAAAAGGAAAAGAGAAGAAAGAAGAAAAAGGGAGTAAGTAATCACAACATGTGTGGTGCCCTAGTTGGTTACTGCAGTTTATCAAGAAGAAGGAGATCACGGGTTTGAATCACCTTGCACGCACGTTTTTAGCAGGTTAATTG
>NC_041390.1:616533933-616553956 GCF_002162155.2 Triticum dicoccoides | reverse complement strand
GGAAAACGTAGAAATAGGTGCTGAAGGTGCCGAGTAGGAAATGCCGTTGTAGTATTCACGCTATGTGGCAGGCCTGTTAATGAGAGCTCTAGACGTGAGTCATCCTTTGATCTTTTGTTTTCTTTGAAATTATTAGTAAAGGGTTACCCTTTGCGAAGTTTACTCTCCACCAATTCAGAGGCTGACACGTTAAGTACTGCATGTACATCACTTGTCCCAACTGTAAGTTTTTTCCCATAGATTAGTTATTCAAAATATTCTTGAATTGTGTGTTTCACTGTTATATTTCTTGTGTCGAGGTCTTTGAAACTAGATCCCATGTTAATAGGTCTCGACGAACCTTTTTCACAAAATGAAAAAGAAAAATTGAAAGAAAACAGAAACAAAAAAACAAAAAACAAAATCGGTAACGAAAAAACTAATAAAAAAGCCAAAGCCCAAAAGCACAGTTTCTTTTGAAAGCACAGGCTATGTTTTCCCATTTCAGGGCTTGCGGAAGCAAGGCTTTGGTTCTTGCGGTCAACTCCGTGATTTTTTCTTCAATAACATTGACCCATTTGGTGGTAGATCTTTCAACATGTTGCGGTGGGCCAGATTGTATTTTTCTTCGGCAAAGTAGGCCAGATTTTTTTTTGAGTAATATTAGTAGGCCAGATATAGCCCTGACGTTCTATGGGCCGCTGCCAAGTAGTGTGGCGTCGACAGTTTTACTGGGCCGACATGATCCTTATCATATTGGGTCCGGCCCACAGCTTGACCACCTATCTTTGCTTCCACTAGCCGACCCCAACGCCGAGCGACACCGCCGCCGCCGCGGGGCCTCGCCGGAGAAGCAACCCAGCTTCCGCGTGTTCAGGATGGCGGCGACTCTGAGGAGCCTCGGGATCAAGACGCGGACTTGCAGGAGGGCCGTAAGGGAGCTGCGGTCGTACGAGGAGGAGGTGGAGAAGGAGGCGGCCAAGACCGCAGCCATGAAGGAGAGAGGCGCCGATCCCTACGATCTCAAGCAGCAGGTGAAAAATCTCCAAACTTACTAGACTATTTCTTTTCTTGTCTTCTTGGTAGTTCTACTTCTAGTCCATCCCAGTTTTGCCCCGAAAATATTAACCTAAACAAATACTACTCTGCATAATTTCCTTCATCTATTGTCACAATAGAATATTAGACAATCTATTGTTCTTCAGGCTTCAGCCAGCAAAGAAAATCTTCATCTATTGTCACAGTAGAGTACTCCCAACCTAGACTTGGTGGTGGTTGATTGAATTTCTGTCTGTGGTTTCTGCCCATGTGATAGCCTTGATGTTAGACAATCTATTATTCTTCAGGCTTCAGCCAGTATATAGAAAATCTTCCAACAAGAACTGGTTTGCATTTCTTGTATGCATGTATGTATGTATGCTATTGGTCGGACAGCCTATCTAAGTGTTACAAATAAAGCATCTTGAAGCCGTGATGGGCATAGCATATGACCAACCGTAAATCAAATGAACATGTGGTATATTTTTGACAAGTATATTTTTCCATTAATTATCACATTTTTCAGGTTTAACGTGTAGCTACAATCACAGGCTTATCAGATATTACAATTCACATGTGTTTGGAGAACTCTGACATGTTTCTTTATACTTTTTTGTAATTGAGATCGTGAATGGCCATTGCTGTCAATGTCTAAGATCCTTTATCTAAGTGCCTCTTTAGATGAGGAAATGCCAATTTGTTGATCATACAAGTCTCTGAAGTTGTAGCTCCATGTGAATTGCACTGTATCTTAATGTCATTTACTTCTTCAGGAGAATGTTTTGGCTGAGTCAAGGATGATGATACCAGACTGCCATAAGCGTCTTGAAGCCACACTGGCAGAACTGGAAGCAACTCTGGTACCGTTTCTGAAACATTTGAGCTAAATTTGACATTATATATGTGTGATCTTGTCATGAGCTGTTCCAAGCTATTTGCAGGCCGAATTGAAGGAGTCAGGAGAACAAGGTGACGAGATAGGAGAGGCGGAGAGCGCGATCACATAAGTTGAAATTGTATTTGAGCAATTCGAAGATCAACTCACTAGTCAAGAGCGTCGGTGTGTTGAAGTTTTAGCAAGCATCTTGGTAAAATACTTGTCCTGACTTGTAAGATACTGATTGCATGAGATGTTTTAAACCGTTGTTGGTACCTTGGAAACTCATTCCATGAGATGTTTTCATGTCAGTTGATATATCCATTTTATTTGGTGTTTGGTTGCAATCTCATTATTATGCAGCTGAGAGCGGTTGACTCAGAAATTTGTCCCGGATGAATCCGATGGAGTTATAACATGATATTTCAGTGGATACAGTAGACATGCCAATTCAGATTTTGTAAAATTTTCAGCTTGTTTGGACTATCTGGACCAGGGGAAGGTCTCACGAAAAATGGCATAAGCTGCAACAAGCGCAGGCCTGAGCTGCCAAATTCGAGATTTTACCTGTGCAGATCATAGAGTTTAATTAGCTATATTGAACTTAGCAGTGTTACTATCTAGTCAAGGAGAGGAGGATATTTGTAAGAAAGAAAAAGGAGAGGAGGAGCTCAGTAATTCACGCCATGACATACTCGGCCTATCAACTGTGATGCGTTTTATCTGTAATCCTCATGGGTCATGGCATTCGTTTCACATACTCAATCGCTTTTCGCCGACCGACAACGCTAGGAGACAATTACCATTTTTCTACGACTGACGAGGTTGGGAACTAATCACGCATCCTAATCAACAAAACTGTCCATCTACTTTCTCTGACCAACATTCTCCTCGAGGTTGGATATTCCACACATGCTGAACATTTCAAGTTTGAAGACAACGTCTATCAACACAGCTTAATTGGAGGTGTTATGCAGGGTTAACCATTGGTTATAATTAACCAAATTGTCTTGGAAGGCCCCTAAAACCTGAAACCACAACATAGTCGATTCAAGTCAGGTGTTTAAAGAATAGTACAGTATATTGTTATCATTTGGGAAATTGTACTTTGTAATTCTCTACAAAATTAATAAGTAAACTGTTTTCCTATCTTTAATTGCCTTTTTATGATTGTATAGGTATGTATGTTGGCAGACTTCATATTTATTTACAGCATTAGAAAACTCCTCCACTTAGTGCGTTTCCTCGGATGCCGCCCTTCCTCACGTGAATGGAATGAATATGTCCTTCATCTAGTCGAGGAGGGAAAATGCCCAGTGTGTAGTACAGGACCGCGACCCTTCTAAACCATTACATGACAGAGAAGTCCATCTGTATCATGATCGATCCATGCTTTACCATAGTACCCGGAGAAGCAGACCTACTTCTAGAAGATTAAATAGTGATCCACTGGAATCGGCCTTGGGTGACACCTCCCTAGTCATCGAGGCATATTCCTATATTATATAAATTCTCAAGTTTACACTAGGCTTTCCACGTCTATAACACAAGCTTAATTCAATAGTTGTACCATCATCCCTAGCTCGTCTCCCCTATAAGTCTAGGAACATGTTTTTAGACAGTTACTCTTCCTTACCCTCCCACCCTGAAATCCAGAATCCTAACTCGTTGACGGTAGTGAGCTATTTGTACTGGGGAGGAAGTGAATAATCTAAAAACGAGAATGAGACTCAAATCTAATATACGAAGTTGTCCGTATTACATCAAGCATTTGAGAGAGACAACAATCAGACCAGAGGTGATCTATATATCATAAACATATATTTCTTGCAATGCAACATAGATCCTTATATTTCTTATTCTCATAGTAAATTGAGCATTCCATCTTAATTTAGAATGCGACCAATCTACAGATGTCCGGAAGAACCATCTTGGCAGGGTCTATATATCTTGCTAAAGCGTTCCATCATCCATGCCAACAAAAGTGGGGTCTTGGCGGCGTCATGGAACTCCCTACCATAGAGCTCCTTGGTTGGTTGCATCCATGCTGACCATACCACACTAGTAGAAAAAGGACCTCATGTGAGACACATTAGTCCCGGTTCAATTTTGGCCCGGTACTAATGGCACTATTAGTGCCGGTTCGAACGGCTATGCATTAATGCCGGTTCGTGTTGAACCTTTAGTACCGGTTCGTGCCACGAACCAGTGCTAAAGGGGTGGTGGCAGGCTGGCGTCAGGGCGGGGCCCCATGATCACCTTTAGTACCGGTTCGTGGCACAAACCGGTACTAAAGGGATAACCTTTAGTACCGGTTCGTGCCATGAACCGGGACTAAAGGGGTTTGACCTATAGTCCCTGTTGGAGACACAAACCGGGACTATAGGGCAATTTTCAAACTCTATCCCCACCCCCCTGTATCGCCATTTCAGTTTTAAAAAAATCAAAAGAAAATGATAAAAACTTTAGAAAATAAAATCCTTCGAGAGGTAGTTATATTACTACACCTACTAGTTATGAAAATTTAAAAACTTAAATTTGGACATGTTTTGCAAAAAGTGTAGGGAAAATGTAAAACAGCTATAACTTTTGCATACGATGTCGGAAAAAAACGTATAATATATAAAAAAATTCAGCACGAAAATCCGCATCTGATTTTGACAGCCTATGGCTTGTTTGCAATTTTTTAGAATCCTCAAATTTCAAAAGGAAAAAAAGATATGCTCAAATTTTATTTTTTTATTTTTGTCAAACTATGGTCAAACTACTTATTCAAGAAGTATTAATGTTCCTACATAATTATTCAAGAATATTAGTGTTACTAAATAATTATTTCAATTTTTTGAATTTTGGTCAAATCTGGTCAAACTATGGTCAAACTGTGGTCAAACTATGGTCAAACTTATTCAAGAAATATTAGTGTTACTAAATAATTACTGTTTTTTAGAATAATAGTTTCAAACTCAAATGGTGAAACGAGTGACCTAATGCTCAAGCTAAACTGCTGAGGGTTAATAGGATTGATAGCTTACATTTTTCAGGAAAACAACAAGTGCAGACTTGGAAAGTAGGGGAAATAGAACTCCGAAGTTAAGCATGCTCAGACTGGGGGAGTGAGAGGATGGGTGACCGACCAGGAAGTTAGACGATTTGAAATGAGTGATCCACACTTGAGCAGTTAAGAGGGATGATTAGAGACTAAATCATCAAATAATTCAATTCAGAAAATTGAAAATCGAAAAAAAATCAAAAAAAATTCAAAAATTAAAAAAAAAAACCTTTAGTACCGCTTGGTAACACCAACCGGTACTAAAGGTCCCCCATGCCACGGCGCGAGCTCATGCCATGTGGTGGGCCTTTAGTGGCGGTTCGTGCCGAACCGGTACTAAAAGGGGGACCTTTAGTGCCCACACTTTAGTGCCAGTTACAGAACCGGCACTAAAGGCCCTTACGAACCGGTTTTAAAGCTCCGTTTTCTACTAGTGCCACCCAACATGACATCAACATACCTGACATTGCCTCCGCCAAAGAAAGGCTTACCTCTGCAACATTCCGTCAGTGACCGTTCTTGTGTATGTCCTCCGATGTGAAAGTCTGCTCCCTTCCTTCGTCTTTCTTCCTCGCGAATATTTTTCACCATGGTGCAACTAGCTGCAAGGTCGCATACATATATCATACATTTTTTTTCTATTACACAAAGCTTTGAGCTCTGATTTTGTTTGTTTTTTTTGGTGAGGGATCCTCGAATGTTATCTGCGGATGAAATTTAGCATCTACACATGATATATTTCAACCATGCCACAAAAACAAAAAGTAAATTTGAACCACAGCTTGAGAAACAAAAAGAACATAATTAACACTAATTGTGTTAATAGATAAAATTTATGGCCCAATATAAAATGAGTCATATTCACACAAAAAATGGACCTTTTTGTTTCTAGAGTTGTACTGAAATTTTGTGACATGTTTTGCGCGCGTGTAAACTTATCTTCACATTTTGAACACATGTGGAGTGTGCTTCGGTAAGCTGTAGCACCAAACATCATGTCAGACGCTAGAATTAGAGAAGCCTTTTTTTTTGCGAGACCCTCAACACAATATTGCTCGTAGCCTGGTTAATAAAATAATAAATAATCGGCCGTGCGTTGGTTGGGGCTAGAACCCCCGTATTGAGCCCTCGTCTCATGCATTCTGACCACTACAATACGAAGTGCTTTTGGTTTATGGCAGATCACAGAATGTATATATTCTAAGCATGAATGAAAGTTGAGCTTTGGGACTGCATTAAACACGGATAGTTTTTTTTTTCTTTTTGCGGAGAAAAAGGAATTCTCATTACTTAAGGAGGCTTCTCAGCGAGAGCCAGATTTACAACAAAGTCCATCCCGGCTGTAAGCCAGACTGCTGTGCGCGGAGTGCTACGGCCATAGGGGGCCAGCTCATGACTAATCCTGTTCTGCAGACGGCTACAAAGAGTAAAAGAGAACTCCCTAACATCACTTTCAGCCAACCTACGAATCTCCTCTATAAGTGCATGATGTGACGATCTATCCATCTCGCGCGTTGTAATCATCGACACCGCCTCCGCGCTATCCAACTCAACCAGAATAGGTAGGTTAGATCGGTGCAAGGCCAGCTCCAAGCCTTCTCTGCACGCTGTTAGCTCCGCCTCTAAAGTTTTGTCGCATGTACGTAGCTCCCTACATGCGCTATAAATGATCTCGCCTCTGTCATCACGCAGGATCATACCTCCTCCCGCCGCACCTGTGGCCGCTATGTAGCTCCCATCCGTGTTCAACTTAACCCAGCCCAGCTGGGGCGGTACCCAGTGTGCGCGCACCTTGGGCGCCGTACTTTTTGGAGCACGTGGTGGTGAAGGTGAAGGAAATATGCCCTAGAGGCAATAATAAAGTTGTTATTTATATTTCCTTATATCATGATAAATGTTTATTATTCATGCTAGAATTGTATTAACCGGAAACTTAGTACATGTGTGAATATATAGACAAACAGAATGTCACTAGTTTGCCTCTACTTGACTAGCTCGTTGAATCAATGATGGTTATGTTTCCTAACCATAGACATGAGTTGTCATTTGATTAACGGGATCACATCATTAGAGAATGATGTGATTGACTTGACCCATCCGTTAGCTTAGCATGATGATCGTTTAGTTTGTTGCTATTGATTTCTCCATAACTATACATGTTCCTATGACTATGAGATCATGCAAGTCCCGAATACCGGAGGAACACTTTGTGTGCTACCAAACGTCACAACGTAACTGGATGATTATAAAGGTGCTCTACAAGTGTCTCCGATGGTGTTTGTTGAGTTGGCATGGATCAAGATTAGGATTTGTCACTCCGATTGTCGGAGAGGTATCTCTGGGCCCTCTCAGTAATGTACATCACAATAAGCCTTGCAAGCAATGTAGCTAATGAGTTAGTTACGGGATGTAGCATTACGGAACGAGTAAAGAGACTTGCCAGTAACGAGATTGAACTAGGTATTAAGATACTGATGATCGAATCTCGGGCAAGTAATATACCGATGACAAAGGGAACAACATATACTATTATGCGGTTTGACCGATAAAGATCTTCGTAGAATATGTAGGAGCCAATATGAGCATCTAGGTTACGCTATTGGTTATTGACCGGAGACATGTCTCGGTCATGTCTACATAGTTCTCGAACCCGTAGGGTCCGCACGCTTAACGTTCGGTGACGATCGGTATTGCGAGTTTATGTGTTTTGATGTACCGAAGATAGTTCGGAGTCCCGGATTTGATCACGGATATGACGAGGAGTCTCGAAATGGTTGAGACATAAAGATTGATATATTGGATGACTATGTTTGGACATCGGAAGGGTTCCAAATAAGTTTGGACAAATACCAGAGTACCAGGGGGTTACCGGAACCCCTCGGGGAATGTATTGGGCCTCATGGGCCTTGGTGGAGAGAGGACGGGGCGGCCAGTGCAGGCCGCGCGCCCCCTCCCTCTCTAGTCCAAATTGGACTAGGAAGGGGGGGGCCCTTTTTCCTTCCCCCTCTCTTCTCCTTCCTTCCCTCCTACTCCTACTCATGGACCTTCTCCACTCCTTTATATACGGGGATGGGGGCACCCCATAGACACACAAGTTGATCATTGATTTTTTAGCCATGTGCGGTGCCCCCCTCCACCATAATCCACCTCAGTTATATCGTAGTGGTGCTTAGGCGAAGCCCTGTTTCGGTAGCATCATCATCACCGTCATCACGCCGTCGTGCTGACGAAACTCTCCCTCGAAGCTCTACTGGACAGTGAGTTCGCAGGACGTCACCGAGATGAACGTGTGGAGATCACGGAGGTGCCGTACCTTCGGTGCTAGATCGGTCGATCGTGAAGACGTACGACCACATCAACCGTGTTGTCATAACGCTTCCGCTTACGGTATACGAGGGTACGTAGACGATACTCTCCCCTCTCATTTTTATGAATCACCATGATCTTGCGTGTGCGTAGGAAAATTTTGAAATTACTACGTTCCCCAACAGTGGCATCCGAGCCAGGTTTATGCATAGATGTTATATGCACAAGTAGAACACAAAGGAGTTGTGGGCGTGGGTATATACATATTGTTTGCCGTCACTAGTTGATTCTTGATTCAGCGACATTATTGGATGAAGCGACCCAGACCGACATTATGCGTACGCTTACCCGAGACTGGTTCTACCAACGTGCTTTGCAGACAGGTAGCTAGTGGGTGTCTGCTTCTCTAGCTTTAGTTGAATCGGATTTAATGAACATGGTTCTTCCTGAAGATCAAAAAGTAATCACTATACCGCGTTGTGGTTTTTGATGCGCAGATAAGAATGGTTCTTGCTCAGTCCGTAGCAGCCACGTAAAACTTGCAACAACAAAGTAGAGGACGTCTAACTTGTTTTTGCAGGGCATGTTATGATGTGATATGGTCAAGACATGATGCTAAATTTTATTGTATGAGATGATCATGTTTTGTAACACAGTTATTGGCAACTGGCAGGAGCCATATGGTTGTCGCTTTATTGTATGAAATGCAATCACCATGTAATTGCTTTACTTTATCACTAAGCGGTAGCGATAGTCGTAGAGACAATAGTTGGCGAGACGACAACGATGCTTCGATGGAGATCAAGGTGTCAAGCCGGTGACAATGGTGATCATGACAGTGCTTTGGAGATGGAGATCAAAGGCACAAGATGATATGGCCATATCATATCACTTATATTGATTGCATGTGATGTTTATCCTTTATGCATCTTATTTTGCTTAGTTCGACGGTAGCATTATAAGATGATCTCTCACTAAATTTCAAGGTATAAGTGTTCTCCTTGAGTATGCATCGTTGCTACAGTTCGTCGTGCCGAGACACCACGTGATGATCGGGTGTGATAAGCTCTACGTTCACATACAACGGGTGCAAGCCAGTTTTGCACACGCAGAATACTCGGGTTAAACTTGACGAGCCTAGCATATGCAGATATGGCCTCGGAACACTAGAGACCGAAAGGTCGAGCGTGAATCATATAGTAGATATGATCAACATAGTGATGTTCACCATTGAAAACTACTCCATCTCACGTGATTATCGGACATGGTTTAGTTGATATGGATCGCATGATCACTTAGATGATTAGAGAGATGTCTATCTAAGTAGGAGTTCTTAAGTAATTTGATTAATTGAACTTTAATTTATCAAGAACTTAGTACCTGATAGTATTTTGCAAGTCTATGTTGTTGTAGATAGATGGCCCATGTTGTTGTTTCATTGAATTTTAATGCGTTCCTAGAGAAAGCTAAGTTGAAAGATGATGGTAGAAACTACACGGACTGGGTCCGTAACTTGAGGATTATCCTCATTGCTACACAGAAGAATTACGTCCTAGAAGCACCGCTAGGTGACAAACCCTCTGTAGGAGCAACGCCAGATGTTATGAACACCTCTGTAGGAGCAAAGCTGATGACTACTCGATAGTTCAGTGTGCCATGCCTTACGACTTAGAACCGGGAATCCAACAATGTTTTGAACATCATGGAGCATATGAGATGTTCCAAGAGTTGAAGTTAATATTTCAAGCAAATGCCCGGATTGAGAGATATGAAGTCTCCAATAAGTTCTATAGCTGCAAGATGGAGGAGAATAGTTTTGTCAGTGAACATATACTCAGAATGTCTGGGTACCACAACCACTTGACTCAACTGGGAGTTAATCTTCCTGATGATAGTGTCATTGACAGAGTTCTTCAATCACTGCCACCAAGCTACAAGAGCTTCGTGATGAACTATAATATGCAAGGGATGGATAAGACGATTCGTGAGCTCTTCGCAATGCTAAAGGTTGCGGAGGTAGAAATCAAGAAGGAGCATCAAGTGTTGATGGTCAAAAAGACCACCATTTTCAAGAAAAAGGGTAAAGGGAAGAAAGGGAACTTCAAGAAGAACAGCAAGTCAATTGCTGCTCAAGTGAAGAAACACAAGTCTGGACGTAAGCCTGAGACTGAGTGCTTCTACTGCAAAGGAACTGGTCACTGGAAGCGGAACTGCCCCAAGTATTTGGCGGAGAAGAAGGATGGCAAAGTGAAAGGTATATTTGATATACACGTTATTGATGTGTACCTTACTAATGCTCGCAGTAGTGCCTGAGTATTTGATACTGGTTCAGTTGCTAACATTTGCAACTCGAAACAGGGGCTACGGATTAAGCGAAGATTGGCTAAGGACGAGGTGACGATGCGCGTGGGAAATGGTTCCAAAGTCGATGTGATCGCCGTCGGCACGCTACCTCTACATCTACCTTCGGGATTAGTTTGAGACCTAAATAATTGTTATTTGGTGCCAGCGTTGAGCACGAACATTATATCTGGATCTTGTTTGATGCGAGACGGTTATTCATTTAAATCAGAGAATAATGGTTGTTCTATTTATATGAGTAATATCTTTTATGGTCATGCACCCTTGATGAGTGGTCTATTTTTACTAAATCTTGATAGTAGTGATACACATGTTCATAGTATTGAGGCCAGAAGATGCAGAGTTGATAATGATAGTGCAACTTATTTGTGGCACTGCCGTTTAGGTCATATTGATGTAAAGCGCATGAAGAAACTCCATTCTGATGGACTTCTAGAATCACTTGATTATGAATCACTTGGTACATGCGAACCATGCCTCATGGGCAAGATGACTAAAACTCCATTCTCCGGAACAATGGAGCGAGCAACAGAGTTATTGGAAATCATACATACTGATGTATGTGGTCCAATGAACATTGAAGCTCGTGGCGGATATCGTTATTTTCTCACCTTCACAGATGATTTGAGCAAATATGGGTATATCTACTTAATGAAACATAAGTATGAAACATTTGAAAAGTTCAAAGAATTTCAGAGTGAAGTGAAAAATCAGCGTAACAAGAAAATTAAGTTTCTACGATCTGATCACGAAGGTGAATATTTGAGTTATGAGTTTGGGCTTCACTTGAAACAATGTGGAATAGTTTCTCAACTCACGCCACCTGGAACACCACAGCGTAATGGTGTGTCCGAACGTCGTAATCGTACTTTACTAGATATGGTGAGATCTATGATGCCTCTCACCGATTTACCGCTATCGTTTTGAGGTTAAGCTTTAGAGACAGCTGCATTCACGTTAAATAGGGCACCATCTAAATCCGTCGAGACGACACCTTATGAACCGTGGTTTGGCAAGAAACCCAAGTTGTCGTTTCTTAAAGTTTGGGGCTGCGATGCTTATGTGAAGAAGCTTCAACCTGATAAGCTCGAACCCAAATCGGAGAAATGTGTCTTCATAGGATACCCAAAGGAGACTGTTGGGTACACCTTCTATCACAGATTCGAAGGCAAGATATTCATTGCTAAGAATGGATCCTTTCTAGAGAAGGAGTTTCTCTCGAAAGAAGTGAGTGGGAGGAAAGTAGAACTTGATGAGGTAATTGTACCTTCTCCCTTATTGGAAAGTAGTTCATCACTGAAATCAGTTCCAGTGATTCCTACACCAGTAAGTGAGGCAGCTAATGATGATGATCATGAAACTTCTGATCAAGTTACTACTGAACCTCGTAGGTCAACCAGAGTAAGATCCGCACCAGAGTGGTACGGTAATCCTGTTCTGGAAGTCATGTTACTTGACCATGACGAACCTACGAACTATGAGGAAGCGATGATGAGCCCAGATTCCGCAAAATGGCTTGAGGCCATGAAATCTGAGATGGGATCCATGTATGAGAACAAAGTGTGGACTTTGGTTGACTTGCCCGATGATCGGCAGGCCATAGAGAATAAATGGATCTTCAAGAAGAAGACTGACACTGACGGTAATATTACTGTCTAGAAAGCTCGAGTTGTTGCAAAAGGTTTTCGACAAGTTCAGGGAGTTGACTACGATGAGACCTTCTCACCCGTAGCGATGCTTAAGTCCGTCCGAATCATGTTAGCAATTGCCGCATTTTATGATTATGAAATTTGGCAAATGGATGTCAAAACTGCATTCCTTAATGGATATCTTAAAGAAGAGTTGTATATGATGCAACCAGAAGGTTTTGTCGATCCAAAAGGTGCTAACAAAGTGTGCAAGCTCCAGCAATCCGTTTATGGACGGGTGCAAGCCTCTCGGAGTTGGAATATACGCTTTGATAGTGTGATCAAAGCATATGGTTTTTTACAGACTTTTGGAGAAGCCTGTATTTACAAGAAAGTGAGTGGGTGCTCCGCAGCATTTATGATATTATATGTAGATGACATATTGTTGATCGGAAATGATACTGAATTTTTGAATAGCATAAAAGGATACTTGAATAAGAATTTTTCAATGAAAGACCTTGGTGAAGCTGCTTATATATTGGGCATCAAGATCTATAGAGATAGATCAAGATGCTTAATTGGACTTTCACAAAGCACATACCTTGATAAATTTTTGAAGAAGTTCAAAATGGATCAGGCAAAGAAAGGGTTCTTGCCTGTCTTACAAGGTGTGAGGTTGAGTCAGACTCAATGCCCGCCCACTGCAGAAGATAGAGAGAAAATGAAAGATGTTCCCTATGCTTCAGCCATAGGCTCTATCATGTATGCAATGCTGTGTACCAGACCTGATGTATGCCTTGCTATAAGTTTAGCAGGGAGGTACCAAAGTAATCCAGGAGTGGATCACTGGACAGTGGTCAAGAACATCCTGAAATACCTGAAAAGGACTAAGGATATGTTTCTCGTATATGGAGGTGACAAAGAGCTCGTCGTAAACGTTACGTCGATGCAAGCTTTGACACTAATCCGGATGACTCTAAGTCACAAATCGGATACATGTTTTTATTAAATGGTGGAGCTGTTAGTTGGTGCAGTTCCAAGCAGAGCGTCGTGGCGGGATCTACGTGTGAAGCGGAATACATAGCTGCTTTGGAAGCAGCAAATGAAGGAGTCTGGATGAAGGAGTTCATATCCGATCTAGGTGTCATACCTAGTGCATTGGGTCCAATGAAAATCTTTTGTGACAATACTGGAGCAATTGTCTTGGCAAAGGAATCCAGATTTCACAAGAGAACCAAGCACATCAAGAGATGCTTCAATTCCATCCGCGATCAAGTCAAGGAGGGAGACATAGAGATTTGCCAGATACATAAGGATCTGAATGTTGCAGACCCGTTGACTAAGCCTCTCTCACGAGCAAAACATGATCAACACCAAGACTCCATGGTTGTTAGAATCATTACAATGTAATCTAGATTATTAACTCTAGTGCAAGTGGGAGACTGAAGGAAATATGCCCTAGAGGAAACAATAAAGTTGTTATTTATATTTCCTTATATCATGATAAATGTTTATTATTCATGCTAGAATTGTATTAACCGGAAACTTAGTACATGTGTGAATACATAGACAAACAGAGTGTCACTAGTTTTCCTCTACTTGACTAGCTCGTTGAATCAATGATGGTTATGTTTCCTAACCATAGACATGAGTTGTCATTTGATTAATGGGATCACATCATTAGAGAATGATGTGATTGACTTGACCCATCCGTTAGCTTAGCGCGATGATCGTTTAGTTTGTTGCTATTGCTTTGTCCATAACTATACATGTTCCTATGACTATGAGATCATGCAACTACTGAATATCGGAGGAACACTTTGTGTGCTACCAAACGTCACAATGTAACTGGGTGATTATAAAGGTGCTCTACAGGTGTCTCCAATGGTTTTTGTTGAGTTGGCATGGATCAAGATTAGGATTTGTCACTCCGATTGTCGGAGAGGTATCTCTGGGCCCTCTCGGTAATGTACATCACAATAAGCCTTGCAAGCAATGTATCTAATGAGTTGCTTACGGGGTGTAGCATTACATAATGAGTAAAGAGACTTGCCTATAACGAGATTGAACTAGGTATTGAGATACCGACGGCCGAATCTCGGGCAAGTAACATACTGATGACAAAGGGAACAACGTGTACCGTTATGCGGTTTGACCGATAAAGATCTTCGTGGAATATGTAGGAGCCAATATGAGCATCCAGGTTCCACTATTGGTTATTGACCGGAGACATGTCTCGGTCATGTCTACATAGTTCTCGAACCCATAGGGTCCGCACGCTTAACGTTCGGTGACGATCGGTATTACGAGTTTATGTGTTTTGATGTACCGACGATAGGTCAGAGTCCCGGATTTGATCACGGACATGATGAGGAGTCTTGAAATGGTCGAGACATAAAGATTGATATATTGGATGACTATGTTTGGACATCGAAAGGGTTCCGAGTAAGTTTGGACAAATACCAGAGTACCGGGGGGTTACCGGAACCCCCCGGGGAGTGCATTTGGCCTCATGGGCCTTGGTGGAGAGAGGACGGGGCGGCCAGGGCAGGCCGCGGCCCCTCCCCCTCTAGTCCGAATTGGACTAGGAAGGGGGTGGGGCGCCCCCCTTTTTCCTTCCCCTCTCTTCTCCTTCCTTCCCTCCTACTCCTACTCATGGAAGGGGTGGAATCCTACTCCCGGTGGGAATAGGACTCCCTTTGGGGCGCGCCTAAGCTAGGAGGCCGGCCTCCCCCTCCTCTACTCCTTTATATATGGGGGAGGGGGGCACCCCATAGACACACAAGTTGATCATTGATTTTTTAGCCGTGTGTGGTGCCCCCCTCCACCATAATCCACCTCGGTTATATTGTAGTGGTGCTTAGGCAAAGCCCTATTCTGGTAGCATCATCATCACCGTCATCACGCCGTCGTGCTGACGAAACTCTCCCTCGAAGCTCTACTGGATCGTGAGTTCACGGGACATCACCAAGCTGAACGTGTGTAGATCGCGGAGGTGCCGTACCTTCGGTGCTAGATCGGTCGATCGTGAAGACGTATGACTACATCAACTGCGTTGTCATAACGCTTCCGCTTACGGTCTATGAGGGTACGTAGACGATACTCTCCTCTCTCATTGCTATGCATCACCATGATCTTGCGTGTGCGTAGGAAAATTTTGAAATTACTACATCCCCCAACAGAAGGCAGTACCACCATCTTCCCTTTCCCCGGGTTACCATCAGGATGTTGCTGTATGCACAGGAGTGAGTTGATGTATCCGTGCAAAAAGCGTCGAGAGGCTTCGGTAGTGGGCGACGCCTTGTCGTGTGTGATCTCATTTTGGACATGCCATACTCTCCACATGGTCATGAGCACCACCAGTCTCGCCGCCTCATCCAAGGGGTCCAGCAGTGAAAAGATCCACTCTGGGCCCGTGTTGACGATGGCCTCCACCTTGGGGATGTTCCAATCCAAGGTCATAACTCGCCAAAGCTCTCTTGCCAGGGGACACCTTCAAAGCGCATGGAATCCATCCTCGCGTTCAACACCACAGAGGGGGAAAACGTCAGTAAGCTCGAGGTGTCGCGAGGCTTTATTGGCCCAAGTAGAAAGTGAGTTGGTGACGACTCTCCAAGCGAACACGCGTACCTTAGGGGGAGCAGGGCACCCCCATATGATTTTTCAGATGGCGCGACGACCATCCGGTGCCTTGCGACAACACGGATAGTTACGTATGTGTGTGTGTGTGTGTGTGTGTACATAATTCTCCTAACATCGATCATGTGCAACTAATATCTTGATGAAAATTCGAAACTATGCAAATACTAATATTGATACTCGTTTCTATAAACATTGATGTACGCTTCTCTTCAGCAGTGACCGTTACTATTCTAGTGCGCTGATTATGTGGGCCTTAGCACGATGACTTTTCAACTGCCTACTACAACAAGGTTTTCTGACTCACGTAAGGGAGGGGTGATGATGGCAGTGCGCCTTCGGCTCGCTCCAGTGCTTGTAGTCGTTGCTAGGTGGTTCACGGGCCTGGATGAAATTTTTGTTACTTCTGGATTCTTTGTACCGCCATGACTATTGATGAATAGATCAGAAGTTTTCCCCCAAAAAAATCTTGGCTGCGCATGTATGAGAAAAAGATCATGCGTCTGTGTGCTTAGATATAGAGAGACTAAGGCAAAGATAAAAGAGTCTCTGTGTGTGTGTGTGTGTGCACGCGCCGTGTGTGTTTCTGTGTGTGTGTGTGTCGGGGGATCTAGCGAAGTTTGTGTTGTATGATAGAGGGAGGGATATACCTAGAAAGTGAGTGTGTGAGATAGGCATGCGGAGAGGGAGAGAGGTGTGCCTTACAGAGAGACAGAGAAATTTGTGTGCATGTGAGTGAGAAAGACCTATGAATGAAGAGAACTACAGGGGAATGTCCTAAAAGAGAGTGATAAGAGAGGGATCCAGAAAGATGGGGAGGTGTGTCCGTGTGTGTATGAGAGAGAGAGAGAGAAATAGTGACCTAGATAGTGTGTGTATGTTTGAGAGGGGAGATATAGAATAGAGCGGCGGAAACGTGTGTGTGTCTTTGAAGAGAAGCATATGGAGATAGAAACAGACCTGAGGAGAGCAAGAGAGGGACCAAGATGGATAGTGTGTGCAAGATAGATAGAGTGGAGGGCTTGATTTTGGAGAGACAAATAGAAAAATGTGTGTGTGTGTGTGTGTGTATAAAAGACATATGTAGAGTAGTGTGTCCTTGAGAGGGAAATAAAGAGAGGGGTTTGTGTATGTAAGAGGCATGGGAGAGGGAAGGAGAGTGGGCGTGTATGAGAGAAGTCAAGAGTGTGAGAGTGAGATAGATCTGTCGAAAAGAGAGAACGGTATGTGTGTGTGTGTGTGTGTCACGCCAACGATGAGGCTATATCTCCCACGTGTCGAGGCACGACTTAGAGGCATAACCACATGGTGGTTTTGTCGCAAGAGGGGCAATCTTCACACAATCCCATGTACTGAATAAGAAAGGGATAGAGAGTTGGCTTAATCGCCACTTCACACAAACAACTAGTTAAACATACATCATCCAGAGTACAATCAAGGTCCAACTACGGAACCAAAATAAAAAAGACAACCCCAAATGCTAGATCCCCAATCGTCCCAACTGGGCTCCACTACTGGTCATCAGGAAATGAAACATAGTAACGACCAAGGTCCCTGTCGAACTCCCACTTGAGTTCGGTAGCATCACCTACACTAGTATCATCGGCACTTGCAACTGTTTGGAAGTATCCGTGAGTCACGAGGACTCAGCAATCTCACACCCGCGAGATCAAGACTATTTAAGCTTATGGGTAGGATAAGGTAGTGAGGTGGAGCTACAGCAAGCAATAAGCAAATATGGTGGCTAACATACGCAAATAAGAGTAAGATGAGAAGCTATGCAACGGCCGAGAAGCTAGAAGTGATCAAGAAGTGACCCCGAAGCTACTTACGTTCAAACATAACCCAAAACCGTGTTCACTTCCTAGACTCCGCCGAAAAGAGACCATCACGGCTACACACGCGTTTGATTCATTTTAATTAAGTCAAGTGTCAAGTTCTCTACAACCGAATATTAACAAATTCCCATCTGCAACATAACCACGGGCACGGCTCTCGAAAGTTTATACCCCGTAGGGGTGTCCCAACTTAGCCCATCACAAGCTCTCACGGTCAATGAAGGATATTCCTTCTCCCGAAATGACCCGATCAGTCTCGGAATCCCGGTTACAAGGCATTTCGACAATGGTAAAACAAGACCAGCAAAGCTTCCCGAATGTGCCAACAAATCCCGATAGGAGCTGCACATATCTCGTACTCAGGGCACACCAGATGAGCAATCCATACAACTAAAATCAGCCCTCAACTTTCCCCGAGGTGGCGCTGCAAAGGGCTCTAGTATGGACCAACACTCAGAGGAGCACTGGCCCAGGGGGGGGGTTAAAATAAAGATGACCCTTGAGTCTGCAGAACCCAAGGGAAAAAGGCTTAGGTGTCAAATGCTAAAACCAAGGTTGGGCCTTGCTGGAGGAGTTTTATTCGAAGCGAACCGTCAAGGGGGTCCCATAACCCCAACCGCGTAAGGAATGCAAAATCAAGGAACATAACACCGGTATGACTGAAAGTAGGGCGGCAAGAGTGGAACAAAACACCGGGCATAAGGCCAAGCCTTCCACCCTTTACCAAGTATATAGATGACTTAATTAAAATAAGAGATATTGTGATATCCTAACATATCCATGTTCCAACATGGAACAAACTTCAACTTCACCTGCAACTAACAACGTTATAAGAGGGGTTGAGCAAAAGCGGTAACATAGCCAAACAACGGTTTGCTAGGAAGGTGGGTTAGAGGCTTGACATGGCAATATGGGAGGCATGATATAACAAGTGGTAGGTAGCGCGACATAGCGATAGAACGAACAACTAGCAAGGAAAGATAGAAGTGATATCGAGGGTATGGTCATCTTGCCTGCAATGTTCTCAGAGTTGTCGAAAGCTTGTCCTCGTTAGCGTACTCTTAAACAGGTTCGTCGTTCACGTACTCGTCTCCCGGCTCTACCCAAAGCAAGAACACACGCAACGGAACAACAATCAATCAGGGTGCAATGCACAAGCAACATGATGCTAGACATGGCATGGAATGCAAGATATGATGTGCAATGCATATGTGTGCTCCAGAAGGGAAAGAAAGATCAAGGCATCAACTTGTCATAAAAAGTATGCCACTAGAAAGATAAGGATCACCGGAAACTGATGCACGGTTTGCAAATGACAAGCAATACAAGGATGACGCAAATCTGCGATTAACAACATGATAGCACTTAGAATGCAACAAGAAAAGAAGCTACTGCACTCCAACATAGCAGCAAAGCATATGAGCATAAAGTACACATGAAGCTATTCAAAACATGAACAACAAGCTCCTGCTAGTTCTCAATAGAACAAGCTCAAAATAGCATGGCAAAAATGCAAATGATATCAGCTTCACAGACTTAGAGAAATTACTAACATGGCAAAACAGCATCATATAGCAATGTTTAGAGCTAGCAAAATACATGCTACAGGAACATATCATGGCAAAAAGGCATGGCATGCTTTTACTAAATGCACTTAACAAACTTCCTTACTGAACATGAGCCAAAAAGGCACAGAAGATATGATGGCACCCATGTAAACATAACAAGTTTTATAAACAGATTCGGACTTCCGTGAAATTCAGGACATGGTAGAAACAGATTCATGATTGCAACTTTGCAAGCTCATGCCACTCACCACAAAGTATTACATGACAACACAAGCATATCAACCGTGATAAGACATGTTCATGTGTTGGGGAACGTAGTAATTTCAAAAAAAATCCTACGCACACGCAAGATCATGGTGATGCATAGCAACGAGAGGGGAGAGTGTGATCTACGTACCCTTGTAGACCGACAGCGGAAGCGTTAACATAATGCGATTGATGTAGTCGTACGTCTTCATGGCCCGACCGATCAAGCACCGAAACTACGGCACCTCCGAGTTCTAGCACACGTTCAGCTCGATGACGATCCCCGGACTTCGATCCAGCAAAGTGTCGGGGAAGAGTTTCGTCAGCACGACGGCGTGGTGACGATCTTGATGTACTACCGTTGCAGGGCTTCGCCTAAGCACCGCTACAATATTATCGAGGATTATGGTGGAAGGGGGCACCGTACACGGCTAAGAATATGATCATGTGGATCAACTTGTGTGTCTAGGGGTGCCCCCTGCCCCCGTATATAA
>NC_041390.1:616528913-616533446 GCF_002162155.2 Triticum dicoccoides | reverse complement strand
CTACTCCCACTGGGAGTAGGATTCCCCCCTTTCCTAGTTGGAATAGGATTCGGGAGGGGGAAAGAGGAGAGAGAGAAGGAAGGGGGGCGCCGCCCCCCTCTCCTTGTCCTATTCGGACTAGGGGGAGGGGAGCGCGACCCAGCCCTGGCCACCTCTCCTCTCTTCCAATAAAGCCCACTAAGGCCCATATACCTCCCGGGGGATTCCGGTAACCTCCCGGTACTCTGGTAAAATCCTAATTTCATCCGGAACACTTCCGATATCCAAATATAGGCTTCCAATATATCAATCTTTATGTCTCGACCATTTCGAGACTCCTCGTCATGTCCGTGATCACATCCGGGACTCCGAACAAACTTCGGTACATCAAAAAGCATAAACTCATAATATAACTGTCATCGAAACCTTAAGCGTGCGGACCCTACGGGTTCGAGAACAATGTAGACATGAATGAGACACGTCTCCGGTCAATAACCAATAGCGGAACCTGGATGCTCATATTGGCTCCTACATATTCTACGAAGATCTTTATCGGTCAGACCGCATAACAACATACGTTGTTCCCTTTGTCATCGGTATGTTACTTGCCCGAGATTCGATCGTCGGTATCTCAATACCTCGTTCAATCTCGTTACCGGCAAGTATCTTTACTCGTTTCGTAATACATCATCTCACAACTAACTCATTAGTTGCAATGCTTGCAAGGCTTATGTGATGTGCATTACCGAGAGTTTAGCAACAAAAGTCTTGCCTTCGGATCTGTGATAGAAGGTGTATCCAATAGTTTCCTTTGGATATCCTATGAAGACACATTTCTCCGATTTGGGTTCAAGCTTATCAGGTTGAAGCTTTTTCACATAAGCATCGCAGCCCCAAACTTTCAGAAACGACAAATTTGGTTTCTTGCCAAACCACAGTTCATAAGGCGTCGTCTCAACGGATTTTGATGGTGCCCTATTTAACGTGAATGCGGCCGTCTCTAGAGCATATCCCCCAAATGATAGCGGTAAATCAGTAAGAGACATCATAGATCGCACCATATCTAGTAAAGTACGATTACGACGTTCGGACACACCATTACACTGTGGTGTTCCGGGTGGCGTGAGTTGCGAAACTATTCCACATTGTTTCAAATGTACCCAAACTCGTAACTCAAATATTCTCCTCCACGATCAGATCGTAAGAATTTTATTTTCTTGTTACGATGATTTTCAACTTCACTCTGAAATTCTTTGAACTTTTCAAACATTCAAACTTATGTTTCATTAAGTAGATATACCCATATCTACTTAAGTCATCTGTGAAGGTGAGAAAATAACGATATCCGCCACGAGCCTCAACATTCATCGGACCACATACATCTGTATGTATGATTTCCAATAAATCTGTTGCTCTCTCCATAGTACCGGAGAACGGTGTTTCTGTCATCTTACCCATAAGGCACGGTTCGCAAGTACCAAATGATTCATAATCAAGTGGTTCCAAAAGCCCACCAGTATGGAGTTTCTTCATGCGCTTTATACCTATATGACCCAAACGGCAGTGCCACAAATAAGTTGCACTATCATTATCAACTCTGCATCTTTTGGCTTCAACACTATGAATATGTGTGTCACTACTATCGAGATTTAATAAGAATAGACCACTCTTTAAGGGTGCATGACCATAAAAGATATTACTCATATAAATAGAACAACCATTATTCTCTGATTTAAATGAATAACCGTCTCGCATCAAACAAGATCCAGATATAATGTTCATGCTTAACGCTGGCACCAAATAACAATTATTTAGGTCTAATACTAATCCCGAAGGTAAATGTAGAGGTAGCATGCCGACTGCGATCACATCGACTTTGGAACCATTTCCCACGCGCATCGTCACCTCGTCCTTAGCCAATCTTCGCTTAATCCGTAGTCCCCGTTTCGAGTTGCAAATATTAGCAACAGAACCAGTATCAAATACCCAGGTGCTACTGCGAGTATTAGTAAGGTACACATCAATAACATGTATATCACATATACCTTTGTTCACCTTGCCATCCTTCTTATCCGCCAAATACTTGGGGCAGTTCCGCTTCCAGTGACCGGTTTGCTTGCAGTAGAAGCACTCAGTTTCAGGCTTAGGTCCAGGTTTGGGTTTCTTCTCTTGAGTAGCAACTTGCTTGCTGTTCTTTTTGAAGTTCCCCTTCTTCTTCCCTTTGCCCTTTTTCTTGAAAGTAGTGGTCTTGTTGACCATCAACACTTGATGCTCCTTCTTGATTTCTACCTCCGCAGCTTTCAGCATTGCGAAGAGCTCGGGAATAGTCTTATTCATCCCTTGCATATTATAGTTCATCGTGAAGCTCTTATAGCTTGGTGGTAGTGATTGGAGAATTCTGTCAATGACGCAATCATCTGGAAGATTAACTCCCAATTGAATCAAGTGATTATTATACCCAGACATTTTGAGTATATGCTCACTGACAGAACTGTTCTCTTCCATCTTGCAGCTATAGAACTTATTGGAGACTTCATATCTCTCAATCCGGGCATTTGCTTGAAATATCAACTTCAACTCCTGGAACATCTCATATGCTCCATGACATTCAAAACGTCGTTGAAGTCCCGATTCTAAGCCGTAAAGCATGGCACACTGAACTATCGAGTAGTCATCAGCTTTGCTCTGCCAGACGTTCATAACATCTGGTGTTGCTCCAGCAGCAGGCCTGGCACCCAGCGGTGCTTCCAGGACGTAATTCTTCTATGCAGCAATGAGGATAATCCTAAGTTACGGACCCAGTCTGTGTAATTGCTACCATCATCTTTCAACTTTGCTTTCTCAAGGAACGCATTAAAATTCAACGAAACAACAGCACGGGCCATCTATCTACAGTCAAACATAAATAAGCAAGATACTATCAGGTACTAAATACATGATAAATTTAGGTTCAATTAATCATATTACTTAAGAACTCCCACTTAGATAGACATCCCTCTAATCCTCTAAGTGATTATGTGATCGAAATCAACTAAACCATGTCCGATCATCACGTGAGATGGAGTAGTTTCATTGGTGAACATCACTATGTTGATCATATCTACTATATGATTCACGCTCGACCTTTTGGTCTCCGTGTTCCGAGGCCATATCTGTATATGCTTGGCTCGTCAAGTATAACCTGAGTATTCCGCATGTGCAACTGTTTTGCACCCATTGTATTTGAACGTAGAGCCTATCACACCCGATCATCACGTGGTGTCTCAGCACGAAGAACTTTCTCAACGGTGCATAATCAGGGAGAACACTTCTTGATAATTAGTGAGAGATCATCTTATAATGCTACCGTCAATCAAAGCAAGATAAGATGCATAAAAGATAAATATCACATGCAATCAATATAAGTGATATGATATGGCCATCATCATCTTGTGCTTGTGATCTCCATCTTCGAAGCACCATCGTGATCACCATCGTCACCAGCGCGACACCTTGATCTCCATCGTAGCATCGTTGTCGTCTCGCCAATCTTATGCTTCCACGACTATCGCTACCGCTTAGTGATAAAGTAAAGCATTACAGCGCGATTGCATTGCATACAATAAAGCGACAACCATATGGCTCCTGCCAGTTGCCGATAACTCGGTTACAAAACATGATCATCTCATACAATAAAATTTAGCGTCATGTCTTGACCATATCACATCACAACATGCCCTGCAAAAACAAGTTAGACGTCCTCTACTTTGTTGTTGCAAGTTTTACGTGGCTGCTACGGGCTTAAGCAAGAACCAATCTTACCTACGCATCAAAATCACAAGTATAGTTTGTCAAGTTGGTGTTGTTTTAACCTTCACAAGGACCGGGCGTAGCCACACTCGGTTCAACTAAAGTTGGAGAAACTGTCACCCGCTAGCCACCTTTGTGCAAAGCATGTCGGGAGAACCGGTCTCGCGTAAGCGTACGCGTAATGTTGGTCCGGGCCGCTTCGTCCAACAATACCGCCGAACCAAAGTATGACATGCTGGTAAGCAGTATGACTTATATCGCCCGCAACTCACTTGTGTTCTACTCGTGCATATAACATCAACACATAAAACCTGGCTCGGATGCCACTGTTGGGGAACGTAGTAATTTCAAAAAAATTCCTACGCACACGCAAGATCATGGTAATGCATAGCAAGGAGAGGGGAGAGTGTGATCTACGTACCCTTGTAGACCGACAACGGAAGCGTTAACGCAACGCGATTGATGTAGTCGTACGTCTTCATGGCCCGACCGATCAAGCACCGAAACTACGGCACCTCCGAGTTCTAGCACACGTTCAGCTCGATGACGATCCCCGGACTCTGATCCAGCAAAGTGTCGGGGAAGAGTTCCGTCAGCACGACGGCGTGGTGACGATCTTGATGTACTACCGTTGCAGGGCTTCGCCTAAGCACCGCTACAATATTATCGAGGATTATGGTGGAAGGGGGTACCGTATACGGCTAAGAATATGATCACGTGGATCAACTTGTGTGTCTAGGGGTGCCCCCTGCCCCCGTATATAAA
>NC_041390.1:616526147-616528489 GCF_002162155.2 Triticum dicoccoides | reverse complement strand
GTGCGGCCGGCCAAGAGGAGGGTGCGCCAGGAGGAGTCCTACTCCCACTGGGAGTAGGATTCCCCCCTTTCCTAGTTGGAATAGGATTCGGGAGGGGGAAAGAGGAGAGAGAGAAGGAAGGGGGGGCGCCACCCCCTCTCCTTGTCCTATTCGGACTAGGGGGGAGGGGCGCGCGGCCCAACCCTGGCCACCTCTCCTCTCTTCCACTAAAGCCCACTAAGGCCCATATACCTCCCCGGGGGTTCCGGTAACCTCCTGGTACTCCGGTAAAATCTTGATTTCATCCGGAACACTTCCGATATCCAAATATAGGCTTCCAATATATCAATCTTTATGTCTCGACCATTTCGAGACTCCTCGTCATGTCCGTGATCACATCCGGGACTCCGAACAAACTTCGGTACATCAAAAAGCATAAACTCATAATATAACTGTCATCGAAACCTTAAGCGTGCGGACCCTACGGGTTCGAGAACAATGTAGACATGACTGAGACACGTCTCTGGTCAATAACCAATAGCGGAACCTGGATGCTCATATTGGCTCCTACATATTCTATGAAGATCTTTATCGGTCAGACCGCATAACAACATACGTTGTTCCCTTTGTCATCGGTATGTTACATGCCCGAGATTCGATCGTCGGTATCTCAATACCTAGTTCAATCTCGTTACCGGCAAGTCTCTTTACTCGTTTCGTAATACATCATCTCACAACTAACTCATTAGTTGCAATGCTTGCAAGGCTTATGTGATGTGCATTACCAGGAGGGCCCAGAGATACCTCTCCGACAATCGGAGTGACAAATCCTAATCTCGAAATACGCCAAGCCAACATGTACCTTTGGAGACACCTGTAGAGCTCCTTTATAATCACCCAGTTACGTTGTGACGTTTGGTAGCACACAAAGTGTTCCTCCGGTAAACGGGAGTTGCATAATCTCATAGTCATAGGAACATGTATAAGTCATGAAGAAAGCAATAGCAACATGCTAAACGATCGGATGCTAAGCTAATGGAATGGGTCATGTCAATCACATCATTCTCCTAATGATGTGATCCCATTAATCAAATGACAACACATGTCTATGGTTAGGAAACATAACCATCTTCGATTAACGAGCTAGTCAAGTAGAGGCATACTAGTGACCTTTGGTTTGTCTATGTATTCACACAAGTATTATGTTTCCGGATAATACAATTCTAGCATGAATAATAAACATTTATCATGATATAAGGAAATAAAATAATAACAATATTATTGCCTCTAGGGCATATTTCCTTCATCATGAAGCTAAACATGGTAAGAGAAAGTTCATAGGATGCATGGCTCACTAGCAAAATACATGGCAATATTGATTAACATGTTAACAATCTATGAGGAATAAAATATAGCAAAATTAGAGCATGGTAATGAAAATCTAGAGCACTTCATAATTGTAACCAGAGGCATGAATGGATATAGCATAACCACATGTTCAAAACATCCTTACTGAAGTATCTCAAAATAAGCATAGATCTCATGGTAGCAATAAGTTTACATGGCATCAAAATAACATCAGAAAAATGACTTAGCAAAATCCTAAGTGCCTGAAAATAGTAACATCACGGAGCCTACTTTGCATGCTTGTGCTAGTCACCACATAGATAACAAAAATACAAGACTTGCACCTCTGAAACGATGGCATGATGGAGCTCAAAAAACGTGTAGACATCATGCTCATAAGATGCACACACAAAATGCAACAAAAATGACAAATCTCCATGTTCTGTCAAGAACCAGCAGTTAACATTTTATAGCACTCTTGCAACTAGGAAAATGGCATCGATATGGACAGTAACATGCCTTCAAATACCACTAACATGAAGAGCATCATGAGACTAACATCTTGATATATCATATGCATGAAACGGAGCTACGGTCATCGAGATATGGCATGTCAAAGAGGGCATAAAAATGTCATTGGGAAAAAGACTTGGAAGAAAATATACCCTCTGAAAACTGGACGGGTCGTTCCGGGATGGAGTGGTGCGGGACGGGGACTCGGTGTTTGGTTGGAGGGAGCGGTGGATCTCATCCCACTCCAGCTCCGGTGACGGCGGGGCGGATCCGGCGAGGTGCTCCGGCAAGGAGGAGACTGGTGGAGGCGCGGGAGGTGGCTGGGGAGGTCCGGGACGGCCGGATCCGGTCCGGTCCGACCGGATCTGCGGCGAGGGCGGCGGTCAGTGGCGTTCCGGCGAGCAGCAATGCCAGCGGAGGTGGTTGGGCGGCGACGAGGTCTGGCGCGGGCAGGGGGCGGCGGAGTGTCGGTGGCGAGCGGGCGGCGGGGCGGCTCGGGCGCA
>NC_041390.1:616503515-616525916 GCF_002162155.2 Triticum dicoccoides | reverse complement strand
TGGCGGGGTGCGGGGACGGGCCGGCCGTGGGCGGCGGCGGTCGGCGGCGCGTTGGGAGGAGAGAGAGAGGGAGGGGGAGCTGACGTGGCGAGGTGGGTTTGGCCCAAGGAGGCGGCGCGGACATGTCCGGCGCGGGATGGACGTGTCCGACGGCGTGAGGATGAAGATAGCTAGGGTTTCGTCTGCGAAAAATGGAGGGGGAGGTGTTTATATAGGTAGAGTGAGCTAGGAGAGTCCAAATGAGGTGCGGTTTTCGCCCACACGATCGTGATCCAACGGCGGAGAGCATGAAGGAGGTTTAGCTGGGTTAGTGGGCTGTTTTGGAGGGGTGTTGGGCTGCAACAAGAGAGGGCCTTAGCGGTTACCCGGTTAATCGTTAAGGCATCAAACGACCTCCAAATGGAACGAAATTTGACAGGCGGTCTACCGGTGATGCACCAAGGCCACTTGACAAATCTCGACCCATTCCGAGAATGTTTTTATCCCACTCACGAAACGAGATTAGTGGGGTCCAACGGGGCACGAGAGAGCGTCGGATTGCGAAATGGACAATGGGGAAAATGACCGGATGCATGAGACGAACATGTATGCAAAAGAGATGCACATGATGACATGATATGAAATGCATGACATGAACAAAATGCAAAATGAATGACAAAAACCCGACCACGAATGTAATATCATAACACATAGCCGAAAATGGCAAGAGTCGGAGTTACAATTATGGAAAGTTACATCCGGGGCGTTACAACACTCCACCACTAAAAGAGGATCTCATCCCGAGATCTAGGATGGCACCGGAGAGAAAACGAAATTGGAAGGGGTAAAACAAAGTTGCTTCTTTGACAAACGAGTGAAACCAATGAACCTTGAGAGGCTAAACAATTGAAAGAAGAATATAATGGAGATGATCGAAGTTCAAAACACTCCGTTAGAAAAGCGGAACAAGGCAGAACAAATTCAGAGAACACTCCTGTTAAAAAGAGATGCAAGACTTGATAAGATGAAAAGAACTTGAGTAGAGGATACAACACTCCGGTTAAATGGATAAGCATGAAAAGCACATGATCAATTCGAGATGATGAGGGAAGAGAGCAACATCACAAAGCCTCCGAGAGAAATAATAGAGGTTAGATCATTGAAATAAAAGAATGGAGAATAAAAAGCCAACTACTTCCACATATGAGCTTGGAAAGCACCCTTCCAAGAAGGTTATAACGGAGTTTTTGGAAAACCAACAACGAAACGAATAAGCTTGTAATGGCTTATGGAAAACTTCTCAAAATTATGAGGTGAAATTCTGCCACTAGCAGAAACAATAGATTGGATTGATATCAACAAGGAGATGAGAAGCTTATTTCACTGGGAGGATAAATGAAGAACTTGGTTCATTTATAAGCACCATAAATACCAACAATCCTTAAGGAAAGCTTTAGGTGAAATATAACCCAAGATAACTCCAATGAAGAGATTGATGGGTTGCAAAGGATCTCATGAACGAATTGAAAATGATGGGTTTAAAATATGTCATTTCGGCCAACTTGTGAATCATGAAACGCGAAGGGAAATTGTCAAGAGTGACATAACACCACCTCAAAAGATAAGAGAGAAAGAATTGCACTTCGGAATGCAAGATGAAGAATGCTTGAACTCCTCAAAACAAGACATGTGTTGAACACCATGTTTATTTTAGAGTATAGCTTGGCGGATCATAACTTCGAGACAAATCTTGAAGAACAATTGTAGAATGGAAGGAATCCTTGACAAACCCCCATGTTGAGCCTTCGTGAGAACTCCGGTATTAAAAGGATGATGGAAAAGAAGCAAAGATTGAGAGAACAAGAATTGAAAGCTTGCAATGATTTAGACGGACCTTTGGGACGAAATAATTGAGAGAGCTCTAAACTCCGAAAAGAAAAGATGAAGCATCTCGAACCGATAATGTTATATGATGAACAACTCCGGAAAGAAGAAATTAATCACTTGAATGAAACAAGAATAAGAATTAAGTTATGCATATCCTTCACCAATTTAAATTGATGGCAAGCAACGGATTTGACATACTACTTATTCGCATTGAAAAGGATTAAAGAGATATATAGCACAAACTTGGGAAGGTCTTCAACGAACCACCGGTAGGATGGGAAAGAACGAATGAATTGATATGATAACCAAGGAAGAGAACTCTTGAACGAACCATCGTAAGAATTGAAAATGAACGTAGCAAAGGCACAATTCACCGGGAAGAATTTGGAAAACGAATGAAGATACTTGAGGGGATTTAGATACAAGATAATGAAGAGATCATGAGCTGATTAGAGGGTACTTGAACGATGCACCGGTAAGATTTGGAGAACGCGAGCTAAAAGCTGGAATGAATAATTCTGAGATGATGGGCTCCGGAGAATCAAACTGAAAAGACTCCTGAATTGCTCCGAATGGGTGAAACGAATTCTCACAATCGAAAACAATTAAGAGAGGATGGCAACAAGTTAGAACAACGCATCTTTGAGAGAACAAATAAGATTGAAGAGAAACTCTTGTTCGGTCTTCAAATCCGAGAATGACGACGAAAAACACCACCATGATAATTGAGGAGACACCCCGAGAGAATGAAAAGGGAAGAGGTTGAGCCAACAATGAAATTAATTTGAAAGATCTTGGAGAAACCATCTGAACAATGATGATCCATTCTTACATCAAACTTTGAAAAGAATTTGAGAATAGCTCCGGAAAAATTAGAAGAGTCAGGTAAGATCCTAGAAAAAGACCTGTGGGTTAAGACCCACTCAAAAGATACACCGTTGAACGATTTAAAAGAGAGATTGCACCGGTTGAATTAAATGGCTTGAATCAGATAACGATCTCGAAATAGCCTGAACATATTAAGAATGGAAATACGAATCTCTTGAGATATCTTCCGTACTCCAGAACAGATGAATGGCGACAAGTGGATGATTAAGAGGTGCACCGACATGAGAAAACATTTGGATCGAGGAAAGGGTATGATCGACAAAGCTTGAATTGAATCCACCGGAGAAGAAAAGAGAACGAGGAATAATAAACTTGAAGCTCCGTTAGTATCTTCCCGAGAATCACCAGATAAGAACCTTCACGGAAAAGAATGGAGAGACTTCCCATCAATAACATGATACTTGATTAAGAAATCCGAGTCCTTGAAGGAAAAGGGTGGGAGGGCGGGAAAAACAAAGACAACTTGGGACGAATGAAACAAACATCGTTGACGAAAACTAAGATTGGATCTTGCGAATGGGAAAAAATGATAGGATCATCTTGAAGAGAATCGCACCGGTTGGAAAGAATTCACATGACAATCTCGATGATCACGAAGAATTAGCATCCACATAGAAATATGAGAAACTGTTTAGAAAGAGACATGGAATCACATTTGACTTCGAAGCAACTCGAATACCACAACTCAAAACAAAAAAGGATTTGGCTTGAAGAATAAGCCGGAACAAATACATATGATAGAGATTTACCTAGGAGCTACTTGAATTTCCACTTATAAACTCCCGAAACTTTTTGGTTATGCAATCAGGTGTTGGGGATATAGAGGAAGCATAATATCTCACCCAAACTAACAATCCCTACATCCAGCTGTATCCATCCTTCAACACATAACCAAGAAACCTTCGGAAATCATGTACCTCAACCTTCGAAAAGCATTCGTTATACGAGTTATGGCAATACTCCCGAACTCCCGCCCCAGTACTAGGTGGCGTCGAGGTTATCTCACCAACAACTGCATAAAAGAGATTTTCGATGTCGGCGAACTCAGGTATTCCAAATCTGCAACGATAGAATTGTGATGACAACACCTCGGAGCCCAACTCCCCGGGACACTGCCACAACCCCTAAATGTCAGGAGGCACCAAGAACAATGTTCTTGTCACAAGAATAGCGGAACGATCCCAAGATACCTGCGTGATCAAAAAACAAATCGTGAAAATTTGAGGAGAGGAAAGACAAAACATCTACGTCAGGAGGCCTCACCAGAGCGACAAGGGGACTGAGGAGTAAAAAGAATCCTACTCTCCGATATATATAATCCTAAGACTCAAAACATTTTTTTCTAGACTCCACAACATCAACGATTCGATCAAGCAAGGCGCTCCTAAGTCGGGGATGGCTCTGGTTACCAACTTGTCACGCCCACGATGCGGCTATATCTCCCACGTGTTCAGGCATGACTTAGAGGCATAACAACATGGTGGTTTTGTCGCAAGAGGGGTAATCTTCACACAAGCCCATGTACGGAATAAGAAAGGGATAGTGAGTTGGCTTACAATCTCCACTTCACACAAATAACAAGTTAAACATACATCATCCAGAGTACAATCATGGTCCGACTATGGAACCAAAATAAAAGAAGACAACCCCAAATGCTAGATCCCCGATCGTCCCAACTGGGCTCCACTACTGATCATCAGGAAACGAAACATAGTAACGACCAAGGTCCCCTTCGAACTCCCACTTGAGTTCAGTAGCATCACCTGCACTGGTATCATCGGACCTGCAACTGTTTGGAAGTATCCGCGAGTCACGAGGACCCAGCAATCTCACGCCCGCGAGATCAAGACTATTTAAGCTTATGGGTAGGATAAGGTAGTGAGGTGGAGCTGAATAAGTGATAAGCAAATATGGTGGCTAACATACGCAAATAAGAGTAAGATGAGAAGCTACGCAACGGTCGAGAAGCTAGAAGTGATCAAGAAGTGATCCTGAATCTACTTACGTTCAACATAAGCCAAAACCATGTTCACTTCCCGGACTCCGCCGAAAAGACACCATCAAGGCTACACACGCGGTTGATTCATTTTAATTAAGTCAAGTGTCAAGTTCTCTACAACCGGATATTAACAAATTCCCATCTGCCACATAACCACAGGCACGGCTCTCGAAAGTTTATACCCTGCAGGGGTGTCCAACTTAGCCCATCACAAGCTCTCACGGTCAATGAAGGATATTCCTTCTCCCGGAACGACCCGATTAGTCTCGGAATCCCGGTTACAAGACATCTCGACAATGGTAAAACAAGACCAGCAAAGCCACCCGAATGTGCCGACAAATCCCGATAGGAGCTGCACATATCTCGTTCTCAGGGCACACCGGATGAGTGATACGTCTCCAACGTATCTATAATTTTTGATTGTTCCATGCTATTATATTATCTGTTTTGGATGTTAATGGGCTTTATTTTACACTTCTATATTATTTTTGGGACTAACCTATTAACCCAAGGCCCAGTGCAAATTGCTCTTTTTTTGCCTATTTCAGTGTTTTGCAGAAAAGGAATATCAAACGGAGTCCAAACGGAATGAAACCTTCGGGAGTGTGATGTTTGGAACAAACATGATCCAGAGGACTTGGAGTGGACGTCAAGCAACCAACGAGGTGGCCACGAGGCAGGGGGCGCGCCCTCCCCCTCGTGGCTCAGCCGACCTACTTCTTCCTCCTATATATGTTCACATACCCCGAAAACATCCAGGAGCACCACGAAACCCTATTTCCACCGCCGCAACCTTCTGTACCCAAGAGATCCCATATTGAGGCCTTTTCCAGAGCTCCGCCGAAGGGGGCATCGATCATGGAGGCCCTCTACATCAACTCCATGGCCTCTCCGATGATGTGTGAGTAGTTTACTTCAGACCTCCGGGTCCATAGTTATTAGCTAGATGGCTTCTTCTATCTCTTTGGATCTCAATACAAAGTTCTCCTTGATCTTCTTGGAGATCTATTCGATGTAACTCTTTGGCGGTGTGTTTGTCGAGATCCGATGAATTGTGGGTTTATGATCAAGTCTATCTATGAACAATATTTGATTCTTTTCTGAAATCTTTTATGCATGATTGGTTATCTTTGCAAGTCTCTTCGAATTATCAGTTTGGTTTGGCCTACTAGATTGATCTTTCTTGCAATGGGAGAAGTGCTTAGCTTTGGGTTCAATCTTGCGGTGCTCAATCCCAGTGACAGAAAGGGAAACAACACGTATTGTATTGTTGCCATCGAGGATAAAAATATGGGGTTTATATCATATTGCTTGAGTTTATCCCTCTACATCATGTCATCTTACCTAAGGCGTTACTCTGTTCTTATGAACTTAATACTCTAGATGCATGCTGGATAGCGGTCGATGTGTGGAGTAATAGTAGTAGATGCAGGAAGGAGTCGGTCTACTTGTCACGGACGTGATGCCTATATACATGATCATGCCTAGATATTCTCATAATTATTCGCTTTTCTATCAATTGCTCGACAGTAATTCGTTCACCCACTGTAATACTTATGCTATCTTGAGAGAAGCCACTAGTGAAACCTATGGCTCCCGGGTCTATTCCCCATCATATAAGTTTCCAATCTATTTTTACTTTGCAATCTTTACTTTCAATCTATATCATAAAAATACCAAAAATATTTTTCATATCATTATTATCTCTATCAGATCTCACTCTCGTAAGTGACCGTGAAGGGATTGACAACCCCTTTATCGCGTTGGTTGCGCGGTTCTTATTTGTTTGTGTAGGTACGAGGCACTTGCGTGTGGCCTCCTACTGGATTGATACCTTGGTTCTCAAAAACTAAGGGAAATACTTACGCTACTTTGCTGCATCACCCTTTCCTCTTAAGGGGAAAACCAACAAAGTGCTCAAGAGGTAGCAAGAAGGATTTCTGGCGCCATTGCCGGGGAGTCTACGCACAAGTCAAGACATACCGAGTACCATCACAAACTATTATCCCTCGCATTACATTATTTGCCATTTTCCTCTCGTTTTCCTCTCCCCCACTTCACCCTTGCCGTTTTATTCACCCTCTTTTGCCGTTCCCCTTCTCTTTTCCAGTTTGCCTCTTTTTGCTTGTCTCTTGTTTGCTTGTGTGTTGGATTGCTTGCTCGTCACGATGGCTCAAGATAATACTAAGTTGTGTGACTTTTCCAATACCAATAATAATGATTTTATTAGCACTACGATTGCTCCTCTTACGGATGCTGAATCTTGTGAAATTAATGCTGCTTTGCTGAATCTTGTCATGAAGGATCCGTTTTCCGGCCTTCCTAGTGAAGATGCCGCTACCCATCTAAACAACTTTGTTGTTTTATGTGATATGCAAAATAAGAAAGATGTGGATAATGATATTGTTAAACTGAAGCTATTCCTATTTTCCCTTAGAGATCGTGCTAAAACTTGGTTTTCGTCTTTGCCTAAAAATTGTATTGATTCATGGAATAAGTGCAAAGATGCTTTTATCTCTAAGTATTTTCCTCCCGCTAAGATCATCACTCTTAGAAATGATATTATGAATTTTAAGCAACTTGATCATGAACATGTTGCACAAGCTTGGGAGAGGATGAAATTAATTAAACGTAATTGCCCTACACATGGTTTGAATCTTTGGATGATTATACAAAAAATTTATGCCGGATTGAACTTTGCTTCTAGAAATCTTTTAGATTCGTCCGCGGGAGGCACTTTTATGGAAATCACTTTAGGAGAAGCTACTAAACTCCTAGATAATATCATGGTTAGTTATTCTCAATGGCATACTGAAAGATCTACTAATAAAAAGGTGCATGCTATAGAAGAAATCAATGTTTTGAGTGGAAAGATGGATGGACTTATGAAATTGTTTGCTAATAAAAGTGTTTATTTTGATCCTAATGATATGCCTTTGTCTACTTTGATTGAGAATAATAATGAATCTATGTATGTGAATTTTGTTGGTAGGAACAATTTTGGTAATAACGCATATAGAAGTAATTTTAATCCTAGGCCGTTTCCTAGTAATTCCTCTAATAATTATGGTAATTCCTACAACAATTATTATGGAAATTAGAATAAGATGCCCTCTGATTTTGAATCTAATATTAAATAATTTATTAGTTCACAAAAGAGTTTCAATACTTTGATTGAAGAAAAATTGTCTAAGATTGATGAGTTGGCTAGGAACGTGGATAGAATTTCTCTTGATGTCGATTCTTTGAAACTTAGATCTATTTCACCTAAGCATGATATCAATGCATCTCTCAAAGCGATGAGAATTTCCATTAATGAGTGCGAAGAAAGAACCACTAGGATGCGTGCTAAAAAAGATTGCTCCATAAAAGCGTGTTCTTCTAGTTTCCATGATAATAAGGATGAAGATCTAAAATGTAACGCCCCAAGACCGATGTGCCAGGTGTCCTCCAGTTATTCGCTGTTGTTGCCTTGTCATTGCTTGCGTGTCATGCATGTCATATCATGTGCATTGCATTTGCATACGTGTTCGTCTCATGCATCCGAGCATTTTCCCTGTTGTCCGTTTTGCAATCCGGCGCTCCTATGTCCTCTGATGTCCCTTTCTACCTCTTTTCGTGTGCGGGTGTTAAATGTTTTCGGATTGGACCGAGACTTGTCATGCGGCCTTGGTTTACTATCGGTAGACCGCCTGCCAAATTTCGTACCTTTTGGACTTCGTTTGATACTCCAACGGTTAACCGAGGGACCGAAAAGGCCTCGTGTGTGTTGCAGCCCAACACCCCTCCAAAGTGGCCCAAAACCCACCTAAACCCCCTCCATCATCTCGGTCGTTCAATCAGGATCGCGTGGCCGAAAACCGCACTTCATTTGGACTCTCCTAGCTCCCCCTACCTATAAATATGTGCATCTCCCCCGAAATCCGGGTCTAAACCTAGATCCACTCCTCTTCCGCGTGTCCAGACGCATCTGCGCCGCGCCGGACATGTCCGCCGCTCCCCTCCACGTTGCCCCGGCCAAACATGGGCTGCCACGTCAGCGCCGCCGTCGCCCGCACCCAACCGCGTCGTGCCACGTGTCACTCCGCCGGTTCCTGCCCGCTCCGCCGCCGCCGGGCCCACCGCTACCCAGATCCGGCGCTCCCGGCCCGGTACGCTGCTCGCCGCTCACCGCGCCTCCTCACTCCGTCGTGCCCCCGTCGCCGGAGCATGCTGCCGCCGCCGTTTTTCTTCGCCGTCGACCAATGCCACCAACCGCCGGAGTCCCGGTCCTCTCCCCTCTGACTGGATCCGGAGAAGCTACGCCCGGATCCGTCCTCGGCGCCCTCCGCCGCATCCATTCCCGGCCTCCGCAAACGTTGTCGTCACCGGAGGAAGCCACCCTGCTGCCGCCCGCGTCCCTTGTCCTCTGCACCACCACCATGGCTTCCTGCCTGTGAGGAGCACGGGAGGACGCCGCCACCTCCCCGCGTGGGACTTGGCCCGCATCACGCCAGCACGACCCAACCTCCCTGCGGCTCAGCTATGTCCCCGCCGGCCCACTCCCGGTGATTTTTGTCGCGAGGGTATATTTCTACCAAGTCCCAGTTTCCAGTAATTTTATGCATATTCCATCGCATCATAACTTCCTCATCGTAGCTCCAATTTATGCGTGTAGCATATCAAAATGTTCGTCTCGACGAGTACATACTTTGATCTCATTGCACCATTTCCATTTGAGCTCATCTTGATGCCCGAAATGCTGTTGGAAGACGGCTATGTGATGATAGTCTCAGATCTGTTTCAGCAAATGGCCTTTTGTCATTTTTGCCATGATTAATGTGTACATGCTATGATCCTGAGCTCTACATGTGTTTTGTAGAATGCCATGTCATCTTTACAGGGGTGTATGCCATGTATTTTTTTGATCTTTGTGGTGACTACCACAAGAATGCAAAGTAGCTTACTCAATGATGTTGATTTCAGGGACTTAGAATTTCACCAAGTCCTTGTTCTATTTTTGTTTTTATGCCATATGTTCATGTTGTTTCCTAGTGATCCGTGCCTCTTTTGAGGATGATCAGTAAGGATGTTTTGTTAATATTGTGGTGCTCTATCCATCCATGTCTTTATTTGCAATTATGGAGCACCCTAGCTTGAGTCAATCAAGCTCTACTTTTTCTATAATATGTTCCTGCAGATTGTTAACATGTTTAGCGATTTTGCCGAGCTTGTTGTTGTGGATCCGTGCATGCTATGTTGTTGTTCTTGCCATGTCTAGATCCTATGCCATGTCTTCTTGATGGGTGTATGCTTAGTTTGACATGCAATGCCTCGTAGTGAGTGCATCGAGGTCGTAAACATGCCTACTTGTTAATCTGTTTTGCATGCTCCAGTTTTTCACTAAGTCTGAATCTGTTTATTATTTTTGCTATGTTCACATGCTTGCAATTGTATTTTCTGATCCCTTTTGGCTCATGGTCACTAAGGGACTTTTGTTATATGCTTTGAGTAGCTTCATGCCATGCCTTGCTCTGCCTTGATGTGTTCCTGTAGCATGTAGTTATCATGCTCTAAACATTGCTTCCTGATGATAAGTTCCTGACATGTTGTTAATTTCACCAAGTCTGAAACCTGTTATCTTTTGCACTTTTGCCATGCTTGTTTGAACCTGTTAATGAGTGAATTAGCCGTAGCTCAGTGTTCATCTTTTTTCAAGCATCATGAGTGGATCCCTGCCATGTATTTTGTTGCTATGTTGAAGTGCTGTAGCATGCTGTTCTTGATGCATTTAGATGGCCTCTTGCTGATTATCGCAGACCGGTGCCATATTTGTTTTGCTTGCCATTTCCAAACCGTGCATCCGATTCCGGCGATCTTTATATCGATTTCGACCGAAATCATCTCACCTTTCTAGTGGCACTCTTGGATTTCCAAGTTGAGGTCAGGTTCAATCATTCCTTTCCAATTCATGCATATGCATCACATACCGCATCCCGCATATCATACCATGTTCGTGTGTTGGTTGTTTACTATGTTGTGTGCTTCTTTCCGGTGTTGCTTCTTCGGGTTGGTTCCGATAACGTCGCGTTTGTGAGGAACCGTTCGACTACGTCCATTTGTCTTCTTCATGGACTCGTTCTTCTTCCTTGCGGGATTTCAGGCAAGATGACCATACCCTCGAAATCACTTCTATCTTTGCTTGCTAGTTGCTCGCTCTTTTGCTATGCCTATGCTGCGATACCTACCACTTGCTTATCATGCCTCCCATATTTTTGAGCCAGGCCTCTAACCCACCATGTCCTAGCAAACTGTTGTTTGGCTATGTTACCGCTTTGCTCAGCCCCTCTTAGCTGTTAGTTGCAGGTGAAGATTGGAGTTTGTTCCATGTTGGAACATGGATATTTTGTTGGGATATCACTATATCTCTTATTTAATTAATGCACCTATATACTTGGTAAAGGGTGGAAGGCTCGGCCTTATGCCTGGTGTTTTGTTCCACTCTTGCCGCCCTAGTTTCCGTCATATCGGTGTTATGTTCCCGGATTTTGCGTTCCTTACACGGTTGGGTTATAATGGGAACCCCTTGATAGTTCTCCTTGAATAAAACTCCTCCAGCAAGGCCCAACCTTGGTTTTACCATTTTTACTAACAACCTACCACCTTCCCTTGGGTTCTGCAGACTCAAGGGTCATCTTTATTAACCCCCCCGGGGCCAGTGCTTCTAAGTGTTGGTCCGAACCGAGTAGACTGCGGGGCCACCTCGGGGCAACTTGAGGGTTGGTTTTACTCATAGGATTTCTCATCTGAGTGTGCCTTGAGAACGAGATATGTGCAGCTCCTATCGGGATTTGTTGGCACATTCGGGCGGCTTTGCTGGACTTGTTTTACCATTGTCGAGGATGTCTTGTAACCGGGATGCCGAGTCTGATCGGATTGTCTTGGGAGAAGGAATATCCTTTGTTGACCGTGAGAGCTTGTGATGGGCTAAGTTGGGACACCCCTGCAGGGATTGAACTTTCGAAAGCCGTGCCCGCGGTTATGGGCAGACGGGAATTTGTTAATGTCCAGTTGTAGAAAACCTGAAGTTGATCTTAATTAAAATACATCAACCGTGTGTGTAACCGTGATGGTCTCTTCTCGGCGGAGTCCGGAAAGTGAACACGGTGTTGGAGTTATGCTTGACGTAGGTTGTTCTAGGATCACTTCTTGATCATAGTTGTTCGACTGTGCTGTTGCCTTCTCTCCTCGCTCTCTTTTGCGAATATGTTAGCCACCATATATGTTGGTCGATTGTTGCAGCTCCACCTCATACCTTTTACCCTTCCTATAAGCTTAAATAGTCTTGATCGCGAGGGTGTGAGATTGCTGAGTTCCCGTGACTCACAGATACTTCCAAAACCAGCTTGCAGGTGTCGATGAGACCGTGCAGGTGACGCAACCGAGCTCAAGGAGGAGCTCATTGAAGATCTTGTCCTTTGTGTTGTTTCGTTCTAGTTGATCAGTAGTGGAGCCCAGTTGGGACGATCGGGGATCTATGTAACATTTGGGGTAGTCTTCTTTTATTTTCGTTCCGTAGTCGGACCTTGACTGTATCTGGTTGATGTAATGCTTTATTCATGTAATTGTGTGAAGTGGAGATTGTAAGCCAACTATGTATCTTTCCCTTATGTATTACATGGGTTGTGTGAAGATTACCTCACTTGCGACATTGCTTTCAATGCGGTTATGCCTCTAAGTCGTGCTTCGACACGTGGGATATATAGCCGCATCGAGGGCATTACATAAAAGTTATTGATGTGTCCCCTATTAATCTTGATAATGATGGGACTAGAGATGAGTCAACTTTAGTTAGAGGGCTTCCCATTGATTCAGAGATTTTAGATCTTGATGCAAAAATTGATAAAAGTGGGATTGGAGAGGTCAAAACTTTAAATAGCAATGAACTCACTATCTTGGATTTCAAGGAAGTTAATTATGATAATTGTTCTTTAATAGATTGTATTTCCTTGTTGCAATCCATGCTAAATTCTCCGCATGCTTGTAGTCAAAATAAAGCTTTTACTAAACATATTGTTGATGCTTTAATGCAATCTTATGAAGAAAAGCTTGAATTGGAAGTTTCTGCTATCCCTAGAAAACTTCATGATGAGTGGGAACCTACTATTAAAATTAAGATTAAAGATCATGAATGCTTTGCTTTATGTGATTTGGGTGCTAGTGTTTCCACAATTCCTAAAACTTTGTGTGATTTGTTAGGTTTCCGTGAATTTGATGATTGTTCTTTAAACTTGCATCTTGCAGATTCCACCATTAAGAAACCTATGGGAAGAATTAATGATGTTCTTATTGTTGAAAATAGGAATTATGTGCCCGTAGATTTCATTGTCCTTGATATAGATTGCAATCCTACATGCCCTATTATTCTTGGTAGACCTTTCCTTAGAACGATTGGTGCAATTATTGATATGAAGGAAGGGAATATTATATTCCAATTTCCGTTAAGGAAGGGCATGGAACACTTTCCTAGAGAGAAAATTAAATTACCTTATGAATATATTATGAGAGCCACTTATGGATTGCATACCAAAGATAACAATACCTAGATATATCCTTGCTTTTACGCCTAGCTGGGGCGTTAAACGATAGCGCTTGTTGGGAGGCAACCCAATTTTATTTCTGTTTCTTGACTTTTGATTCTGTTTAGTAATAAATAATTCATCTAGCCTCTGTTTAGATATTGTTTTATGCTTTTAATTAGTGTTTGTGCCAAGTAGAACCTTTGGTAAGACTTGGGGAAAGTGTTTGCGATCTTGCTGTAAAAAATAGAAACTTTAGCGCTCACGAGAATTGCTGCCATTTTTTATTGGAGAGTGATATTTAGTTAATTATTTTTTAAGATGATTAATAGATAAATTCCTCACGTCCAGAAATTTATTTTAGAATTTTTGGGGTTCCATAAGTATTCTAAACCTACAGATTACTACAGACTGTTCTGTTTTTGACAGATTCTGTTTTTCGTGTGTTGTTTGCTTATTTTGATGAATCTATGACTAGTAATAGAGTTTATGAACCATAGAGAAGTTGTAATAAAGTAGGTTTAACACCAATATAAATAAACAATGAGTTCATTACAGTACCTTGAAGTGGTGGTTTGTTTTCTTTTACTAACGGAGCTGACGAAGATTTTCTTTTAAGTTTTGTGTTGTGAAGTTCTCAAGTTTTGGGTAAAGATTCGATGGATTATGGAACAAGGAGTGGAAAGAGCCTAAGCTTGGGGATGCCCAAGGAACACCAAGGTAAAATTCAAGTACAACCAAAAGCCTAAGCTTGGGGATGCCCCGGAAGGCATCCCCTCTTTCATCTTCGTCCATCGATTACCACAATCATCCTTGTTGTACACACCTTTTGGGAGAGACACACATGAATTGGAATTTATTAGAATACTCTATGTGGTTCACTTATATCTTTTGAGTTGGATAATTTTTTGCTCTTTTACTTCGCTTATATCTTTTAGAGCACGACGGTGGTTCTATTTTATAGAAATAATTGATCTCTCATGCTTCACTTATATCATTTTGAGAGTCTTTTAGAACAACATGGTAATTTACTTTGGTTATAAATTTTAAATGCTAAGAGAAGTTGGATACTTGATAGATGGTTTTGAGATATAAAGGTGGTAATATTAGAGGTGTGCTAGTTGAGTAATTGTGAAATTGATGAATGCATGTGTAGAACAACATGGTAATTTACTTGTGTTGAAGTTGGCAAGTCCCGTAGCATGCACGCATGGTAAAGGTTATGTGACAAATTTGAAGCATGGGGTGTCCTCTGATTGCTTTCCTTATGAGTGGCGGTCGGGGACGAGCGATGGTCTTTTCCTACCAATCTATCCTCCTAGGAGCATGCGCGTAGTGCTTGGTTTTGATGACTTGTAGATTTTTGCAATAAATAAGTGAGTTCTTTATTACTAATGTTGAGTCCATGGATTATACGCACTCTCACCCTTCCATCATTGCTAGCCTCTTCGGTACCGTGCATTGCCCTTTCTCACCTTGAGAGTTGGTGCAAACTTCGCCGGTGCATCCAAACCCCGTGATATGATACACTCTATCACACATAAGCCTCCTTATATCTTCCTCAAAACAGCCACCATACCTACCTATTATGGCATTTCCATAGCCATTCCGAGATATATCGCCATGCAACTTTCCACCGTTCCATTTATTATGACACGCATCATCATTGTCATATTGCTTTGCATGATCATGTAGTTTACATCATATTTGTGGCAAAGCCACCATGCTCAAATTTTTCATACATGTCACTCTTGATTCATCGCAATCCCGGTACACTGCCGGAGGCATTCACATAGAGTCATATTTTGTTCTAAGTATCGAGTTGTAATTCTTGAGTTGTAAGTAAATAAAAGTGTGATGATCATCATTAGAGCATTGTCCCATGTGAGGAAAGGATGATGGAGACTATGATTCCACCACAAGTCGGGATGAGACTCCGGACGAAAAATAAATAAATAAAAAAAGAGGCCATAAAAAAGAGAAAAGAAGGCCCAAATAAAAAAATGAGAGAAAAAGAGAGAAGGGACAATGTTACTATCCTTTTTACACACTTGTGCTTCAAAGTAGCACCATGATCTTCATGATAGAGAGTCTCTTTTTTTGTTTCTTTCATATACTAGTGGGAATTTTTCATATAGAACTTGGCTTGTATATTCCAATGATGGGCTTCCTCAAATGCCCTAGGTCTTCGTGAGCAAGAAAGTTGGATGTACACCCACTTAGTTTCTTTGATGAGATTTCATATATTTATAGCTCTAGTGCATCCGTTGCATGGCAATCCCTACTCCTTGCATTGACATGAATCGGTGGGCATCTCCATAGCCCATTGATTAGCCGCATCAATGTGAGACTTTCTCCCTTTTTGTCTTCCCACACAACCTCAATCATCATATTCTATTCCACCCATAGTGCTATATCCATGGCTTGCGCTCATATATTGCGTAAAAGTTGAAAGAGTTTGAAAAGGCTAAGTATGAAACAATTGCTTGGCTTGTCATTGGGGTTGTGCATGATGGGAGCATTTTGTGTGACGAAAATGAAGCATAGCCAAACTATATCATTTTGTAGGGATAAATTTTCTTTGGCTATGGTATTTTGATAAGACATAATTGCTTGATTAGCACACTTGGAGTATTACTATTTTTATGTCAACAAAAAACTTTTATCTTGAATCTTTCGGATCTGAACATTCATGCCACAATAGAGAGAAATACATTGAAGAACAAGCTAGAAAGCATTCCACATCAAAAATTCTGTTTTTATCATTTACCTACTCGAGGACGAGCATGAATTAAGCTTGGGGTTGCTGATACGTCTCTAACATATCTATAATTTTTGATTCTGTTTTGGATGTTAATGGGCTTTATTTTACACTTTTATATTATTTTTGGGACTAACCTATTAACCCAAGGCCCAGTGCAAATTGTTGTTTTTTTGCCAATTTCAGTGTTTCGCAGAAAAGGAATATCAAACGGAGTCCAAACGGAATGAAACCTTCGGGAGCGTGATTTTTGGAATAAACGTGATCCAGAGGACTTGGAGTGGAAGTCAAGCAACCAACGAGGTGGCCACGAGGCAGGGGGCGCGCCCTCCCCCTCGTGGGCCCCTCGTCGCTCAACCGACCTACCTCTTCCTCCTATATATGTTCACATACCCCGAAAACATCCAGGAGCACCACGAAACCCTATTTCCACCGCCGAAACCTTCTGTACCCAAGAGATCCCATCTTGGGGCCTTTTCTGGAGCTCCGCCGGAGGGGGCATCAATCACGGAGGGCCTCTACATCAACTCCATGGCCTCTCTGATGATGTGTGAGTAGTTTACTTCAGACCTTCAGGTCCATAGTTATTAGCTAGATGGCTTATTCTATCTCTTTGGATCTCAATACAAAGTTCTCCTTGATCTTCTTGGAGATCTATTTGATGTAACTCTTTGGCGGTGTGTTTGTCGAGATCCGATGAATTGTGGGTTTATGATCAAGTCTATCTATGAACAATATTTGATTCCTCTCTGAAATCTTTTATGCATGATTGGTTATCTTTGCAAGTCTCTTCTAAATATCAGTTTGGTTTGGCCTACTAGATTGATCTTTCTTGCAATGGGAGAAGTGCTTAGCTTTGGGTTCAATCTTGCGGTGCTCTATCCCAGTGACAGAAGGGGAAACGACACGTATTGTATTGTTGCCATCGAGGATAAAAAGATGGGGTTTATATCATATTGCTTGAGTTTATCCCTCTACATCATGTCATCTTACCTAAGGCGTTACTCTGTTCTTATGAACCTAATACTCTAGATGCATGCTGGATAGCGGTCGATGTGTGGAGTAATAGTAGTAGATGCAGGCAGAAGTCGGTCTACTTGTCATGGACGTGATGCCTATATACATGATCATGCCTAGATATTCTCATAATTATTCGCTTTTCTATCAATTGCTCGACAGTAATTCGTTCACCCACTGTAATACTTATGCTATCTTCAAAGAAGCCACTAGTGAAACCTATGGCCCCTGGGTCTATTCCCCATCATATAAGTTTCCAATCTATTTTTACTTTGCAATCTTTACTTTCAATCTATATCATAAAAATACCAACAATATTTATCTTATCATTATTATCTCTATCAGATCTCACTCTCATAAGTGACCGTGAAGGGATTGACAACCCCTTTGTCGCATTGGTTGTGAGGTTCTTATTTGTTTGTGTAGGTATGAGGGACTTGCGTGTGGCCTCCTACTGGGTTGATACCTTGGTTCTCAAAAACTGAGGGAAATACTTACGCTACTTTGCTGCATCACCCTTTCCTCTTCAATGGAAAACCAACGCAGTGCTCAAGAGGTAGCAAGAAGGATTCCTGGCGCCGTTGCCTGGGAGTCTACGCACAAGTCAAGACATACCAAGTACCATCACAAAGTCTTATCCCTCGCATTACATTATTTGCCATTTGCCTCTCATTTTCCTCTCCCTCACTTCCAAGCTTTTAAATCTAGGCCGATACAACCGATATATAGGCCGACATATCACTTTCAGGGCCCTATTGATATAGACATAACATATCACTCGGTAAATATCATTTTCCAACATATCATTCGATATGGTCCAAAATATCGATCGATATGACCGATATCTAGCCCGATATGTCCACCGATATAGAGCGATAGGTAGATGCAAACTATTCTTTATTAGAAAGCAGCGAAATAAATTATGCATTTACAACTTCATCATATATTATCGAAGTCATGCACAATGTTTCGTTCAAATGCATACACCTCATATTGTTTTTAATCATAGAGTAACGATTTTGTGAATCTTTCCTTAATAGGTTCTTAATCAACAAGTTAATAAACTAGAAATCTAAAAGTGTTATGTTAACGCATTGACATCATACATTCTTTTTACTAAAATTAAATGTTTTGAACAATAATAAATAAATAAATAAAAACTCGACATGTTTGGTCCGATATATCTACATATCGTCTGATGTATCACCCCATATCCGACATCCGATATGTCGAAGCCAAACCGATATGAACCCGATATCCGATGTTTTGAAGCTTGCTCACTTCACCCTTGCCGTTTTATTCGCCCTCTTTTGCCGTTCCCCTTCACTTTTCCAGTTTGCCTCTTTTTGCTTGTCTCTTGTTTGCTTGTGTTTTGGATTGCTTGCTCGTCACGATGGCTCAAGATAATATTAAGTTGTGTGAATTTTCCAATACCTATAATAATGATTTTATTAGCACTCTGATTGCTCCTCTTACCGATGTTGAATCTTATGAAATTAATGCTGCTTTGCCGAATCTTGTCATGAAAGATCTGTTTTCCGGCCTTCCTAGTGAAGATGTCGCTACCCATCTAAACAACTTTGTTGATTTATGTGATATGCAAAAGAAGAAAGATGTGGATACTGATATGTTAAACTGAAGCTATTCCCATTTTCCCTTAGAGATCCTGCTAAAACTTGGTTTTCGTCTTTGCCTAAAAAATAGTATTGATTCATGGAATAAGTGCAAAGATGCTTTTATCTCTAAGTATTTTCCTCCTGCTAAGATCATCACTCTTAGAAACGATATTATGAATTTTAAGCAACTTGATCATGAACATGTTGCACAAGCATGGTGGTTTTTTCGCAAGAGGGGTAATCTTCATACAATCCCATGTACTAAATAAGAAAGGGATAGAGAGTTAGCTTACAATCGCCACTTCACACAAATACCAAGTTAAACATACATCATCCAGAGTACAATCAAGGTCCGACTACGGAACCAAAATAAAATAAGACAACACCAAATGCTAGATCCCCGATCGTCCCAACTGGGCTCCACTACTGATCATCAGGAAACGAAACATAGTAACGACCAAGGTCCCCATCGGACTCCCACTTGAGTTCGGTAGCATCACCTGCACTAGTATCATCGGCGCCTGCAACTGTTTGGAAGTATATATCCGTGAGTCACGAGGACTTAGCAATCTCACACCCGCGAGATCAAGACTATTTAAGCTTATGGGTAGGATAAGGTAGTGAGGTGGAGCTGCAGCAAACGATAAGCAAATATGGTGGCTAACATACGCAAATAAAGGTAAGATGAGAGGCTACGCAATGGTCGAGAAGCTAGAAGTGATGAAGAAGTGATCCTGAAGCTACTTACGTTCAAACATAACCCAAAACCGTGTTCACTTCCCGGACTCCGCCGAAAAGAGACCATCATGGCTACACACGCAGTTGATTCTTTTTAATTAAGTCAAGTGTCAAGTTCTCTACAACCGAATATTAACAAATTCCCATCTGCCACATAACCACGGGCACGGCTCTCGAAAGTTTATACCCTGCAGGGGTGTCCCAACTTAGCCCATCACAAGATCTCATGGTCAACGAAGGATATTCCTTCTCCCGGAACGACCTAATCAGTCTCGGAATCCCGGTTACAAGATATTTCGACAATGGTAAAACAAGACCAGCAAAGCCGCCCGAATGTGCCGACAAATCCCAATAGGAGCTGCACATATCTCGTTCTCAGGGCACACCGGATGAGCAATCCGTACAACTAAAACCAGCCCTCAAGTTTCCCTGAGGTGGCGCTGCAAAGGGCTCTAGTTTGGACCAACACTCAGAGGAGCACTCGCCCAGGGGGGTTAAAATAAAGATGGCCCTTGAGTCTGTAGAACCCAAGGGAAAAAGGCTTAGGTGGCAAATGTTAAAAACCAAGGTTGGGCCTTGCTGGAGGAGTTTTATTCAAAGCAAACTCTCAAGGGGGTCCCATGACCCCAACCGCGTAAGGAACACAAAATCAAGGAACATAACACCAGTATGACGGAAAGTAGGGTGGCAAGAGTGGAACAAAACATCAGGCATAAGGCCGAGCCTTCCACCCTTTACCAAGTATATAGATGCATTAATTAAAATAAGAGATATTGTGATATCCCAACATATCCATGTTCCAACATGGAACAATCTTCAACTTCACCTGCAACTAACAACGCTATAAGAGGGGCTGAACAAAAGCGGTAACATAGCCAAACAATGGTTTGCTAGGAAGGTGGGTTAGAGGCTTGACATGGCAATATGGGAGGCATGATATAACAAGTGGTAGGTAGCACGACATAGCAATAGAACGAACAACTAGCAAGCAAAGATAGAAGTGATATCGAGGGTATGGTCATCTTGCCTGCAATGTTCTCAGAGTTGTCAAAAGCTTGATCCTCGTTAGAGTACTCAACAAGTTCCTCGTTCGCGTACTCGTCTCCCGGCTCTACCCAAAGCAAGAACACAAGCAACGGAACAACAATCAATCACGGTGCAATGCAGAAGCAACATGATGCTAGACATGGCATGGAATGCAAGATATGATGTGCAATGCATATGCGTGCTCTGGAAGGGAAAAAATATCAAGGCATCAACTTGTCATAAAAAGTATGCCGCTGAAAAGATGAGGTGATTTCGGTCGAAATCGATATAGGGATCACCGGTAACTGATGCATGGTTTGCAAATGACACAATACAAGGATGGTGCAATTCTGCGATTAACAGCATGATAGCACTTAGAATGCAATAAGAAACTAAGCTACTGCACTCCAACATAGCAACAAAGCATATGAGCATGAAGTACACAGGAAGCTATTCAAAACATGCACAATAAGCTCCTTCTAGTTCTCACTCGAACAAGCTCAAAATACCATGGAAAAAATGCAAATGATATCAGCTTCACAGACTTAGAGAAATTACTGACATGGCAAAACAACATCATATAGAAATGTTTAGAGCTAACAAACAACATGTTGCAGGGACATATCATGGCAAAAAAAGGCAGGAAATGCTTCTACTAAATTCACTTAACAAAACTCCCTTGCTGTAGATGAGCCAAAAAGGCACAGAAGATATGATGGCACCCATGTAAACATAGCAAGTTTTATAAATAGATTCGAACTTAATGAAATTCAGGACATGGCAGAAACAGATTCATGATAGCAACTTTGCAAGATCATGCCCTCACCACAAAGCATTACATGACAACACAAGCATACCAATAGTGAGATGACATGTGCATTAAGCTAAGCATGGCAAGAGAAAGTTCATAGGATGCAAGGATCATTAGCAAAACACATGGCAATATTGATTAACATGTTAACAATCTGTCAGGAATAAAATATAGCAAAATTAGAGCATGGCAATGACAATCTAGAACACTCCATAATTTCAACCAGAGGCATTAATGGATAGAGCATAACCATATGTTCAAAATATCCTTACTGAAGTATCTCAAAATAAGCATGGATCTCATGGTAGTAACAAGTTTACATGGCATCAAAATAACATCAGAAAAAGGACTTAGCAAAATCCTAAGTGCCTGAAAACAATAACATCACAGAGACTACTTTGCATGCTTGTGCTAGTCACCACATAGATCACAAAAATACAATACTTGCACCTCTGAAACGATGGCATGATGGAGCTCAAAATACATGTAGACATCATGCTCATAAGATGCACACACAAAATGCAACAAAAATGACAAATCTCCATGTTCTGTCAAGAACCAGCAGTTAACATTTTATAGCACTCTTGCAACGAAGAAAATGGAATCGATATGGACAGTAACATGCATGCAAATACCACTAACATGAAGGGCATCACGCGACTAACATCTTGACATATCATATGCATGAAACGGAGCTACGGTCATCAAGATATGGCATGTCAAAGAGGCATAAAAATGTCACTGGGAAAAAGACTTGGAAGAAAATATACCCTCTGAAAACTGGACGGGTCGTTCCGAGATGGAGTGGTGCGGGACGGGGACGCGGCGTTTGGTTGGAGGGAGCGGTGGATCTCATCCCACTCCAGCTCCAGCGACGGTGGGGCGGATCCGGCGAGGTGCTCCGGCGAGGAGGAGACCGGTGGAGGCACGGGAGGTGGCTGGGGAGGTTCGGGACGGCCGGATCTGGTCTGGCCCGACCGGATCTACGGCGAGGGCGGCGGTCGGTGGCGCTCCGGCGAGCAGCAACGCCGGCGGAGGTGGTTGGGCGGCGGGGCAGCGCGACAGGGCGGCGACGAGCTCCGGCACGAGCAGGGGGCGGCGGGGGCGCACGGCGTGCCAGC
>NC_041390.1:616478187-616503098 GCF_002162155.2 Triticum dicoccoides | reverse complement strand
GCGCGAGGGCCGGCGCACGGGCCCGGCGGCTTGCGGGGCCGGGCCGGCCATGGGCGACGGCGGGCCGCGGCGCGGTGGGACGAGAGAATGGGCGGCGGAGCTGATGTGGCGAGGTGGGATTGGCCCAGGGAGGTGGCGCGGACATGTCCGGCGCGGGATGGACGTGTCCGGCGGTGCGAGGATGAAGATTGCTAGGGTTTCGTCCGCGAAAAATGGAGGGGAGGTGTTTATATAGGTAGAGGGGGCTAGGAGAGTCCAAATGAGGTGCGGTTTTCGCCCACACGATCGTGATCCAACGACAGAGAGCATGGAGGGGTTTAGCTGGGTTAGTGTGCTGTTTTGGAGGGGTGTTGGGCTACAACAAGAGAGGGCCTTTGCGGTTACCCGGTTAACCATTGGGGCATCAAACGACCTCCAAATGGAACATAATTTGACAGGCGGTCTACCAGTGATGCACCAAGGCCACTTGACAAATCTCGACCCATTCCGAGAACGTTTTTCTCCCGCTCACAAAACGAGATTAGAGGGGTGCAACGGGGCACGAGAGAGCGTCGGATTGCGAAACGGACAATGGGGAAAATGACCGGATACATGAGACGAACACGTATGCAAAAGAGATGCACATGATGACATGATATGAAATGCATGACATGACATGAACAAAATGCAAAATGAAAGATGAAAACCCGACCACGAGGGGAATATCATAACACATAGCTGAAAATGGCAAGAGTTGGAGTTACAATTATGGAAAGTTACATCCGGGGCGTTACAACACTCCACCACTAAAAGAGGATCTCGTCCCGAGATCTAGGATGGCACTGGAGAGAAAACGAAATAGGAAGGGGTAAAACAAAGTTGCTTCTTTGACAAATGAGTGAAACCAATGAACCTTGAGAGGCTAAACAATTGAAATAAGAATACATTGGAGATGATCGAAGTTGAAAAAACTCCGTTAGAAAAGAGGAACAAGGCGGAAAAAATTCGGACAACACTCCTGTTGAAAAGAGATGCAAGACTTGATAAGGTGAAAAGAACTTGAGCAGAGGATACAACACTCAGGTTAAATGGATAAGCATGAAAAGCACATGATCCTCACAATTCGGGATGGTGAGGGAAGAGAGCAACATCACAAAGCCTCCGGAAGAAATAATAGAGGATAGATCATTGAAATAAAAGAATGGAGAAGAAAAAGCCAACTACTGCCACAAATGAGCTTGGAAAGCACCCTTCCAAGAAGGTTATAACAGAGTTTTTTGGAAAACCAACAATGAAACGAGTAAGCTTGTAACGGCTTATGGAAAACTTCTCAAAATTATGAGGTGAAATTCTGCCACTAGCGGAAACAATAGATTGGATTGATATCAATAAGGAGATGAGAAGCTTATTTCACCGGGAGGATAAATGAAGAACTTGGTTCATTTATAAGCACCATAAATAGCAACAATCCTTAAGGAAAGCTTTAGGTGAAATATAACCCAAGATAACTCCAATAAAGAGATTGATGGGTTGCAAAGGATCTCATGAACGAATTGAAAATGATGGGTTTAAAATATGTCATTTCGGCCAACTTGTGAATCATGAAACACGAAGGGAAATTGTCAAGAGTAACATAACACCACCTCAGAAGATAAGAGAGGAAGAATTGCACTTCGGAATGCAAGATGAAGAATGCTTGAACTCCTCAAAACAAGACATGTGTTGAACACCATGTTTATTTTAGAGTATAATTTGGCGGATCATAACTTCGAGAGAAATCTTGAAGAACAATTGAAGAATGGAAGGAATCCTTGATGAACCCTGTCGGTGTCAAAACCGGCGGATCTCGGGTAGGGGGTCCCGAACTATGCATCTAAGGCGGATGGTAACAGGAAGCAGGGGACACGATGTTTTCCCAGGTTCGGGCCCTCTTGATGGAGGTAATACCCTACGTCCTGCTTGATTGTTCTTGATGATATGAGTATTAAAAGAGTTGATCTACCACGAGATCGTAGAGGCTAAACCCTAGAAGCTAGCCTATGGTATGATTGTATGTTGTCCTACGGACTAAACCCTCCGGTTTATATAGACACCGGAGGAGGCTAGGGTCACACAGAGTTGGTTACAAGGGAGGAGATCTTCATATCCGTATTGCCTAGCTTGCCTTCCACGCCAAGTAGAGTCCCATCCGGACACGAGACGAAGTCTTCAATCTTGTATCTTCATAGTCCAATAATCCGGCCAAAGGATATAGTCCGGCTGTCCGGAGACCCCCCAATCCAGGACTCCCTAAGTAGCCCCTGAACCAGGCTTCAATGACGATGAGTCCGGCGTGCAGTATTGTCTTCGGCATTGCAAGGCGGGTTCTTCTCCAAATCCTGAATATCTGCTAAGTAATGTCTGGCTCCCATAATTGTTGGACTTCTTGGCTTCTGCGCCCAATAAGGGCCATCTTCCACGCATCGAGCGAATGCGAAGAGCAAGGGCGTTTTTACATTCGCCCCCTAGCCCGGTAAATAAATCGTCTATTAAAGGGATGGGGATTCTTAGATCCAATCCAGACCAACCTCCCACGACGAGAATCCATCGGAGCGCGCTCGGAAACATCCATTCCATCATGGACGGCCACCGCAGCTCCTCCTCTTGCTCCTGTAGCCCTAAGCCCGGTGATTGGGAGAAGTGTTCCGTACCGCACAGCCAATTAGTAGAGTTGCAGACCCAGGTGTCGGTGTCAAAACCGGCGGATCTCGGGTAGGGGGTCCCGAACTATGCGTCTAGGCCGGATGGTAACAGGAGGCAGGGGACACGATGTTTTACCCAAGTTCGGGCCCTCTTGATGGAGGTAAAACCCTACGTCCTGCTTGATTAATATTGAAGATATGTGTAGTACAAGAGTAGATCTACCACGAGATCAGAGAGGCTAAACCCTAGAAGCTAGCCTATGGTATGATTGTATGTTGTTATTGTTGTCCTACGGACTAAAACCCTTCGGTTTATATAGACACGGGTTAGGGTTACACAAGGTCGGTTACAAAGGAGGAGATATCCATATATGTATTTCTAGCTTGCCTTCCACGCCAAGTAGAGTCCCATCCGGACACGAGACGAAGTCTTCAATCTTGCATCTTCATAGTCTAATAGTCCGGCCAATGGAGATAGTCCGGCAGTCCGGAGACCCCTAATCCAGGACTCCCTCACCAGGGATTTCTCCCTCCAGCGTATATGGTCCCCGTCCGAGCCGGGCTCGCCACCTATAATGACGGGGAGCAAACGGAGAGCTTCCCCAGTCCCTCTAAGGGGGAGCGGGTATGCCTTGTCTCTTACTTACTAAGGCGACTCGGATTTCCAATTCATCCGTTCCTCCGCGGGCTCCTGGAGTTTTACGGCCTCCAACTGCATAATTTCACCCCTGCTTCCATATTACACATTGCTGGTTATGTTGCCCTTTGTGAGCTATTTTTGGGCTGCGAGGTTCATTTCGAGTTGTGGAAAAGGTTATTTTACCTTGTGCCCTGCACACAGAAGGGGTCACTTTATTAGGTGGGTGGAGCCGAAATATGGCGCATCGCCGAGATCGGATATCTGTCCGGTACTCCGAAGAAGACGTTCGAAGACTGGCCTTCAGAGTGGTTTTACATGGAGGACGTCCCCCTTCCAGACCCTATTCGGCGGGGTCTTCCGGAGTTCAACAATGCTCCTCTGAAGAAACGCCGAAGCTAGCGCCCACGGAGCCCCCAGGAGGAAGACAACGGAGAAGTCCTTTACTGATGAACCGGATTAAAGCGCTGGCTCAATCAGGATTGACAATAATCGACGTTATGTCAATATGCATAATGCGGGGAGTGCAGCCACTTCAATATCGAGGGCACCCCCCTGTGGTGTTTTAATGGGGAAGATGATGCCACCCGTTGCGGGCGTAAGGGACCGGACTCCGCTGCTGCTTTAGCAAAAATTCTGTCCGAGTTGTTCAAGGGAGAGGAAGAGGAGTTCATCCGTATCAAGCCACAGGATGGATTCTCCATGTACAACCCTCCAAGCTGGGTGAGTTGTACCTCTTTACTCCCATCCTTCCCGCATTCTTCGTCGTAGGTACTCACCTTGCCATTTCACGGCAGGAACTACGAAAAGCTGTAAGGGAGGTCAACAGCCCACCTCCACAACCAGAGGACCATGGCCGGGCCCTCGATCCCATACTCGAAGAGGATCCGGACATATTTGTGGAGCTGATAGACAGGCAATTTTATCAATTGAGTTGTGATGATGCCATGGTGGCCATAACGGCCGACTATCCCGGACTACTCCCTATGTCGCACGTAAGAAAAACCAAAGTCCCAACTCCCAAAAAGGATCCCCTTTTATGCACTTCACATATTGTACACATATGGTGTTTTACAGGGAAGGCATTCGGGACGCCGTGCCGAACCCGCAGCAACTCGCCAACAAGAGGCACCGAAGCCAGGTAGGCCAAAAAGGAAGGCGGTTAGGATGGAGACGCCGGCACAGAGGTATGATGCAAAACCTCACCCCGTGGTTGTCGTCTTTCTTAAAATATAATGACGTCTATGTTTCTTAGTAGAAAAAACGCTCGCCGGACTATATCCGGAGAGGCTGCCGATCACGCCTCGACCAGTCGGGCTCCAGGGCCGGACATGGAGGCGAAAGCTAACGCGGGGCAGACGCCGGATGATCCTCCTACAGAGGATGCGGATAGACTATCCGCTACAAATTCCGAAGTGGAGAGCACCATGAATCACAGGCGTCGCTGGGCTGTACTCCGGGACGCTTGTTTCTCACCAGAGGCATTTGATGCCTTCAATTTCGGAGACACGTACATCTGTGCTGCTCAAAATGGTCTAGCCAGAGCCACGGACCAATATGTAAGGGATATACGGGTAAGCAAATCTGACGATTATATGTATCAGTAGCCCCTGAGACTTGAAACAGTTGACGCAACTGATTTAAGGATCATTATTTGTGCAGGTTCTTACAGAGAAGAATTCCCAATTGTCTCAAGAGCTGGATGAGTGCAAGGCCCAGCTAGGGGCGGCTGTTTCTGCATTGAAGGAGTCCGAGAAGGGTCCCTCTGGTAACACTTGTATCCCTTGCAAAGAATACGGGTACCAGGTAGTATGCGGCATGTATGCAAATCTAACAATAGATGTTGCAGGTGGCCCCAGAGTGAATCCAGAGGCCGTGGAGGTGGATGCGGCATGTGATGATCGACAACAAAATGCTGACGAGCACGTGCTGACACGAGTCAGGCAGGAGAAAAATGATCTCCAAGATGCCAATATCCGGCTGGGCGTGGAACTGAAAGATGTCCGAGCCCAGCTTGCGGACTCCGTGAAGGAGAATAAACGGCTTCGGCGTGGCATTTTTAGTAAGTGCTTGAACGAACTTTTAAAGGAGTTCGGCGAAGAAGCTGGCTAACAGGCGTTATGTCTGCAGGTATGCTGACGGGTCGTCCCGCAGAGGAGATGCCCGGGTCTTCGGGTGATCTTCTACCAGAGCTCTCACAACTGCACGAGCAAGTTCGGCAGGTGATGCAGGGTATTGCCCAAGCCTTGTGGCCATCCGCGTCCCCGCCAGGAGGCATGGGGGAGCTTATAGAGAAGCTCAAGGGAGCGCGGCGGCGCTTCCGATTGTGGAAGATATCAGCCTGCCGATAAGGTGCAAGGGAAGCCTGGGCTATGGTGAAGACACGATATACCAAAGCGGACCCAAATCACATGGCCGAGGTCGGACCTGTGGGGCTCGATGGGAAAGAGATCCATGTCAGTTGAGTGTATGATCAAGTAGAATTAGCCGCAGAGTATTCCCAACAGGATTGTAGGCTAGACAGCCTGTTGGATGGTATAGAAGAAGAATTGAATTAGTCTTAGCGACTGCGTAATTCAAGTGACATATGTAATGTCCCTAGCCGGATTGTAAATCATTTGTCATGGCGGACCTTTTCGCTTCGACCTCTGGACCCGACAGTCCGGAGTGTATCTAAATACCCGCTCGGTTATGTAAAAACCGGGGCATGCATGGAGATCAGGCGTAGGGGTCATAAGTGCTTGAACAGACAAGTACACAACTAGTTATGTTATATTACATGGGTAGTAAGAAACATCTTCCAGGGAGAATAGTTCCGTTAAGGGTTCCTTTCCCTAGGTACGCATGCCCTAATGTGCATGTCCGAACTGCGAAAACAGACACATGATATAAACATCTGGGGGCATGTTTTAAATTAGATAAAAGTCATCTTTTATTCACTGACCGAATATTCCCTTAAGAACACTAGCTTTCGGCTTCACCCAGTCTGAGGTACACATCCGGCTGACCCGGCAGTAACAATCACAGAGGTGCTCCCCTTATTCCCTAGCGGAATTAACGGGAATGTAGGGCATAAATACAAGAGCCAGGCAACCCGGCTTGGCCAAAACTTAAGTCATATCGATGCATATAATGGCGAAAAAAGGTACATGCGGAAGAATAACACATGTATGGGACGTAAAGCCCAGGAAAATAGTTAGATTAAGCTTCTATATAAGAAGCCCCCAGGTATAATGAGCGCGGTTAGCGCGTCAAGATTGTGTAACCAGGACACAAGTATAGCCTTTAAGGGCCTTGAAGAGAGTAAAAAGGGAGAAAGAGAGAAAAGACAGATATGCAAAAAATTGACGGAGGTGAGGAGACGAACATAGAGTCCGGCGCTAGGCGTAGAATCTTCGGAGTCTGGTTGCATTCCATGGGTTTGGCTCGAGTCGATTATCCGATGCATCCCGTAGATGGTATGCTCCACTGGTCAGAACCTGGTCAATAATGAAGGGACCCTCCCATTTGGGCTTGAGCTTGTTCTTTTTCTTCTCCGGCAAGCGTAGAACTAGTTCGCCAACGTTATAGGTTTTGGCCCGTACTTCTCTGCTTTGATACCTTCGAGCCTGTTGCTGATAGAATGTGGAACGGGCCTTTGCCACGTCGCGCTCCTCCTCCAGGGCGTCCAAACTGTCCTGCCGATCAAGCTCGGCCTCTTTTTCTTTGTACATGTGCACTCGAGGTGAGTCATGAATTATGTCGCAAGGCAGAACTGCCTCTGCGCCGTACACCATGAAGAATGGTGTGTATCCGTAGTGCGATTCGGCGTGGTCCGCAGCCCCCATAGTACAGAGTCGAGCTCCTCTACCCAGTGCGTGTTTGACTCCTTTAAGGACCGCACTAATCTGGGTTTGATGCCGCTCATGATAAGATCATTCGCTCGCTTGATGTCGGGGATATACCCCATGGCGTAAACCGGCCGGAAGTATAACCCGGCCGGACTGGATGACTCACTGGTAACCCGCCCGGAGCTTGGCGGTTCACGGGCTACCCGCCCGGTCTTGGCGGTTCATTAGTAACTCGGTGGGCGGGTCAGATGGATGACGAGGCCCATGGCCCAGAAGGCCGGTTCACGTTTAATGGTGGGCCGGTTTATGAGGAAAGCACAAGGAATATTCCCTTACAAAGGAAGCAAGACTAGGACTCCACTTGTAATAGAGTAATCCTAATCCAACTAGGACTAGTCATGTAAACTGCCCCTTCAACATATATAAGGAGGGGCAGGGCTCCCCAAAGAGGGAGAGACTACAAGCAAGAAACAATCTCTAGGGCTAGACACAAAGAGCCGGTTTACGACGTCTCCCTCGTGATGATAATGAGACCTAGCACAAACAACATGTAGGGCTATTCCGGATGATGTTTCCCGGGGCTCGAAGTTGTCTAAATCCTTGTCTTGTGTGTTGATCCGCCCTGCGTCTCTCGTCCCACTCAACCCCTCTAAAGCTACCACATAGATGCGTTGGCCTCGTGACTAAGTCCTGACACCAAGGACATCTGCCGTGACAAATCCACGACAGTTGGCGCCCACCATGGGGACCGCGCACGGTGGTGTTGAGTTCTTGAAGGGATCTCTTCAGGGATCGAGAAGCTCGCGATTGATCAGATGAAAAAAGATGGTTTGATGATCAGAATCATGACTAACTTTGAAGTTTACAGCACAAATTTGAGATCAAGAAGTTAGGGTTCCATCGTCCGCGCCAACAGACGTAACGAAGCAGTCCGTCGAAACCGTTTTATATGCCAAGCCCGAGGTTGACAAGGAGTTGATCCGCTGTGCATATGCGTTGAAATCGTTCCAAGGTTACGGCTAGATCTGTCAAGCTCCGAGAAAGCCAGACGTGATGAAGCAATCGGCGATAGTACAAATTTACCCGTGTACAACCGGGGCCAACCATCGGATCTTCATGGTCAACCTCGATCGGTTGTTGATGAAAAAAAAATAAGAAAATGGCCATGACCCGGAAACGGAGCCAGCCACGATCCAGATTCCCCCTGCGACGCTTCTGCTATGTTCCGCGCGCGTGAGCTCAGGCGCCGGTTTTCTGCGCCCTCCGCCAACTTGCATGCGCTGAGTCTGGTTCCGCCTCCTCCTCGCTGCAGCTGCCGCGCCAAAGTCTCCGCCGTCCATGAGCCACCTCCTCCACTACAGATCCCCGCGCTGCTCCTCTCGTGTGCCCGTGCGCCCTGCATCTGAGATCGAGCCGCCTCTGCTCCCGCCGTCCCGCAGTGTTGGCCACTTGCAACTACGGCTGAGCTGCCATGCTTTGCCTTGCCCTCGTGCCTCTCCACACGCACCGACTGCCGCCGCGGTGGGTGGCTGCCGGCTGCGCCGCGTCGCCTCCCCACATCGGCTGCTCCTCCCACGCGTGTCCGCTCGCTAAAGCTGGTTTCTGAACCCGCAAGTTCTGCTGCTCGATGGAGAGAACGATGCAGCAGAAGCAAAGTTGCAGCTGTTTGAAAAAAAAGGGACGATGCAATGGCGTCTGGGACTCTTGGCTGCTGATTTTTCTGATGCCGACTCAGGAGTTTCTCTCTTAAAAGCAGACCCCTCTTCTGCCTGTTAAATTAAAGAAAAAGAAAGAAAGGAGTGAATTCAGTGCCTCACTGAATCGTCAAGCAAAATCCATCGGATGTTCTCTGTACTAGTGCTCTAGCCGATAGGATTGTTACTCCCGTGGAGATTATCTGCGTGAGGATAACAGTTTTTGGGAGGATAACATTTTTTGCAAAATCATCTACGGATGCCACGTACTGATCGTCCATCATCTAGACGAATCAGGTGAAATCCATCCGATCAATTTTTATGATATTTTTTCATTCTTTCGAGAACAATTACTCTCGTTTGTGATCTTTGTGCGGGAAAATTACTCATTAGAAGAGTGGCTATCGTGCCACAGATACGGAGAGCACATTGCTGCAGTCTATCTACACCGACGATCGACCGCGCCGGTTTACAATGCCCGCGGCCAACTCTCCGTCCGCGCCGGTTTACAATGCCCGCGGCCAACTCTCCGTCCGCGCCGGTTTACAGCGCCCGTGGCTGACTCAACCGTCCATGCCGGTTTACAAACGCCGTGGCCGTCTGCCGATGCTGACTCGGCCATGATTGATTTCAGCTTCACGATGGTGATCATCAACTCCACGGTGGATAACACCTGGCATGATATATCAAGTGAAATCCATCCAATATATTTTATATTACATACTGCCTTCTTTAAAAGAGCAATTACTCTGGCTTGCACAGTTATCTAATGCAGGACCCTAAACCGCCATATTGGTGCAAATTTAAAGGCCGTCTAAAATTTCTGGCTTAAAAAGAAGGATTCCGGTTTAAAATCCGGTTCAAGGGAAATATATTCTCCCACAAAGCTTTGAAGCTCTCAATATCCGGTTCAAAATCCCGGTTCAAGAAGGATTTATCTCTTGCAAAAAGTTAAAGGGTGCCAAAGAGGACCTGCTGCCATGATGCGCGGTTCAAACATGGGTATCCTGCCTTATTGGCTTATCATATTATTGATCACTTGGGGGCTTGGTCGTATCCGAACCATAGCAACACCTTTTGATAGGGGTAAAGCCACAGCATCCCTTGGGGACTTGTGGTCACGTCTGAACCATAGTCACGCCTCTTGATCGGCCTAGTGCCACAGCATCACTTGGGGGCTTTGGTCGAACCCGAACCATCGCTACACCTCTTGATCGGCGTAATGCCAATGCATCACTCGGGGACTTGTGGTCACGTCTGAACCATAGTCACGCCTCTTGATCGGCCTAAGGCCACAGAGTCACTTGGGGGCTTGGTCGAACCTGAACCATTGCCACGCCTTTTGATCGGCATAATGCCACTGTTTCATTTGGGGACCTGGCTGACTTGAACCATAGCTACGCCTATCGGGGGCTTGGTCGTGTCCGACCATGGTAACGCCATTTGATCGGCTCAATAGCCTCTTTTTGCAAATGGTTTTATCATTGCCTTTTCTTGAAATTTTGTTTTGATAAATATTTCTTTTTTTGAGTTTTTAAACTGACAATTCTTAAACCGGTTCGACTATCAAATTACAAATTGACTGAACACGGTTAAATCTTAATCCGGAGGCTATCTGCCCAGTTTGATTTTCTGTTACCATCCTATTATGGAGTAAACCGGTGTTTATCAATCCGGCTCGGCTTTCAACTACAAGTTGTCAGTGCATGATCAAGTTATAATCCGGAGACTATCAGCCTGGTCTGGTTTGACTACGAGTCGCCAGTATTATATGTGGTCAAACTGGTGTTTATCACAACCCGGTACGGTTTTATCTTAAACCGGCACAATATGGAAGGAGTTATCAGTACTCAAGATTGGGGTTATCACCTTTACTACAAACAGTTGGTAAAACCAACAATGTGATTCAATGTCACAGAAACAGGTTTGTTAAACCGGCCTGGCTTTGGACTATAAGTCGCCAGTATATATATATATTTGGATTGCGCCATTGGAATCATGCGCTTATAAATCATCGGGTTATATTATTCAAATAGCCAAACTTGGCTGAATTTTCATTATGATATTGAATGAATAAGGTTTTCACCGGATTATATTATCTGGAATAGCCAACATGGCTGGATTTTTATGGTTATTAATAACCGGTATTATTGAGTTTTTGAAGTCGCTTTAGCGCAATGTCTATTATTTTATCAAAGGATATGATTTATTCTACAATGGAAGGAATAGTCCCGAGTCACTGCAGGCTTACAACCCGGCACTTGGGGGCTACATTATTCAAATCGAGATTACATGCAAGTCTCATGTCGCTGCAAGCATGCATCATGACACTTGGGGGCTAATGCAAAGTCATTTTTACTAGTCTTATTGAAGACCCGACTCATCATATTATAATGAGCCGGCCCTTGGGGGCTACCAATTGCTCCTGTCAACAATTCAAGGTACACAAGTTTTCGTCCATAATATTGAAGGGTCCATTGCTTAGTTGGTAAAGCACAAAGCTCTTAACCTTGTGGACGTGGGTTCAAGCCCTACGATGAAAGCTACATTATAAGATGTTATTTTCATTGAAGTATATATCAAGTCCCGGTTCAGTATTATCTTACTAAGCCGGCCCTTGGGGGCTACACATCACTGCTCAAGTCTACATTATTATATTTACAAAGTCCCTGCTCATTATTGCATAATGACCCGGCCCTTGGGGGTTACACTGATTGAAGTTTTTATAAGCAATTACAAGTCCCAGGTTGCTGCAAGCATAACAACCCGGTCCTTGGGGGCTACATATATGGAGTACTCAGTTTATATGATTGAGATGAACAAACCGGATTTCGTCAAGGTTAAAACACTTATTGGAGCAAGTCTTAAGTTATCACTATGTTCTCCCCTTAAGACTTGGGGGCTACAGGTATTATGCACATAAAGGAGGAACATCTTCATTTTATCAGTTTTGAGTAAATCAGGAAGATCAATTACATGACCCGGTGTCGACAACAATTATGACCCGGTGCCATCAATATTTATAAACCAGCCATTTTGGTAATATTAAACCGGCAAGTTTTTACATCTTCAAACCAGCTGAATATCAGATGAATATTTCAAGACCAATATTTCTTAAACCGGTGCTTTGGAAGCCGACTCAAGTGGATTATTCTTCACAATATTTTTCTGTGAGAAACCAATGTCAGCAAATTGAGTATGACGCTGGCTTATTGACCTGGATTTTCTAGAAGGAGGAAATGACAAGGACTTAAGTATGATCAGGTGCCGGTTTACAAGAATTCTTAACCCGGAGCACAACCTGTCAAGTTTGTTCTTGTGTTTATTTTACAGGATCAGTTTAACATGGATAAATCCAAATTAAACTGGGGGCTAATGTCGGGGATATACCCCGTGGCGTAAACCAGCCGGAAGTATAACCCGGCCGGACTGGACGACTCACTGGTAACCCGCCCGGAGCTTGGCGGTTCACGGGCTACCCGCCCGGTCTTGGCGGTTCATTAGTAACTCGGCGGGCGGGTCAGATGGATGACGAGGCCCATGGCCCAGAAGGCCGGTTCACGTTTAATGGTGGGCCGGTTTATGAGGAAAGCACAAGGAATATTCCCTTACAAAGGAAGCAAGACTAGGACTCCACTTGTAATAGAGTAATCCTAATCCAACTAGGACTAGTCATGTAAACCGCCCCTTCAACATATATAAGGAGGGGCAGGGCTCCCCAAAGAGGGAGAGACTACAAGTAGGAAACAATCTCTAGGGCTAGACACAAAGAGCCAGTTTACAGCGTCTCCCTCGTGATGATAATGAGACCTAGCCACAAACAACATGTAGGGCTATTCCGGATGATGTTTCCCGGGGCCCGAAGCTGTCTAAATCCTTGTCTTGTGTGTTGATCCGCCCCGCATCTCTCGTCCCACTCAACCCCTCTCAAGCTACCACATAGATGCATTGGCCTCGCGACTAAGTCCTGACACTAAGGACATCTACCGTGACAAATCCACGACACTTGACTTGACCATTAGTTTGCGGGTGATAGACAGAAGCATAATCGAGCTTGATGCCCATGTTGCTGCACCAAAGTTTCACCTCGTCGACTGTAAAGTTTGTGTCGTTGTCATTGATGATGCTGTGGGGGACGCCATAGCGGTGTACGACCCCGGATATGAAGTCTATCACCGGTCTAGATTCAGCCGTTTTGACAGGTTTAGCTTCTATGCATTTGATGAATTTATCCACCATGACCAGTAAGTATTTTTTTCTTATGGGTTCCCCCTTTAAGGGGTCCGACCATATCAAGCCCCCAGACCGCGAAGGGCCAAGTAATGGGGATTGTTTGGAGAGCGGTAGGCGGCATATGGCTTTGGTATGCACAATAGTTGGCAACCGATGCAATGCTGGACCAGATGTTGTGCATCTGGCCGGGCCATCGGCCAATAAAAACCTGTACGGAAGGCCTTGCTTACAAGGGCCCGGGCTGCGGCGTGATGGCCGCCGAGTCCGGCATGGATTTCTGCCAAAATCTTCCGCCCTTCCTCTTCGGAGATGCACCTTTGAAGGACTCCGATAGTGCTTTTCTTATGAAGCTCTCCCTCGTGGACCTTGTAGGCTTTAGATCGCCGCACTATGCAGCGTGCCTCATTTTGGTCCTCGGGTAGTTCCTGCCTGGTTAGGTAGGCCAGGAATGGTTCTGTCCACGGGGCGATGACGGCCATTATTACGTGGGTTGAAGGTGTTATTTCGATGGCAGAGCCTCCGATTGTGTCAGAGTGTTCGGTATCTGGGGTTGTGGTCGGGTCCGGACCATTGTTACCGGTGTCCCCTTCCCATACCACGGATGGTTTAAACAGTTTTTCCAGGAAGATGTTCGGTGGGACAGGGTCGCGTTTAGCGCCGATACGGGCGAGGATGTCCGCCGCCTGGTTGTTTTCCCGAGCCACATGGTGGAATTCAAGCCCCTCGAACCGAGCTGACATTTTGAGGATGGTGTTGCGATATGCCTCCATTTTTGGATCCTTGGCATAGAAGTCTCCATTTATTTGGGATATTGCGAGGTTCGAGTCCCCACGCACCTCCAGGCGTTGAATGCCCATGGAGACTGCCATCCGGAGACCGTGTAATAGGGCCTCGTATTCGGCTGCGTTATTGGAGTCTGTATATAGTATTTGGCGTACGTATTGCACTGTATCTTCGGTGGGGGACGTCAGGACGATGCCAGCCCCCAGACTAGCCAGCATTTTAGAGCCGTCGAAGTGCATGATCCAATTGGAGTATGCGCCGTACTCTTTAGGGAGTTCGGCTTATGTCCATTCGGCTACGAAATCGGCTAGTACTTGCGACTTAATGGCTCGCCGTGGTTTATATGTTATGTGGAACGGGAGGAGCTCGATAGCCCATTTGGCAATCCGGTCCGTGGCATCGCGGTTGCTTATTATGTCGTTGAGTGTTACTTCGGAGGCCACCGTAATTGAACACTCTTGAAAGTAGTGTCGTAATTTCCGGGATGCCATGAATACCGCATATGCTATCTTTTGATAATGTGGGTACCGTGATTTGCATGGAGTGAGGACGGTGGATACATAATATACCGGCTTTTGAAGTGGGATTTTATGTCCGTCCATCTCTCGTTCGACGACGAGCACTGCGCTTACAACTTGGTGAGTTGCCACTATATATAATAGCATTGGTTCGCCAACAGTTGGGGCGGCCAAGATTGGGTTGGTGGCCAGGATGGCTTTTATTTCTTCCAGTCCAGCCGTGGTTGCGACCGTCCACTCGAAGTGTTCGGTGCGCCGAAGAAGGCGATAAAGGGGGAGTTTCTTTTCTCCTAGTCGGGAGATAAAGCGGCTTAAAGCCGCCACACATCCAGTTAACTTCTGGATTTGCTTGAGGTCAGTTGGGATAGCCAACTGCGACAGAGCCCGGATTTTGGCCGGATTTGCTTGAGTTCCTCTGCTGGAGACGATAAAGCCCAGGAGCTTTCCGGCGGGTACGCCGAAAACGCATTTTTCCGGATTGAGCTTAATGTCGTATGTTCGGATATTGTCGAACGTGAGCCTCAAGTCATCTATTAAGGAGTCGACGTGTCTGGTTTTAATGACCACATCGTCAACGTATGCCTCCACTGTTTTGCCGATCTGCTTTTCCAGACATGTCTGAATCATGCGCTAATACGTTGCGCCAGCGTTTTTGAGCCCGGAGGGCATTGTGTTAAAACAGAAGGGGCCGTATGGAGTGATAAATGCCTTTGCGGCTTGGTCGGACTCCGCCATCTTAATTTGGTGGTAACTGGAGTATGCGTCGAGGAAGCACAATGAGTCGTGTCCTGCGGTAGCGTCGATAATTTGATCGATGCGAGGGAGGGGAAGGGAACCTTTGGGCAAGCCTTATTAAGGTCCTTGAAGTCGACGCATAGGCGCCAGGATTTGTCCTTCTTTGGCACCATCACCAGGTTTGCTAGCCAGTACGGATGCTTTATTTCTCTAATGAATCTGGCCTCCAGTAATTTGTCTAGCTCCTCTCCATGGCTTGTCGCTTAGGTTCGGAGAAGCGCCGAAGAGTCTACTTGACCGGCCTGATTCCTTTTAGAATGTTAAGGTATGCTCAGCCAGCCTGCGTGGGATTCCTGTCATGTCTGAAGGATGCCAGGCGAATATGTCCCAATTCTCGCGCAGGAACTCCCGTAGTGCGGTGTCTACGGTGGGGTTTAACTGTGCCCCAATGGACGCTGTTTTTGTGGGGCCATTGGATGGACTTGGAATTTGACTATTTCATCTGCTGGTTTGAAGGAGGTGGACTTGGATATTTTGTCTAGTATCACGTCGTCCCTGTCCACTATGGAGCGCAGCACTGTTAACTCCTCTGCCACAAGGGCTTCGGAGAATGCCTTGAGGGACAATGCGGCTGTTTTGTTCTCGGCGCGGAGTGCTATGTCCGGATCACTAGCTAGAGTGATGATTCCATTGGGTCCAGGCATTTTGACCTTCATGTACCCGTAATGGGGTATGGCTTGAAAAATCGTGAATGCCTCCTGCCCTAGAAGGGCGTGGTATCCGCTACTGAACGGGGCCACTAGGAATGTGATTTCTTCGGACCTGTAATTCTCCGAAGTGCCGAATACCACATCTAGTGTGATTTTCCCAGCGCAACGTGCCTCCTAACTAGGGATGATTCCTCGGAAGGTCGTGGTGCTTTGCTCAATACGGTTGCTGTCTATTTCCATTTTTTGAGAGTCTCCTCATAAATGAGGTTTAATCTGCTACCGTCGTCCATGAGCACTTTAGTGAGCCGAAGCTGTCCACAATTGGACTGAGGACCGGAGCGACTGGTGCTCGGGCTATTTGGAATTTAGGTTCATCACTGGAATTGAAAGTAATGGCCGTGTCGCTCCATGGATTTATTGTTGCTACGTGGCAGACTTCGGCAAGGCTGCAGAGTGGTCGCTTACGCCTATTATTTGAGGCGAAGGTCTCGAAGACTGCTAATACTGTGTTGTTATCCGCGAGAGGTGTTCTGGGGTGTTTTGGATGAGGAGATCCTCACTGCTCTTGGCCACCTGCCGGAGTACCCAACATGCTCTAAGGCTATGTGTTGGTATGGTGTCCGCTGTACTATGAATTTTGCAGGGCCCGTTAAGCCATCCCTCCAATACTGTTCCATGCCCTGTAGTGGGCTTTTGCTTCTTTGTAATTGAGTCGGGCGACTTATGAGAGTGCACCCTTTTAGTTCGGACTGGGGATTTTGTCAGAGCCGGATTGTCCCAAAATTGTGTTTGGGTTTTCCAGGCGCTTTCCATCGCACAATATTTTCGTACTATGGCCGCCAAGTCAGCGAAGTGTGCTATGTCACGGCGACTTATGGCGTTGAGGATTCCCTTGTCCGTGCAATTGTTGCAAAAAACAAAATTGCGTCTTCCTCGCGACAGTCCTTGAACTTGTTCATTACAAGGAGGAATCTGGCCCAATAGTGATGTACTGTCTCTCGGGGCGCTTGCCTAATGTGGGAAAGATCGTTTGTATCTGGGTGGGTGGATTTAAGTCCAGACCTTGACCCAATCTGAGATCCCGGGGCAGGGGAGTTTCCGATCTTGGAAGTTCGGTCTCCGGGATGTTGCTCCGCGGGTTCGGTATGCAACCTGATTCTAGGTTTAGGATTAGGGCCATGTCCTCCCGTGAGTGGGTATCCGGCTCGGAGAGCTCGGGAATCCGGACATAGTTCGTCCTCAGGATAGAGGGAGAACCGTCGTGTTGCTCCTCCACCACCGCTATTTGATGGGTGACCGGCGGAGAGTTAATCTCCCTTTGGTCGGGTTTAAGCCCGATCTGATCGTAGTCCGTAGCGACTCCCAGAGCGGTGATGCGATCCAAAAGCTCATTCAAAGAGGAGAGCTCCATTGGATCCATCTGCTCGGTGAATTTTGAGCCGATGTGGAGGCTATTTTCGATGACCTGAGAAGTCATCGTCGGCGCAACGGCGGAGCGGGCGGTCATGACAAAGCCGCCTAGTCGGAGAGTTTGGCCTACAGTCAGGGCTCCCCCAGAAGTGATGTTGTCCTTAACAACGAGACAAGCCATCCCCCCTTATGATGACGGCACAGTGGAACTCTCAATGAAAGCACCAATGTCGGTGTCAAAACCGGCGGATCTCGGGTAGGGGGTCCCGAACCGTGCGTCTAAGGCAGATGGTAACAAGAAGCAGGGGACACGATGTTTACCCAGGTTCGGGCCCTCTTGATGGAGATAATACCCTACGTCCTGCTTGATTGTTCTTGATGATATGAGTATTACAAGAGTTGATCTACCACAAGATCGTAGAGGCTAAACCCTAAAACCTAGCCTATGGTATGAGTGTATGTTGTCCTATGAACTAAACCCTCCGGTTTATATAGACACCGGACGGGGCTAGGGTTACACAGAGTCGGTTACAAGGAAGGAGATCTTCATATCCGTATTGCCTAGCTTGCCTTCCACGCCAAGGAGAGTCCCATCCGGACACGGGACGAAGTCTTCAATCTTGTATCTTCATAGTCCAATAGTCCGGCCGAAGGATATAGTCCGGCTGTCCCGAGAACCCCCAATCCAGGACTCCCTCAAACCCCCATGTTGAGCCTTCGTGAGAACTCCGATAATAAAAGGATGATGGAAAGGAAGCAAAGATTGAGAGAACAAGAATTGAAATCTTGCAATGATTTAGACGGACCTTCGGGACGAAATAATTGAGAGAGCTCTGATCTCTGAAAAGAAAAGATGAAGCATCTCGAACCGAGAATGTGATATGATCAACAACTCCAGAAAGAAGAAATTAATCACTTGAATGAAACAAGAATAAGAATTAAGTTATGCATATCCTTCACCAATTTAAATTGATGGCCAGCAATGGATTTAATATACTACTTATTCTCATTGAAAAGGATTAAAGAGAGATATAGCGCAAACTTGGAAGGTCTTCAACGAACCACCGACAGGATTGGAAAGAATGAATGAATTGATATGATAACCAAGGAATAGAACTCTTGAACGAACCACCATAAGAATTGAAAATGAACATAGCAAAGGCACAATTCACCGGGAAGAATTTGGAAAACGAATGAAGATACTTGAGGGGATTTAGATACAAGAGAACGAAGAGATCACGAGCTGATTAGAGGGTACTTGAACGATGCACCGGTAAGATTTGGAGAACGAGAGCTGAAAGCTGGAGTGAATAATTTCTGAGATGATGGGCTTCGGAGAATCAAACTGAAAAGACTCGAATTGCTCCGTATGGGTGAAAAGAATTCTCACAATCGAAAACAATTAAGAGAGGATGGCAACAAGTTAGAACAACGCATCTTTGAGAGAACGGATAAGATTGAAGAGAAACTCTTCTTCGGTCTTCAAATCCGAGAATGACGACGAGAAACACCACCATGATAATTGATGAGACACCCTGAGAGAATGAAAAGTGAAGAGGTTGAGCCAATAATGAAAACAATTTGAAAGATCTTGGAGAAACCATCTGACTGATGATGATCCATTCTTACGTCAAACTTCTAAAAGAATTTGAGAATAGCTCCGGGAAAATTAGAAGAGTCAGGTAAGATCCTAGAAAAAGACATGTGGGTTAGGGCCCACTCAAAAGATACACCGTTGTACAATTTAAAAGAGAGATTGCACCGGTTGAATTAAATGGCTTGAATGAGATAACGATCTTGAAATAGCTTGAACGGATTAAGAATGGAAATACGAATCTCCTGAGATATCTTCCGTACTCCAGAATAAATGAATAGCGAGAAGTGGATGATTAAGAGGTGCACCGGCATGAGAAAACATTTGGAACGAGGAAAGGGTATGATCGACAAAGCTTGAATTGAATCAACCGGAGAAGAAAAGAGAATGAAGAATAACAAACTTGAAGCTCCGTTAGTATCTTCCTGAGAATCACCGGATAAGAGTCTTCACGGAAAAGAATGGAGAGACTTCCCATCAATAACATGATACTTGATTAAGAAATCCGAGTCCTTGAAGGAAAAGGGTGGGAGGGTGGAAAAAACAAAGAAAACTTGGGACAGATGAAACAAACACCGTTGACGAAAACTAATATTGGATCTTGCGAATGGGAAAAATGATAGGATCATCTTGAAGAGAATCGCACCGGTTGGAAAGAATTGACATGACAATCTCGATGATCATGAAGGATTAGCGTCCACATAGAAATATGAGAACACCGCTTAGAAAGAGATATGGAATCAACATTTGACTTCGAAGCAACTCGAGTACGAAAACAAAGGATTTGGCTTGAAGAATAAGGCGGAACAAATACTTATGATAGAGATTTACCCAATCCCATAAGCCAGAACAAATACATATGATAGAGATTTACCCAATCCCATATCATGCATCTGTCGGGAAGATATTCTAGGAGCTACTTGAATTCCCACCTATAAACTCCCGAAACTTTCTGGTTATGCAATCAGGTGTTGGGGATACAGAGGAAGCATAATATCTCACCCAAATTAACAATCACTACATTCAGCTGTATCCATCCTTCAACACATAACCAAGAAACCTTCGGAAATTATGTACCTCAACCTTTCAAAAGCATCCGTTATACGAGTTATGGCAATACTCCCGAACTCCCGCCCCAGTACTAGGTGGCGTCGAGGTTATCTCACCAACAACTGCATAAAAAGATATTTTCGATGTTGGAGAACTCAGGTATTCCAGAACTGCAATGATAGAATTGTGACGAAAACACTACGGAGCTCAACTCCCCGGGACACTGCCACAACCCCTAAATATCAGGAGGCACCAAGAACAATGTTCTCGTCACAATAATATCAGAACGATCCCAAGATACCCGCGTGATCCCAAAAAAATCGTGAAAATTTGAGGAGAGGAAAGACAAAAAATCTATGTCACGAGGCCTCACCAGAGCGACGAGGGGACTGAGGAGTAAAAAGAATCCTACTCTCCAATATATATAATCCTAAGACTCAAAACATTTTTTTCTAGACTCCACAATGTCAACGATTCGATCAAGCAGGGGGCTCCTAAGTCGGGGATGGCTTTGATTACCAACTTGTCACACCCACGATGTGGCTATATCTCCCACGTGTTGAGGCAAGACTTAGAGGCATAACCGCATGGTGGTTTTGTCGCAAGAGGGGTAATCTTCACACAATCCCATGTACTGAATAAGAAAGGGATAGAGAGTTGGCTTACAATCGCCACTTCACACAAATAACAAGTTAAACATACATCATCCAGAGTACAATCAAGGTCCAACTACGGAACCAAAATAAAAGAAGACAACCCCAAATGCTAGATCCCTGATCATCCCAACTGGGCTCCACTACTGATCATCAGGAAACGAAACACAGTAACGACCAAGGTCCTCGTCGGACTCCCACTTGAGTTCGGTAGCATCACCTGCACTGGTATCATCGGTACCTGCAACTGTTTGGAAGTATCCGTGAGTCATGAGGACTCATCAATCTCACACCCGCGAGATCAAGACTATTTAAGATTATGGGTAGGATAAGGTAGTGAGGTGGAGCTGCAGCAAGCGATAAGCAAATATGGTGGCTAACATACGCAAATAAGATTAGATGAGAAGCTACACAACGGTCGAGAAGCTAGAAGTGATCAAGAAGTGATCCTGAAGCTACTTACGTTCAAACATAAGCCAAAACCGTGTTCACTTCCCAGACTCCGCCGAAAAGAGACCATCACCGCTACACACGCAGTTGATTCATTTTAATTAAGTCAAGTGTCAAGTTCTCTACAACCGGATATTAACAAATTCCCATCTGCCACATAACCACAGGCACGGCTCTCGAAATTTTATACCCTGCAGGGGTGTCCCTACTTAGCCCATCACAAGCTCTCACGGTCAACGAAGGATATTCCTTCTCCCGGAATGACCCGATCAGTCTCGGAATCCCGGTTACAAGACATTTCTACAATGGTAAAACGAGACCAGCAAAGCCGCTCGAATGTGCCGACAAATCCCGATAGGAGCTGCACATATCTCGTTCTCAGGGCACACCGGATGAGCAATCCGTACAACTAAAACCAGCCCTCAAGTTTCCTCGAGGTGGCGCTACAAAGGGCTCTAGTCTGGACCTACACTCAGAGGAGCACTGGCCCGGGGGGTTAAATTAAAGATGACCCTTGAGTCTGCAGAACCCAAGGGAAAAAGGCTTAGGTGGCAAATGTTAAAAACCAAGGTTGGGCCCTGCTGTAGGAGTTTTATTCAAAGCGAACTGTCAAGGGGGTCCCATAACCCCAACCGCGTAAGGAACACAAAATCAAGGTACATAACACCGGTATGACCGAAAGTAGGGCGGCAAGAGTGGAACAAAACACCAGGCATAAGGCCGAGCCTTCCACCCTTTACCAAGTATATAGATGCATTAATTAAAATAAGAGATATTGTGATATACCAACATATCCATGTTCCAACATGGAACAAACTTCAACTTCACCTACAACTAACAACGCTATAAGAGGGGCTGAGCAAAAGCGGTAACATAGCCAAACAATGGTTTGCTAGGAAGGTGGGTTAGAGGCTTGACATGGAACTATGAGAGGCATGATATAACAAGTGGTAGGTAGGGCGACATAGCGATAGAACGAACAACTAGCAAGCAAAGATAGAAGTGATATCGAGGGTATGGTCATCTTGCCTGCAATGTTCTCAGAGTTTTTGAAAGCTTGATCCTCGTTAGCTTACTCAACAAGTTCCTCATTCACGTACTCGTCTCCCGGCTCTACCCAAAGCAAGAACACAAGCAACGAAATAACAATCAATCACGATGCAATGCAGAAGCAACATGATGCTAGACATGGCATGGAATGCAAGATATGATGTGCAATGCATATGCATGCTCCGGAAGGGAAAAAATATCAAGGCATCAACTTGTCATAAAAAGTATGCCGCTGGAAAGATGAGGTGATTTCGGTCGAAATCGATATAAGGATCACCGGAAACTGATGCACGGTTTGCAAATGACACAATACAAGGATGATGCAAATCTGCGATTAACAGCATGATAACACTTAGAATGCAACAAGAAACTAAGTTACTGCACTCCAACATAGCAACAAAGAATATGAGCATGAAGTACACATGAAGCTATTCAAAACATGAACAATAAGCTCCTGCTAGTTCTCACTAGAACAAGCTCAAAATAGCATGGCAAAAATGCAAATGATATCAGCTTCACAGGCTTAGAGAAATTACTAACATGGCAAAACATCATCATATAGCAATGTTTAGAGCTAGCAAACAACATGCTACAGGGACATATCATGGCAAAAAAAGGCAGGAAATGCTTCTACTAAATTCACTTAACAAAACTCCCTTACTGTACATGAGCCAAAAAGTCACAGAATATATGATGGCACCCATGTAAACATAGCAAGTTTTATAAACAGATTCAGACTTAGTGAAATTTAGGACATGGCAAAAACAGATTCATGATAGCAACTTTGCAAGCTCATGCCACTTACCGCAAAGAATTACATGAAAACACAAGCATACCAACAGTGAGACGACATGTGCATTAAGCTAAACATGGCAAGAGAAAGTTCATTGGATGCAAGGATCACTAGCAAAACACATGGCAATATTGATTAACATGTTAACAATCTGTCAAGAATAAAATATAGCAAAATTAGAGCATGTCAATGACAATCTAGAACACTCCATAATTGCAACCAGAGGCATTAATGGATAGAGCATAACCATATGTTCAAAACATCCTTACTGAAGTATCTCAAAATAAGCATGGATCTCATGGTAGTAACAAGTTTACATGGCATCAAAATAACATCAGAATAAGGACTTAGCAAAATCCTAAGTGCCTGAAAACAGTAACATCACGGAGACTACTTTGCATGCTTGTGCTAGTCACCACATAGATCACAAAAATACAAGACTTGCACCTCAGAAAATACATGTAGACATCATGCTCATAAGATGCACACACAAAATGCAACAAAAATGACAAATCTCCATGTTCTGTCAAGAACCAGCAATTAACATTTTATAGCACTCTTGGAACGAGGAAAATGGCATCAATATGGACAGTAACATGCATGCAAACACCACTAACATGAAGAGCATCACGAGACTAACACCTTGACATATCATATGCATGAAACAAAGCTACGGTCATCGAGATATGGCATGAAGAAGAGGGCATAAAAATGTCACTGGGAAAAAGACTTGGAAGAAAATATACCCTCTGAAAACTTGACGGGTCGTTCCGGGACGGAGTGGTGCGGCTCGGGGACGCGGCATTTGGTTGGAGGGAGCGGTGGATCTCATCCCACTCCGGCTCCGGCGACGGCGGGGCGGATCCGGTGAGGTGCACCGGCGAGGAGGAGACCGGTGGAGGCGCGGGAGGTGGCTGGGGAGGTCTGGGACGGCCGGATCCGGTCCGGCCCGATCGGATATGTGGTGACGGCAGCGGTCGGCGGTGCTCCAGCGAGCAGCAACGCCGGCGGAGGTGGTTTGGGCAGCGGGGCGGCGCAACAGGGCGGCGACGAGCTCCGACGCGAACACGGGGGCGACGGCGGCGCACGGCGTGCGGGCACGGCGGTGTACGGGCGCGGCGGCGGCCAGCGGACTATCATCGGCGAGCGAGCTGTGGGGCGGCTCGGGCGCAACGCGGTGCGAGCGGCGCAAGGGCGAGCGCGCGGGTTCGACGGCGTGCGGGGACGGGCCAACCGTGGGCTGCAGCGGGCCGCGATGCAGTGGGAGGAGAGAAAGGGCGGCGGAGCTGGCGTCGCGAGGTGGGATTGGCCCGGGGCGGCGGCGCGGACATGTCCGGCGCGGGATGGATGTGTCCAGCGGCGCGAGGATGAAGATAGCTAGGGTTTCGTCCGCGAAAAATGGAGGGGGTGTTTATATAGGTAGAGGGAGCTAGAAGAGTCCAAATGAGGTGCAGTTTTCGCCCACACGATCGTGATCCAAGGACGGAGAGCATGGAGGGGGTTTAGCTGGGTTAGTGAGCTGTTTTGGAGGGGTGTTGGGATGCAACAAGAAGGGCCTTTGCGGTTACCCGGTTAACCGTTGGGGCTTCAAACAACCTCCAAATGGAACGAAATTTGACAGACGGTCTACCGGTGATGCACGAAGGCCACTTGACAAATCTCGACCCATTCCGGGAATGTTTTTCTCCTGCTCACGAAACGAGATTAGAGGGATGCAACGGGGCATGAGAGAGCGTCGGATTGCGAAACGGACAACGGGGAAAATGATCGGATGCATGAGACGAAGACGTATGCAAAAGGGATGCACATGATGATATGATATGAAATGCATGACATGAACAAAATGCAAAACAAAAGACAAAAACCCGACCATGAATGCAATATCATAACACATAGCCGAAAATGGCAAGAGTCGGCGTTACAATTATGGAAAGTTACATCCGGGGTGTTACAGTGTGTGGGGGGGGGGCTAGAGAGATAGAGATGGCATATATGTTTGTGTGGGGATAAACCTAGATAAATAAGGGGAGAGAAAGGGGGTGTGTGAATTTGATACAGTAGATAGATAGATACATAGATAGATATATATATAGAGAGAGAGAGAGAGAGTG
>NC_041390.1:616473160-616477818 GCF_002162155.2 Triticum dicoccoides | reverse complement strand
GTGAGGTACACAAGGAGTGTTAGTGTGCATGCTAATTTGGCGAGAGGTTGAGTGTGTTGATACCCTTTGAGATCCGGTTTGGATATCAGAAGATTCACATGCATTTTTTCCAAGGACTGGCCCTAAGTTATTGAACCCATGAGGGGATGTGCACTATGACAAAGGCTCTGACGAATTAAATTTCAGTTTAATAGCTGGACCTTTAACAACCTTATGCGTGTAAACACTAATATTAAAATAGGCATGGGTATGAGGTCGTACTCTCACAACCTTATATTTGTGCTAAGAATGTTATGATATTTAACGGTGCTCTAGAAAACAACCGTTGTTATGTGCTTGCGATGCGATGATGTGGGGGATGTGTCCAAAGTACGTCCTAGCTGATGCTTGACTTGTATCAAGAGTCAGTTATCAAACAGATGACCCTTTCCATCGCGAGAGGTTACATTGGTTATTAAGAATAAACATTCACACAAAGCATTGGGTGTTTAATGACTACACCTTATTCGTCCCGAAGGAATAGCTTTGTGCTACCGTATTAACCCCTTCTCGCACTGTTGTTTCGGATAACGTTCCACGTCATCCTCCTCTTTACCTTCTCCTGATCGATCTATGGGATCCAAGATACCTGCAGGGCCTTAGAACGAGAAGAAGATAAGAGAGAATTCTGCTGCAATCAGGCACACATATTCTTGAAATTTCTCTTGTGATCAAACAATCCTTCAAACAATCTCTGCCACTTTTACAATGATTTCTTACTAGATTTCATCAACCGATTTATTTTGCTCTTCGTTGGGTTCGAAACTTTTACTCATCAAAAATATTACGATAGATCCCCTATGCTTACGGGTTATCAATCCATTTTCTAGAGGTGACGTATATGGGTTCTACAGTGATTTACAATCTCTCGGGTCTTCTGTTGCATGGTCCTATCATAAGGGGTTGAATTAGTTGACTAGGGGGAGATGACGCCGACTGGTATCACCGCTGGTATGACCAGGCACACTCGTGTACCAGGTTCCATCTTCTGTTTTGGATAGCCTTCGACGCTAGCCTTGCTCTCTGTTGATCATCACTTCGTATGGTTGGTTATCCTCACATAAATTGACATGATATTTGCCCCTTATAATGATGATTTTCTATTAATGCTTCAAGTGACCTTCTCCTTTAGTATCCTTCTAAAATCATACAAAAAGAGCGCGTGAGCATAGTAGAATTCAAAAATCCTCAGACTACTATGCAAAACAAAAAGTAAAAAGTGGTGCAAAATGGACTCATCATTGATGCCTACCAATCTCCATAATATGGCACTATCATACCTCTTATATATGGCTATGTTACCTACTATTTCATATTTGGTAGCTCTCCCTTTTATTTTTCTCTTGTTTATCTTCCTTCGGTGAGAGGGGATGTCACCCATATTCTGAAAATTGTTAGATTCTTGCCACGTGGCAAAATTCAAGCCATACAAAATAACTCTAGAAACACACTGCAAAATATCTTCTCCCTCAAGTTCTCTACAACACCATCCAACTCCTAGATATTTTCTTACTACACCTGCCGTGAAATTGTCACGGCAGATGTCCTAGTGTGAGGACTTAGTCGTGAGGTTAACGCATCTTTGTAGTAGCTTGAGAGGGGTTGAGCAGAATCGAGAGACGCAACACAAGACAAGGATTTAGACAGCTTCGGGCCCCGAGAAACATCATCCGATAATAGCCCTACATGTTGTTTGTGGCTAGATCTCATTATGCTCATGAGAGAGTCGCATAAGCCGGCTCCCCCTTTGTGTCCAATGACAGCAGCTCAGAGACCAGCAGAGATGTCATTTTGAGGCCCGGATCAATAACCCGAATCTGAGGATAATTTGCTTCCGGGTCAGGTGCGTGACACTGCGTAGGTACCCGTCGTAGAGGAGGTGGCTTGACGGTGATTTGCACGCCGCGGGCGGCTCGGCAACGGAGCGGAATCCGGGTCGTGGTCTTCTTCCCTTGCTGTACAGATTACTCCTTCCCAAAATCTGAGTTTTCATGTAGATTTAGTGGTGCTAGCACTGTTTTGGGAATGAACTAACGCGTCTTCCCGTGGACTTTTCTCTTGACGTTTTCAGAACTCCACACAACCTTTGCTAATTGGTCTTCAGGTGGATGTAGTATTTGAACAGAAAATAAATCTTTGATTTATTCCTCCCGGCACGTTGAAATTGATAGAGACAACCAGGGTGGCCAGTGCCGCACGCATTCCTTTAAAGCCCTTTGGTTCATAGGAATGGATTTCTATTCCTATATAGGATTGGTTCCTATCCTTTATATTTCATAGGAAAATAAAAATGAGCCTAGATTCAATGAAAAAAATTTCTTTGGTGTCAACCAAATGACATCTCGTTTCCTATTCCTACTCATAGGATTTGAGATACATGTCATCTCATTTCCTACAAAATTTCTATTCCTACGATAATCCTATCCTATGAACCAAAAGAGGCCTTAGCCTGCCTTCGACATGTTGATATGAGCCGGTCAAAGGGACGGCAGGCTGTGCGTTCATCCCCGGGTAGTGGTACTTGTGAATTGATTTTTCACGCCTCGGTCTCCATGCCTCGGAGTAGTAACTAGGGCTGGGCGTTCGGTTAGACCGAACCATTCGGTTCGGTTTTCTCGGTTAATAAAAATTTTGGTTTTCTTACTTTGTTGACCGATCGTTTTCTTAGAAAAACAATAACCGATGACTTTGGTCCACTGGTATTTCGGGTTGGTTCTCGGTTCAACCGAATAAAGCTAAAGCAATGCCCGACAATAGGAATCTGTGGAGAGTTCTGTCTAAATTTGAGCAGCCCCTCACCACTCGAACAAGAAAGGAAACATATCAGATGCAAGAGCATCGCGTGTAGCAGTCAATTTCTTGTGAGAACGTGAACACATCGAAAGAAATCAAGAAACAATCCCCAACGGGATGGTAACAAAGAGATAGGTAAAAAGAAGAAGATGCAGTGCAAAGGAAGCGCTGGTGGACGAGGAAGAAGCAGGGAACAGATAACGCTGCTGCTGGGCTGCCGCCGCTGGCCGGGGAAGATAGCATGCGAGTCCGCAGCCGCCGCTGGCCGAAGTAGCAGATAGCACGGCGGCTAATTTTTTCTTTCGAGGGGAACGCTGGCGGCTAGGTTAAAGCATCGAGTGGATATAGTATTTTTTGAGGAGATCGGGTGGATCATGGAGTTAGGCAATTAGGTGGGTTGTTTCTCAGATTTGGACTACATACACGTGCACGTATGACATATCTCGGTTCTTTCGGGTGACCGAGGGTCATGACCGAACTTACCGAAACTACTTCGGTTTTTCACAAGCTTTGACCCAAGTAACGACTGAACTTCTCGGTTTCGATCAGTTCGGGCTCGGTCTCGGTTTTTACGGTTTGGTACTTCGGTCTTCGGTTTATATGCCCATCCTTAATAGTAACGGCGGATTTTTGACTTGATCCTGTGGTCAACAACAGCTAAAGTAGACGTCAAAAAAGCGGCCGCAATCGGTCTAGATTGTAGAAATTGAGGCGGCCGAATATTGCAATATAGTATGTTTGATCCGACGGAAACTCTTGTTGGTCTCGACAAACTCTATGTGACCTGTGTTGTCTCCCGAGCTTTTTTCAATTTTTGAGCGACGAACTACATAGTTCATGTAGATCCTCCGCACCGTCTTTTCGTTATCCGGTTGTTTGCAAGACTCTTGATTTCTGAGAGAGATCCCTCCAAGAACTCAACATCACCGTGCGCGTGCCCCATGGTGGGCGTCAACTGTCGTGGAATTGTCACGGCAGATGTCCTAGTGTGAGGACTTAGTCGTGAGGTTAACGCATCTTTGTAGTAGCTTGAGAGGGGTTGAGCGGAATCGAGAGACGCAACACAAGACAAGGATTTAGACAGCTTCAGGCCCCAAAAACATTATCCGGTAATAGCCCTACATGTTGTTTGTGCCTAGATCGATCTTATTATGCTCATGAGAGAGTCGCCGCATAAGTCGGCTCCCCCTTTGTGTCTAGCCCTAGAGATTGTTTCTTGTCCCTCTTAGGGTGCCCTGCCCCTCCTTACATATGTTGAAGGGACGGGTTACATGACTAGTCCTAGTAGGATTATGATTACTCAATCATAAGTGGAGTCCTAGTCTTGCTTTCTTTGTAAGGCTTTCTGGGCCTTGGACCTTGTTGTCCATCTGACCCGTCCGCCGGATTACTAATGAGCTGCCAAGATCGAGCGGGTTATCTGTGAATCGCCAAGCTCCAGGCGGGTCACCAGTGAGTCTCCACGCTCCAGCCGGGTCATACATCCAGCGGGTTACACCGCGAGATATATCCCCGACAACACCCAAATATCTTGCTCTGGAATTTTTTTTCATTTGGAAGTTCTCCCAAAATAGCATTCCATGGTTATCCATGTTATCCTCGAGCGTCTTTGTCTCAAATACTATCAATGTAATTAACTAGTAGCGCTTGATATTTCTAAGTCGGATACATTTGCACAACCCCAAACCATGTTACTCGCCACAGTTTAGTTTCATCAGTTACATTCCCAAAGAAATATCATCGGATACATTCCTAGAAAAATGAGTGTACTAGGAGGGGTTTCAAGTTTACACCATCCAATTAAAAGAGGCCCACCCCTGGGTGGG
>NC_041390.1:616457309-616472769 GCF_002162155.2 Triticum dicoccoides | reverse complement strand
AAGGTATGCTCTGCTAAACGAAGGTTGCCATACTGGACAGCTCACATCTGCGTGTATGTTGAAAACAAAGGTGATACATGGCCCATCCCAAGTAGACTTGCTAAATCAATGTGCCATAAAAAATCGACGCGTTAAATATTGCATGCTGACGCCGTCGTCGGATCCGTTTCGCTCAGAAATATATATTTTTCATTTACTAGATTTCTTCCAAGTATGATTTCTTTTTCTTTTCATGCTAGATTGTGTTGTATTGTTTTCAGACTTTGAGTGTATGACCTCCTGCTGCCCCTAAAAGAATATCACATACAAACACTTTTATAAATATGATCATACAAACAAAGGGACAAATATCTTGCATATGCTGGTAAAATAATATAGCATTAGTTTGTTGCGTGTATTTATAAACAAATTCTTTTAAGTGTCAAAGTAAAAAAATGTTATTAGATAGAATTACCAGGCGTGTGGATCAGGTGTACGTACTTGATTGGAGGCAAGGACATATTGTGTACATCAAGAGTGTTGTGACTAAACGTGTGACATGGTCCATAACGAGCTTATTAGGCATGTAAACATGCATAGCCAAATCCTACATGTGTTCAAATAATATGATCTTGATCTGTAGCAAACCAGGAGAATTAAGCTAGTACCAAAACAAGATCTGACTATAAGATGCATCAAGTTCAACACAGGTCTGTTCACCGATTCTACAACACTTTACGTTTTTAGGGAGTGAATAGTTCATATAATATGGAACTTCACGGTGGATGGGACCTTGGGAACCAAGTGTGCATAAGCCATCTCTCTTGCATAACGACGTCTCATCTCATCTTGCAACTTATCTTCGTTGGACCTGGCCAACCATGGCTCCATGGAGCGTGTATCGATTTCGAATACATCCAACGCGGGTGTGCTCCTTAGGAGAAAGTACACGAGTTCCATCAGTTCGAATTCCCCACTAAACCCACCAATTATAATAGTGTAGAGCCGTGCAAGTATTAAATCCTCGGGCCATGTGATGTTCAACTGAGTATTTTGATGAAGCTTGCAACAACCCTGCAAGGGTATTTGATATGTAGGAAAGTAATTAAATAAGTGTAGCATAGCAACATGTAGAAATAAAAATTGTAAAACTTACATGTAGGCCAAAATATTCTATTAGAGGAGCTGATTTGAGAACATAAGCCACCGAGGAAATGCCTTCTTTCCAAGGTTTCATGAGAACTAACATAATTGTTGTTAAACCAGCAAACCTTGAAGCATGCTGCAATACACGATATACCTGGAGAGGGACAAAAGGGAGACGAATTAAGCCTGTACAAACTTTCTAAAGATGATCAAACAAAGAAAGGACCAAATATATTACATACCTGTAAGCATGTAGGAAACTGGATTACCAAAAATTCTAGCTTGGGAAGCTTAGGAAATGCACTTATGAAGTCTAAAGGGCAGTCGTCCTTGTTCACAAAATAAACATGGAGCATTTCAAGAAATTGTGCACGTTCGCACTCAATATTGATCTTGTAGCCCATGTATGCGAATGACTCAAGGTTGTCAGCACGAATACAAATACTGACCAAGCTTTTGCAAAATTGAACAACCAAGATTTGCAACCGTGCATGAGAAGCCGTCAAATGAACCAATTGATGGCAATATTGTAGGACCATAATTTCAAGAGCACAACAGTTGGACATAATACTTGAAACGGTTTCATCAACAATTGACACACGGGCGAGTAGAAGGGATTTAAGATATGAGAACCCACTCATATTTGCAGGCATTGTTCCTATACTGCAATTGAAAAGAGTCAATTCGTCCAACGAGTCGGCTCTACCATTAAAAATAGGCCCCAAGAGAAAGTCATATGGCTCTGAAGCAGCCTTCGTGCCTTTCACACAAATTGTGCAACCTTCCTTGCAACACTTGTTATCCAGGTCAAGGAAGAGCTTTTCTGTAGAGGCTACAATTGCAGACTCAATCCAGTGATCCAGATTAGAAGCATGGGCTGAGGTTAATGGGAATCTAATAATTAATTCCTTGATTTTGTTACCATAACGACTGTGCAAAAGCCCATTTACTTTGTGAACAAACTTTGTAGCCACATCATTCCACAAAAGAGTATTTTCATGGTAACGTGACTTCTCTAACTCTTGCATCCCAAAAGTATAGGAATCAAGGATGAGATGATCGATTTTTTTCCAGACATGCCTCCATCTGGTGGAAAGAAAACCAGTCATTGCTGCCTCACTTATTGTCATTAGGGAAAGAATTTCAATTAAAATATCATCTGGCATTGTGCTGATCCAATCATAGTTCTGCAGAACAAACGATATGATAGGACAAAATTAGAAAGATTTTTCTGCATATGGACATTTTACGATTTATTTTACAACATAATGCAGTAAACCACTTCCCAATTTGCACAGCGATTTTCTACGTATCTCACTAAATAGTATAGCAAGTAGACACAACAAATCAAGCATCAATGTTCTCTTATAATGAATCACAAAATATTTTTACTATGTATTTAGATTCTCTAGACAACATGAAGCTCTGCACTTATTCTACCAATTTATAATTGGCAACTAATACGACACCTAAAAGCTGGGTATGATTTAGAAATTTGGCACTAACGAACAATTTTCATTATTGTATTGTTCAAAAGGTAATAATAGTTCATATTTGTTCTTATGTAAAAACATAAATGTATGTTAAACCAGTTTGCTTGAGCCAAAATATCTCCACATTGCTCAAATTCCTTGCCGCATTAAATTTCTCTATCTGTATTGACATTCAACTTACAAGAAAACTGAGTTGTTTAACTAGCAATACCATGTTGGCCATTGCATTTAAACAAAAAAAATTACATATATAAATAATTATTTTAACCCATAGAGGAAATCAACTCAGCAATGTATGAAACATATATGCATGAGTTTACTTCTGAAGTGGTATATGAAAAAAAAAGGAAAGCCAACAATATCAGATGTTAATAAAATACACACCTGGAGATGTGGCTCTTCATCATGCCTACACAATACATTCTTTGGTGGGAAACAATCATCTGGAGTAAAGAAAATTGATCATGAGTTACTTGACTACATTGTGTTCTAGGTTCATATGTAATTCCATGTAGGCAAAGGTAAAAGCCCTCTCGCATGACCTAAGGATTAAAAATTCTCCCTTGCATTAAGAAAGGTTTAAGTGTCACACTCGAGGTGTTGGCGTGTTTACGTCACTTGGTACTCCTACCCTACCCACACATGAAAATGAACTCAGTAAGCTACAAAAATAAATTGTATGGCGATCTAACTTGAACAATAAGTTACACCCTTTTTAGCTTGTAGCCGGATATTTTAGGAGGGAGGTTAACAAATCAAGCACCAAAACCAAAAGATATAAGTTTATGCTTGTTCGTAACTCATATATTTGGCCCCTGAAAAGTAACCATATCTCAAGAGTTAGGACTTTGGCTCACGCAAGAGTCATTGATTCACAGGATTCCTAAATTGCAAGGGCAGAAAAAACGAATGATTAGAGTGTCATGCTCTCTTGAATCTTATAAGATTAGAAAACTAAGTGAATTTGGATCAAGGAATGTTTGATAGCAGATAAAAAGTAACGATTCTACCAAGAGATTGAGTGGATGGAAAAGTCTCCTCTAAAATAGAAAACAAATGAAAACTTTCTAACAATGAAAAGTAGGGATGCATCATTCTAAACAAAAGGTGTCACCCATTATGCTAATTTTCGGAATGTGATCAATCCACCACCAAATTATAATACCACCTCAATCTCAAGTATCAAACTGACGAGAATTTCCTTTGATAGTCAAATATATTCCTTCAAACAAAGCACAAGAGATTGGTATACAATCAACCACGTGGACTGTGTCTACAAATGACCATCTATAACCTGCTTCGACGGAAGCCGGAAGAATCCCGACATCTCTTCCCCTCTGCCCCAGAAAAAAACCCTAAACCTTCCCCTACCATTCTCCGCTAGATCAGTGGACCTCTGCTAGTGGTCTAAGCGGCAACCATGGAGGCATTAATACAATAAAAAGGAAATATGGTAGATATGTTCACCTTCGGTGTTCTGCGGTTGCGGCGGCGCCGGCGGCGTGAGGGAGTCCATGCCCTGGGATGCAGTGTGGCTCGACTCTCGCATTAGACAAGGAGAGGGGATTAGGGTTTTTTCGGGCCGTGCTAAGTAGTGTGAATTGTTCTACTGGGCCAACTCAATCGTTGTCTTATTGGGCCTGACCCACAGATTCACCACCCATGAGCCACCTCAACACAAGAACGCAACCGCGAGAGCTCCTATTTGCCGCCCGCGGGTGGCAAATTGTTGAGCGTTTGCTGAAGGCAGCCACGAATGGGCCGGCCCATTTGGAGCTTTCGAGTTCCTGGCGTGCAATTTTTTTTAGATAAAGTGACGTGCGAGTGACTCGAACACGCGACCTCCTGTCATGAGCTAGTGTAACTAACCAACAGAACTAGTGAGTTCAATTGATAGATTCACAGTGCAAAACTTTAAGTAGCGAACTTCTTTTGAAAATTTTGAAAAATACGCATGAACATTTCGTAATATCCGTTGAACATTTTCTTAATCTACGATGAACATTTTATATTATACGCGATGAACTTTTTTTGTATTATACGATGAACTTTTTGTAATATAAGATGATTTTTTTTGAATTTATGTGTTGATAATGTTTGAGTGCGCATTGAATATTTTGCAATATATGTTGAACAATTTTTTAATACACACTGAACAAAGTTCAAAAACATAGTGAATATTTTTATATTCATTGAACAATTTCTAATATACAGAGAATATTTTTATAAGGCATGATGAACTTTTTGTAATATACCATGTACATTTTCTTAATATACAATGAGCATTTTGCTAACACACAATGAAATTTGTATAATATAGACAAAAAGAAACAGAAAAATAAAAAAGAACTGCTAAATAGGAAAAAAAGGAAAAGACTAGAAATATAAACAGAAATAGAAAAGAAAAAGGGAAATAAATAGCAAAAAAACCAGAAAAGAAAAACTAACAGTAAAAAATAACAAAATAACGAACAAAAAATGGATATTAGCGCTCAACACGCGCTGCCGAGATCTTGGCCGGCCCACCCGCGGGCGTTACGGGTGTTTCCACGACCATTTGCCACCTGCGGGCGGCAAATAGGAATTGCTCACAATCGCCCCAAATCTGAAATCACTAAGAGTATGTACAATGATTGATAAGATAATCTTATCTTAAATTTTGCTTATAATTTAAAGATGGTAAAAAAAGATGTCTATAATGAGTCATGTCTTAGCCTTATATTCAATAAGTAGTTATTTCTAAAAATGTGGTGATACATATTGTGCTAAGAGATCATCTGTCTTCTCTTAAATAAGAGAAGACAAGCCTTTTCTTACAAGTTCTCTCTCCTTCAACTCATCATTTATCCTACATGGCATTCCTAAAATAGCACCATTGTACATGCCCTAATTAAGCAGTACTCTTTACAAAGGTCACTCTCACCTTCTCAGGTTTCGACAAGTGGTGCACCCAATTATCGCAATCTGAGATTTTTCCCATTTTTCATAAATTTTTATATTTAAAACATTTTATCTCTTAACAGTGCGTCCAAATCTCGATCTATTTTCACTGTTGGATTTCTCGCGTCAAGAAATTCAAAATTAGATCTCATGTTAATAGGTTTTGATGAACTTATTTTTCAAAAAGAACGGAGGAAAAATGCATTTTTCGAGAGGCATGACTATGCCTCTCGTGGAAAAAAACGTATTTTTTTTTCTTTTTCGACATGCACGACTGCTCTCGTAGAAGCAAATCCATGCGCCCACGAAAAATAAATTTGTGCCTCACGCGGAATGAAAAAACATGTTTCTTTTCTTTCTTTTCCAAGAGGCACAATATATTTTTGTGAATTTGTGCCTCTCACGAAATGAAAAAACACGAAAAGTAAATTTGTGCCTCTCACGAGAAGCAAATATGTGCCTCTCGCAGAACAAGAAAACATGTTTTTCTTTATTTTTGTGAGGCATGCCTCTCGTCGAAGCAAATTTGTACCTCTACGAGAAGTTAATCCGTGCTTCTTGCACAACAAAAAAAGTAAGTTCTTTTTTTCTTTTTCTGAGAGGCATGACTGTGTCTCTCACAGAAGCGAATCCGTGCCTGCACAATAAGTAAATATGTACCTCTCATGAAACGAAAAAAATATGTTTTCTTCCTTTTAGAGAGGCACAACTATACTTCTCAAGGAAGCAAATCAGTGCCTTCATGAGAAGTAAATCTGTCTTTCTCATAAAACAAAAAAAATGTGTTTTTTCGGGCGGTCCAAAATCTATGAAAAGCCAGGGAAAAACCGAATACCCGAAACCCCCCGAAAAAGCCATCTAAAAGCCGAAAATGCATACAGAAAAATAAAAAAATATATGAAAGGAGTGCCTGGAGCACAGCAAGACATGGCGGCTGAGAGCGTGCCAAGTGGCGTGCTCTCAGCTTACCAAAAGTGACCCTTGCAGGAGTACCCGCTGATTCCCGCAAATCTTATTCAACGGCATTTACACGTATTCCTGCAAACCGGCGTGCACAGCCCTTCCACCTTGGCTTGACCCATCTAGCTTTCTCGTTGGCAATGTATCCGGCTCTTCAATGACTAGGCCTCGCCGAAGAAGCAACCCAGTTTCTACATCTTCAGGATTTTTTTACAAAAGGATGATGACCCCGGCCTCTGTATCTGGGTGATGCATACAGCCACTTTATTAATTATTCTCATAAAACCTTACAAAATAATACAACAGTAAGCCTAAAGTTACCGTCCAAGCAACTCTATCCAGTTGATGAAGGGGCGCAGATAGCTTGGGCCTAATAGCAAACAGACATCGCAGCCAAACCTAACATCTAAGACCTGAGGTCCCATCCAGGACGCCTGCCGGGTATGGGTCTCACCGGTCCGGCGTGCACTCAGAGGCCGCTGCCGCCAACTGCCACCGCTCCATCTTCAGAACTGTACTGATGCATCAACCTTGCTCGGTCCAGCTAACGTCGACGCCACCACGGCGCCCAACGGCACCTCCTCCCTGCGCGCAAACAACTGAGCACGTCGCGGTCGCCACTGATACACCTCAGCACCATGCTGCCAAGTACCACCAGCCGACACAGCTTAAAGTCTTTGAAAGATCTGTCGTGCGTAGCACCTGCCGACCAGGCATGACAAAGCGTAGCACCTGTCGGTCAGGCATGACTTGACATCTCCACCGAAGCTCCGTGCAAGATGAAGCCGCTCCACCTCCAGCCTCTCTGAACGGGACGGGAGCACCCCAGGAAGACACGACGAAGAATTGAGCACCACAATCACCACGAGAGCCGTACCAGCCGACCGCCACGGCGAAGCGACACCACTAAAGAGAACCGCCGCCATCAGGAACGCCAAGAACGCGCTGCAGCTGTCCCACCTCCCCGCGGACCCAAAGCGGCGCCTTCAAGAAGGTGACGGAGCCGGGCACCGCCGCCGCCCAACCAAAGTTGTGGTTTTTCACCCGGTGCAGTGGTGATGAGGAAGAGGGAGCTGGATCTCGAAGCCGCCTTCAAGAAGGAAACAGCGCCTGGAGCGCCGCCGGCGTCGTGGCCACCGCAGCCGGCCAAGAAATTACTCCGATCCAGAGCTCCCAACCCCACATCCGCGCAGCCCGCCACCGGATCCGGCCGGACTGACGAGGAGGAAGCAGCAACACGGGGGTGTCGTCTTCAAATCTGGCGAAGGAGAGCAGCAGTGGATCCCTCCACGCGGCGCCCGCGTCCACCGCCAACTCGCCGCCCGCGCGGCCGAGTAGACGCGGCCCTCAACTCCGGCGAGCGCCGCCCGCCGCCCCCACCAGCAGAGGCCGCCGCCTCAAACCCTAGGCCCGAGCCCGAGCGATGTCGCGGCCGAGGGCCTCGCCGCCACCCTCATCGGCGGCCACGCGGGGGACCCGGCGCCCGTCTCCGGCGACGGCGAGGATAGGAATCAAGAAGGGGAGGAGGCGGACGGGGGGGTTGGTCGCCCCCGAGTCACCCTCGAGAGTCGAGAGGGCGACGCGAGGGAAAGGAGTTACTCTATTCATATCAAACACAGGATGGCGGCAATTCTGAGGAGCCTCGGGATCAAGATGCGGACGCGCAGGAGGGTTGTGAGGGTCGTATGAGGTGGAGGTGGAGAAGGACGCGGCCAAGACCGCAGCCATGAAGGAGAGTGGTGCCTATCCCTATGATCTCAAGCAAGGAGTTGAAAAATCTCCCGACTTACAAGGACCGTTTATTTTCTTGGTGGTTATCTCGTCTTAGTAATTCTAAATGCTCTGCGTAGTTTTCTTCATCTATTGTGACATACATTTGACTTGGTGGTGGTTGATTGAATTTCTATCCCATGTGATAGACAGATGCAAGACAATCTATATTGTTCAGCCAGCAAAGAAAATGTTCCAACCAGAACTGGTTTGCAGATAGCCTATCCAAATCTTACAAATAAAGCGTCTTGAAGCCGTGATGAGCATAGCATACGATGAACCGTAAATCAAATGAACATGTGCACTCTGTAGTCTGTACATCCCTTTTCACTAGTATATATACGTCCATTCACTATCACATGTTTCGGGTTTAACGTGTAGTTACAACTTACAACTTACAACCACAGTCCACAGGCTTCTGAGATATGACAATTCACATATGTTTGGAGAGCTCTGGTATGCATTTTAACTTTCTTATAATTGAGACTGCAAAAGACCATTGTTGTCGATGTCTAAGATCTTTTATGTAAGTGCCTTTTTAGATGAGGAAGTGCCAATTCTGTTTGTACTCATGAAAATTTCTGAAGTTGTGAACTGCACTGCATCTTAATGCCATTTACTTCTTCAGGAGAATGCCTTGGCTGAGTCAAGGACTCAAGGATGATGATCCCAGACTGCCATAAGCATCTTGAAGCCACACTGGCAGAACTGAAAGCAACTCTGCTACCGTTTCTGAAACATTTGAGCTAATTTTGACATTATATAATGTGTATGTGTGATCTTGTCATGAGCTGTTCCAAGCTATTTGCAGGCTGAATTTTTTTTAGAAAAGGAGGATGACCCCCGGCCTCTGCATCTGGAAGATGCATGCAGTCATTTTATTGATTATTCTCGAGGACCTTACAAAATAGTACAACAATATGCCTGAATCCGCCATCTTGGCAACATCTGCCGCTACTCCTATCCATATGATGAAGGGGTGCAAGCTGGGCCAAATACCCAGACCTCTCACCTAAGCCTAACATCTAAAGCCGGAGGCCCCGATCGAGCCACATACCGGGTCCGGGGCACAATCCGGTCAGACGCACTTACATGTGTCGTCGCCGCCATCTCCCACTGTTCTATCTTCGGAGCAGATTGAGGTGCCAACCTTGGCAGGTTCCTCCATCATCGACGCCACCATGACGCCAAACGATGACCACCATCTACGCTAGTCCATCTCCAAGTAGAAGGAGCGCTACCACAGGACGAAGACCGGCGGAGAGTAGATGAAACACCGCACACATTGCCGCCGTCAAACACCTCACACGCACCGCAAAGCGCCCACCATGCTTCCGGGAACCCCGGGCGACGTCTTCAAGAAGGAGCGCGACGAGGGTACGACGCCGTCCACCGCAAGGGGAACTAGAGCTTTCGCCCAAAGGAAGAGCATAGTGAAAGACGGGAGAGGACCTCGACAAGGCCTCCAAGAAGGGGACTGGCGCCCAGCAAAGGCGCCATTGTCGCGGCCTCCGCCGACGGCCAAGGGTTTCCCCTAGTCCCGCCCCCATCCCATCCACCAGCCAAAGACCTGGCCAGGGGAGCGCACGCAGCCCAAGAAGGCGTTGGACTTCATCGAAGCAGGCACGCCGGGTGACGGGGCACCCCGACTCACTGTAGTAGACGTCCACCGAGACCTCGCCGCCCGCATGGCCGAAGTCACGGACCACCTGTTGTGGTTCTAACTCTGAAAGTGATGTAGCGAGGTGTGTATGGAGAGGCTAGATCTCAACTATGGAGAAGTTGTAAACACACCAGAATGTACGAGTTCAGGCCCTTCGCGGAGGAAGTAACAGCCCTATGTCTCGGTGCCCGGAGGCGGTCGATTGGATTATAGGTGTGTGAATAACAGGGGTGCGAACCCTTGTGCCAGTGGAGGGGGATGGCTTATATAGAGTGCGCCTAGTCCCCAGCCAGTCCATGTTACAAGGGTTTTAAGGTACATTAAGGTTGGGCGTTACTGGTAACGCCCCTAATAAAGTGTTATGATGACCATAAAGACTATTTAATGACCGACCATTCGCCTGCGGAGTGACTTTAGATCTCCTGGCTGTCGAGTGGTTGGCTTCGTGGTCGAGTGGTAGCTTCTTGGTCGAGTGTCTTGAACCCGTCGAGTGGGTACCTTCAAGTCGATTGAAAGATGACTTCTTCTAAGGATGTCCTTAGGTAGGGCTCTTAGGACAGGTCCGTGCCCCTACCCTAGGTACATAGCTTCATCATTAGCCCCCGAATGGATCGAGGTTAGAGTGGGGAAAGAGTTGGGGATCTTTCCGACTGGTTCTTTGGGCTACATGAGTGCCTCGTTTTGGATCGGTCGTCACGGATGACGTCATCGACCTCTTTCAGTCGCCTTGATCCATTCCAGGCCTTTCGTCGAGTGAATTACCTTGCTTGTGAAGCTCCGAATGAGGGTGTGAAAGGGATCTTCTGTTTGACGAATTGTTCTGCAACCCGCGGATTTCGCGGGGTTTGAATTTCGGGAAGCACGCGGGACGGGAGCGGCCGCAGTAATCGGACGTGATAAGGCGGAAGCTCCTCGATTTCCACGCCACCTTTTTCTCCACGTACTGCGCGCGCGTATGCTGCTGGATTTGACGGGATGGCCTGGGCCTACCAGTCAGCCACTCGGAAGCGGCCTCTTATAAGCCGCCGTCTCGGGGTTTCCAAACAGTGCGCTCTCTCCTTCCTTTCTCCCTTCGCAAGTTCCTCCGCCACCTCCGCTCTCACCCTAACGCCGCAGGCCCGTTCGAGATTTGCCGGCGACGATGGTGAAGGACAAGACGCCCGCTCTGGAGCGCGCGAAGAAGGCGGCGGCGCAGGGGAAAGGGAAGAAGTCTGCTCGGGGCGGATCTTCCTCAAGGACCGCTCTGCCCAAAGGCTGGATCCAGGGCGACTGGATGCCGTCGGTGATCCGGCAGGAAGACCTTGACGACATGGTCGAGGGGGGAGTCATTCCCCATGAAGCTGCGCGTCTCCCGGGGAGAGAGATCGAACCCCAACCTCGTGACAGTGAGTGTGTGCTCCTAGCCACCCATATCGATCGTGGCTTTTCTCTGCCTCCTCATCCTTTTTTCCGGAGCTTTCTGAACTTCTTTGGAGCGTAGCTCCACCACTTCACTCCCAATTCTATCGTGTATCTCGCTGCTTCCATTTCCTTGTGTGAGGGTTTCTTGGGTTGCCGCCCCCATTGGGGGCTCTTTAAGCACATCTTTACTTGCCGTTCCCAATCGGTCAAGAAGGCCAAGTCGAGTGACGAAAGGACGCAGGTGATCCAGCTATGCGGGGGCCTGGCAATCCAGACGAGGGGAAAAAGTTGTTTTCCATCTATCACTTTCCCAGAGTCGGTCCGTGGTTGGTAGGCGACCTGGTTTTACTGTAAAGACCAGGCGACCCCAGGACAGTCGACTGGGCTTCCCCCTTTCTCTCTCGACCGAGCTCAAAAACCTGCTTCTTTGAACGTGACGCCGGAAGAAAAGGCCCAAGTCAAAGTGCTGGTTGGTCGAGTGATTCAGCTTGTCCACGATGGCGTGACTAGCATGGACTTGCTGGAGGTCTTCCTTTGGAGGCGCATCCAACCGCTCCAGGCTCGTGACCATCCGATGTGGCTGTACTCGGGTCTCGACGACACCACTCGGATCCACCCGGAGGAGGTCACTGATGAGATATTGGAGGGGTGGTTGTCGAGCATCACAGGAAACAAAGACAACCCCCGAGGAGCCAGGAGGGTCGTTCCACTCGACAACTCGTATGAAGTGGACCAGGTCTGAATTTATGCTCCTGACTGAGATCTTGTTTTCTTCATTGGTCTTCTTTGAATTGGTCGATTGACTTTTGTCTTGTCTGTTGTTTTCCAGGCAACTACTGAGATGTACTCGACACCCAACGGGGCACATGAGCCAACTGAGGAAGGGAGGCGAGCGGAGGTGAGAGTGGAGACGATCAAGGCGAGTGGGAGTCCGATGGCGAAGGAGAGAGAGACGACGACATCGACTCCAGCGAAGAGGAGGAGGAGGAGGTTGAACCCCCCCCCCCCGCCTGGAGGGGCGATCCAAGCTTACACACGATCCAGCGCGGGAACATGGTAAGGCGACTGCTCCTGTTGGGCAGTCGTCGAAACGCCCTCGGACCTCTTCTCCTACGCCGATCGAAAAGGCTCCCAAGCACCCACGCGCGACGCCGTCCAAGCCACCTAAGGCTCTACCCAAGATGAAGATGGCTGTCCCCACCATTTCTAGGTAATAATAAAACTTGTTTTCCTTTGTCGACCGTGGACAGATCCTTGGTCGATTCATTGAGCCAACTGACTGACTTTCGAGAGTTGCAGTGCTGCTACTTCTGAACTCTCCGCCAAGGACGACGATCAAGAGATGGAGGATGCTGCTACCTCCAAGCCTGGTACGATTACTGATGTTCTGCCTTGAGTCGGCTGGACATTTATTGCAACTCTGGTCGATTGAATTTTTTCTTGTAGCTCCTCCTCATGTTATCAACCTCCCGAATGACGACGACGTGCCGCTGAGAGCGAGAAGGAACAGGAGAGCGTCGGCTGGCGAGACCCCACAATCCACTCCGACGCCTGAGGCCGTAGCTCGAGACGATGGTGAAACCACTCAGGCTTCTGTGACTTTTGCCATTCCTCTGACGAGTGTGCGGCCCTCGACGTCGACTGCGGATCCGTCTTCGCTTTTTGCCGCGTACCCCGTCCCTGAGGACCAAGCGGCTGTCGCAAAAGAGGCTATAAGCCAGGCGGGGATCATGATGGAACGAGTGAAAGTGGCTCAGGAGGCCAGCCAAGCAGCTTATGACGCGAGTTCGGCTCTTCAGAGTAACGTCCAGGTCAGTCGACTCAACACTTGGTCTGTTATGATATGTTGTTTGAAGAATCTCTTTTCCGAAGATCTTTATATCTGTACACCCACTGGGTGTGTCTGCCAATTCTTGGACGAGTGGGGGCACGCTAAGTGCACCCACTGGGTGTAGTCCCCGAGACTACGGTGGACTGCTGGCAGTCGACTGTAGTCTTTATATTGAGTTGTTGCAGCTGTATTTCTTCACTCGGTCTGGTCAGGCCATGTCGAATGGAACTGTATCCGGTCGACTGCGGGCAGTCGACTTTTTTTTATAGTGGGGGCACGCTGAGTGCACCCACTGGGTGTAGTCCCCGACACTACTGTCGAATGTTTTTTGATTCGGCTGTAGTCTTAGAAATGCCATCATTGTCTCTTAGTTACTCGGAAGCAACTTATCTTGGACGTCTGTCGACTGATTTTTTTTTGCAGAAATCCTGCGAACTTGTAGCTCGCTATACTGAGTTGGAGAATAAGCAGATCCAGCTCGACCTTAACTTGAAGCTTGCTCAAGAGAATTTGAAGAAGGCGCAAGAAGGAGCAAAAGGTATGGCTGGTGAGGTTCTCCATTCTTGACGAGTGACTTTTCTTTCTTGTCCATTCTTGATGTTGATTTCACTCGACGTGCCGCAGATAAACTGGAAAAAGCTCTGAAGAAGAAGGATCGAGATCTTGCAGAAGCACAGAAGGAGGCCTTGAACAAAACGAAGCTTGCTGAAGAAAAACTGGCTTCGGTCGGAACTCTTGAGCAGGAGAACTCCAGACTGAAAGTTGCTCTCGAGGTAGCCAATCAAGAGGTCAGCCGTCTGAAGAACGATAACGTGGCTCTGCACGACAAGGCGGGAGAGCTGGCGGGGAAGAGGAACGATCTGGAGGCTTATCTCGGTGGACTCGCCAAGAAGCTGTTCGTCATGCTCGAAGGTAATTACTCCGACCCGACTGTCTTGCAGTTACCAAGCCTGTGTAGGGCCACTGTCTTATTCTTGAATCGTGTTTGCAGAATTCTGCCAGAGCTTTGAAGAGGAAACCAGTCGAGTGGAGCTAGGCTTGGACCCCGCCAATTCTCTCATGAAGGACGAGACTGCTATAGACGTGCTCCGACTGGAGTCTCGTGTTTCCAGTGTTGTTGACTATCTTGCTCGACTGAAGGTTGCGGTGTCGCGGATCGACACATCACTCTGGCCTGGGACGACGCTTCAGAACGACCTCGAGTCTCTGATGGTTCGACTGAACGAAGTCCCGGGTCGAGTGGCGGAATGGAAGAAATCTTCTACTAGATGTGGTGCTGATGTCGCTCTGTCTCTGGTCCGCGTCCATTGCAAGGAGGCGCGAGAAGAAAAGCTGGCCACCATCCAAGTTGCCAATACCAGGAAGCACAGCTTTCAGGACTTCATGGAGACTTTCATCGCTGCTGCCACTCGTATTGCAGACGGGATCGACTTGGACGAGTTCGTCGCCCCTTCCAGTCCTCCACCTGAGGAATGAAAAACTTTTATGCTTCACTTTAAATTTGCCTCGAAATGCCGAGTGGGTTTTGTAACCGTTAAACTCTGTCGAGCTGAGGGCTCGAGTACTTTGGTATGAGATCTGGGACTTTTAGGTCTTATCTGAACTTGATTTATCGTTGAATATCTTCATGGATGATCTGTCGAGTGGAACTCGATCTTCACTCGAAATAACTTTGTATTTGTGGTGCAGCTCCGAAGGAGAAGGTAGCAGTCAATTTGCACCTCGTCGTCCTTGCGGATTGGGTTGCGTTCCGTACTTAGGCGAGCGCTGGGCTGCAGCTAAGCCTCCGAGTGGGAGGTTTGCTCTCCACTCGGTAGGATTTTTTCAAACTTAGGCGAGCACTCGGCTGCAGCTAAGCCTCCGAGTGGTAGGTTTGCTCTCCACTCGGCAGGATTTTTTTTCAAACTTAGGCGAGCACTGGGCTGCAGCTAAGCCCCCGAGTGGGAGGCTTGCTCTCCACTCGGTAGGATTTTTTCAAACTTAGGCGAGCACTGGGCTGCAGCTAAGCCCCCGAGTGGGAGGTTTGCTCTCCACTCGGTAGGATTTTTAAACACTTAGGCGAGCACTAGGCTGCCCCTAAGCCCCCGAGTGGGAGTCTGGCTCGCCACTCGGTAGGATTTTTAAACACTTAGGCGAGCACCGGGCTGCAGCTAAGCCCCCGAGTGGGAGTCTGGCTCGCCACTCGGTAGGGTTTTTTCAAACTTAGGCCAGCGCTGGGCTGCAGCTAAGCCCCCGAGTGGGAGTCTGGCTCGCCACTCGGTAGGATTTTTTCAAACT
>NC_041390.1:616432808-616456161 GCF_002162155.2 Triticum dicoccoides | reverse complement strand
CCGAGTGGGAGGTTTTCTCTCCACTCGGTAGGATTTTTAAACACTTAGGCGAGCACTGGGCTGCAGCTAAGCCCCCGAGTGGGAGTCTGGCTCGCCACTCAGTAGGATTTTTAAACACTTAGGCGAGCACTGGGCTGCAGCTAAGCCCTCGAGTGGGAGTCTGGCTCGCCACTCGGTAGGATTTTTAAACACTTAGGCGAGCACTGGGCTGCAGCTAAGCCCCCGAGTGGGAGGTTTGCTCTCCACTCGGTAGGATTTTTCAAACTTAGGTGAAACGGATTCGCAGCTAAGTCACCCACTGGGGGAGGATTCGTATGCAAACAAAAGTGACAGCAATTATTGGAACACTCTTGTCTTTGATAAAAATGAACTGCAGAAGTTTTTTCTTATTACATCTCGTCCAAGGGAGAACTCAAGTGTAAAAGGGGCGGAGCAGTTCCGCATTCCAAGCTCGCGGCTCGTTGATCTGGCGATCAACATTGTAGAGGTGATACGCTCCATTGTGGAGGACTCTGGTGACGATGAAGGGGCCTTCCCAAGTAGGAGCAAGCTTGTGTGGTTTCTGTTAATCCACTCGGAGGACCAAATCTCCTTCTTGGAAGGCTCGACTCTTCACATTTCTGGCGTGGAATCGACGCAAGTCTTGCTGATAAATGGTCGATCTGATCATGGCCATTTCCCTCTCTTCTTCTAGGAGGTCGACTACGTCTTGCCGGGCTTGTTCTGCTTCATCTTCGGTATAAAGTTCGACTCGGGGTGCGTTGTGAAGAAGATCACTCGGTAGAACTGCTTCGGCTCCATAAACCAGAAAGAACGGAGTTCTTCCAGTCGACCGATTTGGGGTGGTCCTCAATCCCCATAGAACCGATGGAAGCTCGTCGACCCATGCGCCCGCTGCGTGCTTGAGATCACGCATCAGCCGGGGCTTTAGTCCTTTGAGGATCAGACCATTCGCCCTTTCAGCTTGTCCGTTCGACTGGGGATGGGCGACCGATGCGTAGTCCACTTGTGTGCCTTGAGAGGCGCAAAAAGCTCTGAACTTGTCCGAATCAAAATTTGACCCATTGTCAGTGATGATGCTATGTGGGACTCCATATCTGAATGTTAGCCCCCTGACGAAGCTGATAGTAGTGCAAGCATCAAGATTCTTGATAGGCTTAGCTTCAATCCATTTGGTAAACTTGTCGACTGCCACAAGCACATGTGTGAAACCGCTCCTGCCTGTTCTCAGTGGACCAACCATGTCCAGTCCCCAAACAGCAAAGGGCCAGACGAGTGGAATGGTCTTCAGGGCTGACGCAGGCTTGTGTGACATGTTGGAGTAGAACTGGCACCCTCCACACTTGTCGACTATCTCCTTTGCCATTTCGTTTGCCTTTGGCCAGTAAAATCCCGCTCGATATGCTTTAGCCACAATGGTCCGAGAAGACGCATGGTGACCACAGGTCCCCGAGTGGATATCATCAAGGATTATCTCACCTTCTTCTGGTGTTATGCACTTCTGACCGATTCCAGTCGCGCTTTCTCTATACAAATGTCCCTTTATGACTGTGAAGGCCTTGGATCGGCGGACGATCTATCGAGCCTCTTCCTCGTCCTCCGGGAGTTCTTTCCTTAGGATATACGTGATGTACGGTATCATCCAGTCGGGAGTGATTGCCAAGACTTCCATGATTAGGTCGACCACAGCAGGGACTTCGACTTCAGTCGGATCTGTGGCTTCAGTCGGATCTGTGGCACTTTTCGGCTGCGGGGCTTCTTCTGTAAAATGATCTTCTTGGACTGACGGCGAGTGGATGTGCTCCAGGAACACGTTGTTGGGGATGGCTTCTCTCTTGGAGCCTATCTTTGCCAAATCGTCAGCCGCCTGATTTTTCAGTCGGGGGATGTGATGAAGCTCTAACCCCTCGAATTTCTTTTCTAACTTTCTCACTGCATTGCAATAACCAGTCATTGCCAGACTTCTGACGTCCCACTCCTTCATCACTTGATTAACCACCAAATCTGAGTCACCATAGACCATGAGGCGATGGACGCCGAGTGAAATGGCCATGTGCAACCCATACAAAAGTGCTTCATATTCTGCTTCATTGTTGGAGGAATCGAAGTGAATCTGGAGAACGTATCTGAGCTTATCTCCTCGGGGGGAGACTAATACTACCCCAGCACCGGAACCATTCAGCATCTTGGATCCGTCGAAGAACATGGTCCAGTGCTCCGAGTGGACTTGAGTCGGAAGTTGCTGTTCAATCCACTCGGCGACGAAATCTGCGATTGCTTGGGACTTGATAGCCTTCTTTGCTTCAAATTTGATATCTAAGGGAAGGAGTTCAATCGCCCACTTAGCCACTCGACCAGTCGCATCTCTGTTGTGCAGAATCTCTGACAGTGGGGCGTCGCTGACGACTGTAATGGAGTGGTCAGAGAAGTAATGTGCAACCTTCTTTGTGGTCATATAAATCCCATATACAAGCTTCTGGTAATGCGGATATCTTTTTTTTGAAGGGGTCAAAACTTCAGACACATAATAAACTGGGCGCTGAACTCTGAAGGCCTTTCCTTCTTCTTCCCGCTCGACCGTAAGTACTGTACTGACAACTTGTCATGTGACTGCAATGTAAAGCAGCAGAGGCTCTTTGCTGATTGGGGCAGCAAGCACCGGCTGGGTGGAGAGCAGAGCTTTGAGCTCTGCAAATGCTACATCAGCTTCTAGAGTCCACTCGAACTTGTCAGACTTCTTCATCAGTCGGTAAAGAGGCAACGCCTTTTCACCGAGACGAGAAATGAATCGACTTAGAGCAGCCAAGCAGCCTATAAGCTTTTGGACATCGTGCACACGCACAGGACGCTTCATCCGGAGTATGGTACCAACTTTTTTAGGGTTGGCGTCGATCCCCCGTTCAGAAACGAGAAAACCGAGTAACTTTCCACCTGGAACTCCGAATGTGCACTTTGATGGATTGAGTTTGATATCATACCTCCTGAGGTTGGCAAAGGTTTCAGCAAGGTCAGCCCGCAGGTCGGAACCTTTTCGTGACTTGACCACAATATCATCCATGTATGCCTCCACATTCCGACTAATTTGAGTGAGTAAACACTTCTGAATCATCCTCATGAACGTGGGTCCGGCATTCTTGAGGCCGAACGACATGGTGACGTAACAGAATCATCCGAATGGAGTGATGAAAGCCGTTTTGAACTCGTCGGGTCCATACAGACGGATCTGATGGTACCCGGAATAGGCGTCTAGAAAAGACAATCTCTCGCACCCCGCGGTCGAGTCGACTATTTAGTCGATGTGAGGGAGAGGATAATGATCTTTCGGGCAGGCCCGATTGATATGTTTAAAATCAATGCACATGCGAAGTGACTTGTCCTTCTTGGGGACCATGATGACATTGGCGAGCCGCTCGGAGTGGTAAATCTCTCGGATGAACTCCGCTGCTAAGAGCCGAGCCACCTCCTCGCCAATAGCTTTCCTCTTCTGGATGGCGGACCGTCGAAGATGTTCTTTCACAGGCTTGAATTTTGGGTCGACTCGTAGACGGTGCTCAGCCAGCTCTCTGGGAACTCCAGGCATGTCAGAGGGTTTCCATGCAAAGATGTCCCAGTTCTCACGGAGGAGCTGGACGAGCGCTTCTTCCTATTTGGAGTCGAGCGCCGTTGAGACGTGAGTCGGGGCAGCATCGGGGTTGGTCGGGTGAATGTGGGCCGGCTTTGTTTCGCCGGACGACTGAAAGGCTGATTCTGAAGCAGGCTTCTTGGCTCGCAATAATTCACTCGGATCGGCGGTCTTCTGGTACTCTTGTAGCTCGACCACTGCCATCTGGGCATCAGCAATCTTTGAGCCTTTCTGAAAACACTCTTCTGCTTTCTTTCGATTGCCTGTAACAGTGATCACACCTCTGGGGCCAGGCATCTTCAGTTTGAGGTACACGTAACACGCTCGAGCCATGAAGCGTGCATAAGCTGGCCTGCCCAAAATGGCATGATAAGCACTTTGGAAGTCCACGACCTCGAATGTCAACTTTTCCTTGCGGTAATTCTTCGAATCACCGAAAACCACATCAAGAGCAATCTGGCCGAGTGATTCGGCTTTCTTCCCAGGAATGACTCCGTGGAAGCTCATGTTACTGGTACTGAGCCTGGACATCGGAATGCCCATCCCTTTCAATGTTTCTGTGTATAATATGTTCAGGCCACTGCCACCATCCATCAGGACTTTGGTCAGTCGAGTGCCTTCGACAATTGGATCAACCACCAAAGCTTGCCTCCCAGGGGTGGCAATGTGCGTAGGGTGATCGGACTGGTCGAATGTGATGGCAGTCTGAGACCACTTCAGATAACTGGGTGTTGCCAGAGCAACCATATTCACCTCACGGTTAATGACTTTCAGTCGACTTTTGCTTTCGACATCAGCAAAAATCATCAGGGTGGAATTGACTTGGGGGTATCCATCGTCACTATCTTCCTTGTCCTCAACTCTGTCTGACTCTTTCTCCTCATCCTTGGACTGCTTGCCTTGAAACTGCTGGATCAGGAGCCGACACTGTCGAGTGGTATGCTTTGGGTAAATAAAATTACCCTCTTCATCTTTCTTGGTGTGGATGTGACATGGAAGATCCAAAACATCATTTCCATCTTGATCCTTGACTTTCTTGGGCTTCCAGGGCCCCTTGGGTTTTCCCTTGAATTTTCCCTGGGTTACGGCCAGGGCCTCCCCAGGGGCGGCTGGCTCGGCCTTCCGCTTCTGTTTCCGACTGGAGTTTCCTCCGGTTTCTTGGGCGACTGCCTTGTGTTTACCACTCCGGAGTCGATCTTCATCTTCACCATTAGCGTATTTGGTGGCAATCTCCATCATCCGATTCAGAGACATCTCTCCAGTTCGAACGAACTTCAGATTCAATTCTCTGTACTTAACGCCCTCTTTGAAGGCACAAACTGCTTGATGATCTGGTACGTTCTCAACTGTGTGATGCAATGTGATCCACCTTTGGATGTAATCCCTCAGAGTTTCATTCGGTTTCTGCATGCAAGACCGCAATTCTGTAAGGCCTGCAGGTCGCTTGCATGTTCCCTCAAAGGTTGTGACAAACACTCGGGAGAGGTCCTCCCAAGTGTAGATGTTGCTGGGTGCCAACTGATTTAGCCACGCTCTGGCTGAGCCCTCTAACATGAGAGGCAAATGCTTCATAGCCACCTCATCATTGCCACCGCCAATCTGTACAGCCACTCTGTAATCTTCAAGCCAAGTGTCAGGTTTAGAATCACCGGTGAACTTGCTGACTCCCATCGCCAACCTGAAGTTGGGAGGAATCACTGCGGCTCTGATGGCTCGACTGAAACACTCTGGCCCTGAAGCATGTACTCTGCTGCTGGCGGGCGCATCTCTGTCGTGGCCTTCTCGATGAGCTCTATTCCTGTCGACCAAACCTTGAACGAGGATGGACCTTGCATCAAAGCCTGGGTCCCTGGGGTCGACTAGAATCCTCCGCCCAACATTATGAGGGCGTCTGTCATCTTGCTGTCGAGGCGCATACGACCCACTCCTCGGGGGAGGGGTTGGCACTCGACGTCGATCATCACGATCGAATCGGTGATCATACTGCTCATTTCTTCTGTACTGATCGTGCCGGTCTACACGTCCCTCACGCCTCGGGGGCGATCTCGGGCTGTGAGCCGACTGGACTGTATCCGTTGCAATGGATCGACTGTGGATCCTATTCCGCGACTGAGAAACAGCGGAATTCTGGTTTCCCGCCGCCCGGAGCAACGCTCTGATCTGCAATAAGCCCCTGCCAGCCTCCGACTGGGAGGGCTGAATCGATTCCGCTATACGGGCCGCGGCGGCCAAATTCTGAACTGGGGTTCGATATACCTGCGTCGGCGGGAAGAGCTGACGTCGACTGGACTCGGGAGCTCGCTGACGCGCTTGCTCGTCGAGTATTCGCTGGAGATTCTCCAGTCGAGTGCGCTCGGCCAAGTTAGCCAAGCGCGCGTCCTCCAAGGCCCGGGCCTTGGGGGTTTCTCCGACAATAGAAGTGTGGAGTGCGTCCATGTTCCGGCGGCGAAGCTCCTCTCACTGCAATGGCGTGAGAGGTTCGGGGAGATACTCATCATGGGGATGCGACGGGTCGCCCCCACCCACGCCTCCATCAGCGCGAGGGAAACCGGGAGGACTGTGTGTTCCATCGACCGCCAGAACCTCAGCCGCTGGGTCGCTGCTGTCGCACTCGGATGCGGTCTCAGCGGAGCCAGTCGAAAGGTCGAACAGGCCGCAGAGGGATTCTTTGGGCTCGATTGCCACGACTTGTGGGGCGGCCGACTGGCGAGCCACGGCATGCCTCACCCACCTCTAAAGTCTCGACCGACCGGAGCGCTTGCGCGGGTGAGAGACAGGGCGGGGAGGCGACACGGGGGCCGACTGATACTGGGTCGGCGGCTGCCGCAGGAGGACGCCACGAACGCATGCGCGGAAGTGCGTCGCACCGCGAACGGGGAGCGCGTCGATGTCGAGTGGAGCCTCCTGAAGCCAAGCGGAGTCGTCGGCGATGAACGTGAGTGCGCCGAGACGGATCTCGCGGCCCTCCACCAAAACTCCGCACGAAACCATGATCAAAGGGATCGGAAAAATCGCAACTTCTCCAACTAGGCGCTAAAGATTCCAGCCCCAAGGCGGGCGCCAACTGTTGTGGTTCTAACTCTGATAGTGATGTAGGGGGGGGTGTATGGAGAGGCTAGATCTCAGCTATGGAGAAGTTGTAAACACACCAGAATGTACGAGTTCAGGCCCTTCGCGGAGGAAGTAATAGCCCTACGTCTTGGTGCCCGGAGGCGGTCGATTGGATTATAGGTGTGTGAATAACAGGGGTGCGAACCCTTGTGCCAGTGGAGGGGGTGGCTTATATAGAGTGCGCCTAGTCCCCAGCCAGTCCACGTTACAAGGGTTTTAAGGTACATTAAGGTTGGGCGTTACTGGTAACGCCCCTAATAAAGTGTTATGAGGACCATAAAGACTATTTAATGACTGACCGTTCACCTGCGGAGTGACTTTAGATCTCCTGGCTGTCGAGTGGTTGGCTTCGTGGTCGAGTGGTAGCTTCTTGGTCGAGTGTCTTGAACCCGTCGAGTGGGTACCTTCAAGTCGATTGAAAGATGACTTCTTCTAAGGATGTCCTTGGGTAGGGCTCTTAGGACAGGTCTGTGCCCCTACCCTAGGTACATAGCTTCATCACCACCAGCACCCACGGCCGTCGCCGCCAAAGTGGCAACGCCATCCACACCGCCCGAGGCCGCCGCCCCAGCATCCACCCACCGCACACATCTTGTCAAAACATGAAGAAAGACCCACACCGCGAAAACCCAAGCCGGGCAGGACGAGGCAAGGCTATGTCGGCCAGATCCGGGCGGATCCGATGAACCCCGGCCCACTAGCCGCCAGATCAGAATAGCTGGCCCCGGTCCCAGGGCCGAGGCGGTCGGGTCTGACGGGCGGAGCCATCCCAGGTGACTCGACACAGGGCAGGCACGGGGCGACAACGCCGGCGGCTACAGCCGTCGCAGAGGGCCGGCCTCGGCGGCCACCAGGGGAGCAGGGGAAGCGGCCGGCGACGCCCGATGCGGGGTGGGGGGCTCTCCAGAGGCCGAGGCGGGTGCGCGGGGAAGCCCCCACCGCCGCCTACCGCCGCACGGGCTAGCCCGACGATGGCTGCCGGCGGCGGGGGAGGGGGAGGAGAAGTGGAGGCGGAGAACCGGCAACGCGTAGGGTTTCGCCCCAGAGTCGCCCGAGAGCGGATGATGCGGGGGAGGGGGAGCCTTTCGTCAATGCAGGCTGAATTGAAGGAGTCATTAGAACAAGGTGTCGAGATAGGAGAGGCGGACAACACTATCACAGAAGTTGGAACTGTACTCGAACCATGGAAGATCAACTCACTAACCCTGCAAAAAAAACCTCACTAGTCAAGAGCGTCAATGTGGCTAATTACAGCATAACAGGTGCCCGACCCCGCTCCCCGCTCCCAGCGTTCCCCCGCCGCTGCCGGCGGCTCCCCCATGCGAAGCCGCCGCCGTGGCAGCCGGAGCCCGCTGGAGCCGCCATCCCCTTCCCTCTCCCGTTCCCCTTCTCCTCCTCCTCCATTCCCCGTACCCCCGCACCGCCTCCCTGAGCGAGGCGGCCGGGGGCCCTTCCCTCACGCCCCTCCATCTCTTCCCAGCGTCCCTTCCTACTCCCGTCGCTGTTAGCGTACGTGCGCCGCCTTCCTCGACCGCGTGGTGCTGGCGGCGATGGGCATGCCTCTCCCCGTGCGCGGCACTCCCCAGCTCGGGTTGTGATGGCTGGCGGCGGTGCACCTTGACCGGCTTCGGCGCTGCCTGTCGGTGGTGATGCCGCGGGCCGCGGTGGTAGAACGGTCATTGGCCGTGGGGCGGCGTAGTGGCGTTGGGCCTGGCGGTGCCCGCCCAGCCCAGATCTGGGCCATTTTGGGCCTCATCCGGGTTGGGAGGGCTGGTGGCTCGGCGTTTGGCAGCGTCATTCCTGGTGGTGGTGGTGGTCTCGGGCGGTGAGGGCATCATCGATCGGCGCGCTGCAACATGGTGACAGGACTGTCCGGATCCAAGTGGACCCGGCCGGGCATTCGGTGCCCGGCAAGTCCTTGTCGCTGCGTCCGATCGGCCCCGCTGAGGCGGTGGAGGTGTCCCCTCCCTCCGGTCGTGTTGTGGTCGCTCTCGTGGACGGTGTGAAGGAAATATGCCCTAGAGGCAATAACAAAGTTGTTATTTTATTATTTCCTTATATCATGATAAATGTTTATTATTCATGCTAGAATTGTATTAACCGAAAACTTGATACATGTGTGAATACATAGACAAAACAAAGTGTCCCTAGTATGCCTCTACTTGACTAGCTTGTTAATCAAAGATAGTTTTCTTGACCATAGACATGTGTTGCCATTTGATGAACGGGATCACATCAGTAGAAGAATGATGTGATGGACAAGACCCACCCGTTAGCTTAGCATAATGATCATTAAGTTTTATTGCTATTGCTTTCTTCATGACTTATACATGTTCCTTTGACTATGAGATTATGCAACTCCCGAATACCGGAGGAACACCTTGTGTGCTATCAAACGTCACAACATAACTGGGCGATTATAAAGATGCTCTACAGGTTTCTCTGAAGGTGTTTGTTGGGTTGGCATATATCGAGATTAGGATTTCTCACTCCGAGTATCAGAGAGGTATCTCTGGGCCCTCTCGGTAATGCACATCACGATAAGCCTTGCAAGCAATGTGACTAATGAGTTAGTTGCGGGATGATGCATTATGGAATGAGTAAAGAGACTTGCCGGTAACGAGATTGAACTAGGTATGAAGATACCGACGATCGAATCTCGGGCAAGTAACATACCGATGACAAAGGGAATGACATATGTTGTCATTGCGGTTTAACCGGTAAAGATCTTCGTAGAATATGTAGGAACCAATATGAGCATCCAGGTTCCGCTGTTGGTTATTGATCGGAGATGTGTCCCAGTCATGTCTACATAGTTCTCGAACCCATAGGGTCCGCACGCTTAACGTTCGATGGCGATTTGTATTATGAGTTATGTGTTTTGCTGACTGAAGATTGCTCGGAGTCTCGGATGAGATCACGGACATGACGAGGAGTCTCGAAATGGTCGAGAGGTAAAGATTGATATATTGAACGATAGTATTCAGACACCGGAATGGTTTCGGAGTGTTTCATATATTTATCGGAGTACCGAGGGGTTACCGGAACCCCCCGGGGAAAGTAATGGGCCAACATGGGCCATAGGGGAGAGAGAGGGAAGCCCACAAGGGGTGCCCCCCATGGGAGTCCGAATTGGACAAGGGGAGGGGACGCGGCCCCCCTTTCCTTCTCCCTCTCCCTCTCCTTCCCCTTTCCTCCTCCGAAAAAAGGAAGGGGCCGACTAGGACTAGGAGTCCTAGTGGGTTTCCCCCACTTGGCGCGCCCCTAGGGCCGGCCTCCTCCCCTCTCCTCCTTTATATACGGGGGGTAGGGGGCACCCCAAAGCACATCAATTGTTCTTAGCCATGTGCGGTGCCCCCCCCCCACCGTTTACTCCTTCGGTCATATTGTCGTAGTGCTTAGGTAAAGCCCTGCTCGGAGCACATCACTATCACCGTCACCACGCCATTGTGCCGATGAAACTCTCCCTCGACACTTTGCTGGATCAAGAGTTCGAGGGACGTCATCAAGCTGAACGTGTGCTGAACTCGGAGGTGTCGTACGTTCGGTACTTGATCGGTTGAATCGAGAAGACGTTTGACTACATCAACCGCATTAAACTAATGCTTTCGCTTTCGGTTTAAGAGGGTACGTGGACACACTCCCCCCTCTCATTGCTATGCATCTCCTAGATAGATCTTGCATGATCATAGGAATTTTTTTGAAATTGCATGCTATGTTCCCCAACACGTTGTTCCCTTTCCATCTCCAGGTCTCGTGTTGGCAGCTCCAGTGAGGCGGCGAGGGTTGCCCAGTAATCGTGGTGGCACACGCTAGTGGGCAAATGTTGGGGTGATGCATGTCGAAATGCCTGGGGTGGTGGTGGTCGTCGTGTATCGGGAGAAATCCATGTCGGCTTGTCCAGCACTGATGCGGTGACGCCTGCATGCGCCATCGGTCCCTCCTGAGGGGCGTCGGGCGTATCCCTTCCCCATTATCCCCCGTGTACCGGGGGAAACCCTAGAACTTGTTCGGGCAACAATGGTGACGTCGTCTCATCCCTTCTTGAAGGTGTTGCTTGGTGCACGGCGCTTCGGGATGCTGGGAACGTGGTGGTACTTCTTCAGAGGGTGCAGCGGTTGTCGGGCTTCCTTTCTCCGTTGATCTGCTAATGTCAGCATTTATTTCTCTTATTTTTTTTCTTTTTGTTTTTCCTTTTGGGCGCTGTTGTGTTGTGGCCCCAGCAAACTGGATGTATCGGCTATCTGCTTTATATATAAAGCAGGGTGAAACCCTTTATCATAAAGAGCGTCGGTGTGTTGAAGTTTTAGCAAGCATCTTGGTAAAATACTTGCCCTGAATTGTAAGATACTGATTGCATGAGATGTTTTAAACCGTTGTTGGTACCTTAGGAACTCATTCCGTGAGATGTTTTCATGTGAGTTGGTGTATCCATTTTATTCGGTGTTTGGTTGCAATCTCATTATTACACAGCTGAGAGCGTTTGAGTCAGAAATATGTCCCGGATGAACCAGATGGAGTTGTGACTTTGATATTTGTAGTGGATACAGTAGACATGCCCTTTCAGATTCTGTAACATTTTCAGCCTGTTTGGATTATTTGGATCAGGGGAAGGTCTCATGAAAAAGAGCACAAGTCACAACAAACGCAGTCCAGAACTGCCAAATTCGAGATTTTACCTGTGCAGACCATAGAGTTTAATTAGCTCTTAAACCTCTCAGTGGAGGAACAGATGCAGAGTGTTACTTGAGATATATCTATTCAAGAAGAGGAGGATTTTTGCAAGAAAAATAATGAGAGGAGGAGCTTAGTGTTAAAAAGGAGGATGAACCCCCGGCCTCTGCATCTGGGTGATGCATGCGGCTATTTTATTTATTATTCACAAGACCTTACAAAGTAATACAATAGTAAGCCCGAGGCCACCATCTAGACGACACCTGTCGCTACTCCTATCCTCTTGATGAAGGGGTGCCGAATGTCCGGACCAAATACCAAACAGACATCGCACGAAATCCTAACATCTAAAGACGAATGCCCCATCCAAGCCACATAGGTGAGACTGGGTAACACTCCGGTCCGGCACACTCTCAGTGAGTAACCCACGCACACGCTGCAAAGGGTCGTCGCCTTCGTCTTCCATCAATCCATCCTCAAAACATATACTGACGCATCGACCTTGTCAGGCCTCTCTGCCATCGACACCACCATGACGCCAGACAACGTCGTCCTCCTGCGCGTGTCCATCGCCACACATGTGACGTCGATCCTCCACTGCTCCACGCCGCCGAGAACCGCCGCCTAGAATATGTAGAAAGAAACACCGCTCCACCGAAGAAGTCGTCCGCTGGTCCCTCGAGCCTGAGTGCATCTCCAAGAATGCCGCCCCAAGGGGGTAACGACACATGCTTGCCGCCGTCATCCGATCAACTGATCTAGGGTTTCCCCTGGAGGTATTGGGTGGGATTGGGAGCTTCACCTCGATGACGCCTTCATGAAGGAAACGATGATAAGGGCATCGTCATCACGATGATAAGGGCCGAAGACCAAGTTTTCACCTGGATCCATCCCAAGAAATCCACCCGACAACCTGTGCACTGTCTTGACCGCCTTCAAAGCCCTAGATCTAGCCGCCTAGATCCGACGACCAACCACAACAGTAGTGCCACCATAGGAGCCCTGGCGCACCGGCCACTGCCAAAGTGTGCCACCACTGGAGCCTGGGAGGAGGGCTCCCACCCCGCCTCGCCAAACCACGAGAGCCGCCAAGATGGATCCCGCACACTCGTCACCATCTCTGATCTGAACCAATCCATAGCAAAAACCACGAGATCGTTGACACAGATCCGCCTTGGACAGGGACTGCACCACGCCATGCCGCCGCGGGAAGCCCGAACTTCACCCGCCGCCACCTTCCAGGGTCGCCGCCCCGAGATCCAGCCGCCGCCGACAGGCCGAGCCGCCGGCCACCGCGACCAAGGCCGCCATGCCCCTGCGAGCCCACCGAGCACCTGGCGCCACCAGATCTTCCTTGAAACCTAGCAGCTCTGCCGCCTCCGCCCAGCACCACACCGCCACTTTGTGACGTCTCCTGAGACGAACAGTCGCGCGCACCACTGCGATGCAGATCAGAGAAGAAACGCCCCGGCGCCGTGGGTGACCTGCCTCACCCGATCCGACGCGGGAAGGATGAGGGCCTCCGCCGCCGCCGTCAGCCGCCCGGGGCTTCGCTCGGCGACCTCCTCCAGTGGCGGCGGAGGGGAGGAAGAGGGTTGACGTGCCCGACGGCGGGGTTTAGGGTTTCCACCCGAGCCGCCCTAGCAGGGGGCGATGCGGGGGCGAGATCTAGTTACTTTAACAACCTTATATGTGTGCTGAGGATGGGGAGTTTCCATTTTACACTATCCTGACGACGCTATCCTTTTCATGAAACATGACATTGCAAAAGCTCGGAATATGAAACTAATATCATGTCTCTTCGAACAATTGTCAGGATTAAAAATCAACTTTCACAAGAGTGAATTGTTCTACTTTGGTAACGCCAAAGAGGAGCAAGACACATGTAGACAATTGGTTGGTTGTGAATTAGGTTCTTTGCCCTTCAGTTATTTTTGGGTATACCGATTCATCACCGCAAGCTTTCTAATAAAGAATGGAAGTGCATCGAAGATCGAATTGAAAGAAAGCTTAGCTGTTGGAAGGGCAAGCTAATGTCGTATGGAGGTCGGCTAGTGCTTATTAACTCGGTACTTACTAGTATGTCGATGCTCCTGTTATCTTCCTTTGAGGTTCCGAAGGGGGTGCAGGAGAGACTAGATTTCTTTTGATCTCGATTCTTCTTGCAGTCAGATGACACTAAGAAGAAATATCGCCTCACATGATGGGATATAATATGCCGACCAAAGGACCAGGGTGGTCTCGTCATTGAAAACCTTGAAATTAAGAATAAATGTCTTATGAGTAAAGGGTTGTATAGGTTATCAGCAGAGATGGATGGTATGTGGGCACAGATATTACGCAAAAAATATCTATAATCGAAAACGCTAGCCCAGGTCACCGCGAGACCAACTAATTCGCCATTCTGGAAGGGGCTTATGAGAACGAAAGATTTGTTCTTTCATAGGGTCAAATTCTTGGTTGGAAATGGGATGACAACAAGATTTTGAGAGGATACATGGTTAGGGAAGACGCCACTAGCCATACAATACCCCATCCTATATAATATTGTGCAACATGAGGAGGATTACATGGGCACAATATTTTAATCGATACCCTTGAATATTTAGTTCAGACGATCGTTAGTTGGGGAGCATTGAAATTCCTAGATGCACTTGGTACGGACATTGATAGGTGTTCAATTATCCGCCCAACCTGATACGTTGCACTGGAAGTTGGCTAGAAACGAAGTGTTTACGGTAAAATCATTTTATATGGATCTAATTAATTCTGGCCCAATCCCGAGATCGATACATATTTGGAAGGTTAAGGTTCCCTTGCGTATTAAATTTTTTATGTGGTTTGTCCACAAGCAAATGATCCTCGCCAAAGATAATTTACTAAAGCGACAGTGGGTAGGCAGTATACGATGTTGTTTTTGTGACCATGATGAAACAATACAACACTTATTCATAGATTGTCCTCTCGAGAAATTACTTTGGAGAACGATTCATATAGCCTTTAACGTTACTCCTCCAGTTAGCATTGAATTGTTATTTGGGACATGGTTAGCTGGAGTTGATCATATTACTGCATCTCTTATTCGGATTGGAATACGTGCGTTTATTTGGGCTATCACTACTAGGAAAAAGGCTACTAGCAGCGCGGGTAAAATGGCTACTAGCAGCGCGAGTACCCGCGCTGCTAGTATCGCGCTATAGCTAATAGTTAGTAGTAGCGTGGGTTAAACCCGCGCTACTACTATTACGTACAAGCGCTACTACTAATGAAATAGTAGTAGCGTGGGTAAGCACCAACGCTACTAGTATCCTATATACTAGTAGCGCTCAGTTTCCTCCCCACACTACTACTAACAATTTAGGAATTAAAAAATAAAAATTAGATGTTTAGTATTCATGAATAGTAATACGTCCAATGCAAACAAAACAAATGTTACTGAACCATCTCAATATTCTATTTAACATGTCACAGAACCATCTCAAGATTCCATTTAACATCAGACATGCACAACCATCATCGTAAGGTGGGTACCTTCCCTAGTGGTCTACCACCAACCTAAACAGACCACTTCTCTAGATGTATCTACCTAGGCTCGGAGTTCAGATGTCGGTGGACTCGAATCCTCACTCCCCCGGACGGTGGTGTCAAGGTCCTCCACCTCGGCGACCTCCGGTGTCGAAATCACCTGGACGATCATCTATGCGATGTGGCAACCAGGCTTCACGGCGAAGTCCGTCTCCGGGTGGTTTAAGAGCACAGCGCCACCGGGCCGTGCTAGTCAGCGTCGATCACCTCTACGCCCACGTCGGGAAAGTCAAAACTTGTTAGTATGCAAATTGCATCAGTTCAACCAAATGGTACTAGCAAACATGCACGAATAGGGAAAAGAAATTTTCTCGTTCACCTAGTTAGGTATCAACTATTTAAATAAAAAAAATCAGCAACTTCTTCCTTAAATAAAAGCGGTGCTTGGTAACTGCACTTGAAAAACTTGATAGCATATTGATACGTCTCCAACGTATCTATAATTTTTGATTGCTCCATGCTACTTTATCTACTGTTTTGGACTATATTGGGCTTTATTTTCCACTTTTATATTATTTTTGGGACTAACCTATTAACCGGAGGTCCAGCCCAGAATTGCTGTTTTTTGCCTATTTCAGTACTCCGAGGAAACAGAATATCAAACGGAGTCCAAACGGAATGAAACCTTCAAGAACGTGATCTTCTCACCGAACATGATCCAGGAGACTTGGACCCTACTCCAAGAAGTTTCCGGGGAGGTCACGAGGGTGGAGGGCGCCCCCCCCCTTGGGCGTGCCCTCCTGCCTCGTGGGCCCCTCGGAGCTCCACCTACGTGCTTCTTCCGCCTATATATCTCCATATACCCTAAAAACATCAGAGAGCACAATAGATCGGGAGTTCCGCCGCTACAAGCCTCCAGAACCACCAAAAACCAATTGGGACCCTGTTCCGGCACCCTGCCGGAGGGGGGAACCCTCACCGGTGGCCATCTTCATCATCCCGGCGCTCTCCATGACAAGGAGGGAGTAGTTCTCCCTCGGGGCTGAGGGTATGTACCAGTAGCTATGTGTTTGATCTCTCCCTCTCTCTCTCTCTCGTGTTCTTGAGATGATACGATCTTGATGTATCGTGAGCTTTGCTATTATAGTTGGATCTTATGTTTCTCCTCCCCCTCTTCTCTCTTGTAATGAATTGAGTTTTCCCCTTGAAGTAATCTTATCGGATTGAGTCTTTAAAGACTTGAGAACACTTGATGTATGTCTTGCCGTGGATATCTGTGGTGACAATGGGATACCACGTGCCACTTGATGTATGTTTTGGTGACCAACTTGCGGGTTTCGTGACATTGGGAACCTATGCATAGGGGTTGGCACACGTTTTCGTCGTGATTCTCTGGTAGAACTTTGGGGCACTCTTTGAGGTCCTTTGTGTTGGATGAATAGATGAATCTGAGATTGTGTGACGCATATCGTATAATCATACCCACGGATACTTGAGGTGACATTGGAGTATCTAGGTGACATTAGGGTTTTGATTGATTTGTGTCTTAAGGTGTTATTCTAGTACGAACTCTAGGGCTGTTTGTGACACCTATAGGAATAGCCCAACGGATTGATTGGAAAGAATAACTTTGAGGTGGTTTCGTACCCTACCATAATCTCTTCGTTCGTTCTCCGCTATTAGTGACTTTGGACTGACTCTTTGTTGCATGTTGAGGGATAGTTATGTGATCCAATTATGTTAGTATTGTTGAGGGAACTTACACTACTGAAAGTGTGAACCCTAGGCCTTATTTCCACACATTGCAATACCGTTTACGCTCACTTTTATCATTAGTTACCTTGCTGTTTTTATATTTTCAGATTACAAATAATTATTATATACTATCCATATACCACTTGTATCACCATCTCTTTGCCGAACTAGTGCACCTATACAATTTACCATTGTATTGGGTGTGTTGGGGACACAAGAGACTCTTTGTTATTTGGTTGCAGGGTTGCTTGAGAGAGACCATCTTCATCCTACGCCTCCTACGGATTGATAAACCTTAGGTCATCCACTTGAGTGAAATTTGCTACTGTCCTACAAACCTATGCACTTGGAGGCCCAACAACGTCTACAAGAAGAAGGTTGTGTAGTAGACATCAAGCTCTTTTCTGGCGCCGTTGCCGGGGAGGTGAGTGCTTGAAGGTATATCTTTAGATCTTGCAACCGAGTCTTTTAGTTTCTTGTTTTATCACTAGTTTAGTCTATAAAAGAAAACTACAAAAAAATGGAATTGAGTTTGTCTCATACGCTTCATCTTTTTAATATCTTTTGTGAGTATGATGGAAAGGATAATTGTGCTCAAGTGCTAGAAGAAGAGATCTCTAAAATGTTTGGCACTAAATATTTGAATGATGAGCATGATTGCAATGTTGTTAGTATGAATTCTTTGAATATCCATGATGCTAATGATGATTGCACTAGTTATGATGAAAATGCCTCCTATAAACATGTCAATTTTTGTGGAGTAGACTGGGTTTGCAAGTACACACCAAATAGGGAAGATAGATATTGCAAGAGGCATAAGTACTTAGAAACCAAATTGTTGCAAGAAGAGCTAGATGAATGTGCTGAAAATTTATCTTTTCTTAGCCCTACTTGTGAACTTTGCAATGAACGTGATCATTTTAGTACCCAATGCAAATTGTTTCATGAGCGTACCATGTCCAAAAATTGTGATGACTTGATTTCCCTTGCACATCATAATGAACTTAGTTTGCTCTTGGGTTATGAAGAAATTAAACGTAGAACTAAGGATATTCCAAAAATTGCCCTTGATAAAGTTCTTCATTTTGATCTAGAGGAAATTTATATGTATTGCGCGGTGAATTGCATTGAAAATCCTTATATTGCCAATTACATAAAGAAAAGAAAACAAATAGAAGATGAAGAGAATGCTAACGAAAGGGAAGAGACTTCCCAATATTCTCCTATTATTTCTTATGATGAATCAGGTAATGAAGAGGAGCCCTCTACTCAACCAATCTCATTAATAAGGAGCTCCAAAAAGAGGATTGAACCCACACATGATGTGGTGAAGAAGAAGAAAAGAAAAATGAAGAGAGGTAAAAAGGTACCCCTCCCAAATAATGGTGCTCCTATTACTATTGTGCCTCATGAAAATATAATTGTGGAAGATAATGATACTTCTTATGATCTTGAAAATCTTTTTGGCACTTGCTTGGAAGAAAATGATAATTGCTATACTATTGGTGCTATCCGTACTATTAATTACAAGAGTGATTATGCTTATGATATGAAAAGGCCCAAGCTTGGGGATGCTATGTTTGATGAAGATGATGTTTTTGAGAATATATTTGCTGCAATTAATGTTTGTCCCAAGCTTGGGGATGCTACGTTTAATAAAGATGATATTTTTAGCCTCCCAAGTTTTGATATGCAAATTTATAATGATAATAGCATGCCTCCTACCTATGATGATTATTGTGATGATACTTATGCTATAAAAAGTAGTGATTATACTTATAAAACTTATCATTATTATGGTTACCCATTTTCTGAACATTACTCTTTTAATGTGGAAACAATTTATAGTATCCAAGTCTCTTATAATACTCCCACTATTATTCATGAGAAGAATTTTGCTTGTGTGGAGAGTAATAAAAATTCTATGCTTATGCATCATGAAAAGAATGCTTTAGGTGCTGGTTATATTGTTGAATTCATTCATGATGCTACTGAAAATTATTATGAGGGAGGAAAATATGCTTGTAGGAATTGCAATAATATCAAGTTTCCTCTCTATGTGCTTAAAATTTTGAAGCTATGCTTGTTTTACCTTCCTATGCAAGTTAATTCTTGTTCCCACAAGTTGTTTGCTCACAAAATCCCTATGCATAGGAAGTATGTTAGACTTAAATTTGCTAGTAATATTCTTCATGATGCTCTCTTTATGTTTCAATTCTTATCTTTTATGTGAGCATCATTGAAATCATCATGCCTAGCTAGGGGCGTTAAACGATAGCGCTTGTTGGGAGGCAACCCAATTTTATTTTTGTTCCTTGCTTTTTATTCCGGTTTAGTAATAAATAATTCATCTAGCCTCTGTTTATATGTGGTTTTATGTGTTTAATTAGTGTTTGTGCCAAGTAGAACCTTTGGGAAGACTTGGGGAAAGTCTTGTTGACCATGCTGTCAAAAATAGAAACTTTAGCGCTCACGAGAATTGCTTCCATTTTTATTTGGAGAGTGCTATTTAGTTAATTCTTTCTGATGCTGATCAATAAAGAAATTGCCCAGGTCGTCTAATTTTGGTAGAATTTTTTGGGTTCCAGAAGTTTGCGTTAGTAACAGATTACTACAGACTGTTCTGTTTTTGACAGATTCTGTTTTGCGTGTGTTGTTTGCTTATTTTGATGAATATATGGCTAGTAAAATAGTTTATATACCATAGATAAGTTGGAATACAGTAGGTTTAACACCAATACAAATAAAGAACAAGTTAACTACAGTACCTTAAAGTAGTCTTATGTTTTCTTTCTCTAACGGAGCTCACGAGATTTCTATTGAGTTTTGTGTTGTGAAGTTTTCATGTTTTGGGTGAATTCTTTTGATGGATTATGGAACAAGGAGTGGCAAGAGCCTAAGCTTGGGGATGCCCATGGCACCCCCAAGATAATCCAAGGACACCAAAAAGTCAAAGCTTGGGGATGCCCCGGAAGGCATCCCCTCTTTCGTCCACTTCCATCGGTAATTTACTTGGAGCTATATTTTTATTCACCACATGATATGTGTTTTGCTTGGAGCGTCTTGTATTATTTGTGTCTTTGCTTGTTAGTCTACCACAATCATCCTTGCTGTACACACCTTTTTAGAGATCCATGTATGAATTGAAATTTGTTAGAATACTCTATGTGCTTCACTTATATCTTTTGAGCTTGATAGTTTACTCTATGTGCTTCACTTATATCTTTTTGAGCGTGATAATTTTTGCTCTAGTGCTTCACTTAGATCTTTTAGAGCACGGTGGTGGTTTGTTTTAAAGAAACTTGATCTCTCATGCTTCACTTAGATTATTTTGAGAGTCGTTAATAGCATGGTAATTTGCTTAATGTTAATATACTTGGTATTCAAGATATGTGAAACTTTCTTTTTAGTGGGTTGAATACTAAGATAAGTTTGATGCTTGATAATTGTTTTGAGATATGGAGATGATAATATCATAGTCATGCTAGTTGAGTAGTTGTGAATTTGAGAAATACTTGTGTTGAAGTTAGCAAGTCCTGTAGCATGCACGTATGGTTAAAGTTGTGTAACAAATTTGAAGCATGAAGTGTACCTGGCTTGTGCATCCTTATGAGTGGCGGTCGGGGACGAGCGATGGTCTTTTCCTACCAATCTATCCCGCTAGGAGAATGCGCGTAGTACTTGATATTTGATGACTTCTAAATCTTTGCAATAAGTATATGAGTTCTTTTGACTAATGTTGAGTCCATGGATTATACACACTTTTACCTTTCCGCCATTTGCTAGCCTCTTCGGTACCGTGCATTGCCCTTTCTCACATTGAGAGTTGGTGCAAACTTCTCCGGTGCATCCAAACCCCGTGATATGATACTCTCTTTCACACATAAACCTCCCTATATCTTCCTCAAAACAGCCACCATACCTACCTATCATTGCATTTCCATAGCCATTCCGAGATATATTGCCATGCAACTTCCATCATCATCATCATCATGACATGCTTTACTTTTGTCATATTGCCATTGCATGATCTTGTAGTTGACATCGTATTTGTGGCAAAGCCACCATGCATTATTTTTCATACATGTCACTCTTGATTCATTGCACCATCCCGGTACACCGCCGGAGGCATTCATATAGAGTCATATCTTGTTCTAGTATCGAGTTGTAATCATTATGTTGTAATCAATAGAAGTGTGATGATCATCATTATTAGAGCATTGCCCAATCAAAAAAAAGAGAGAAAGGCCAAAAAGAAAAAAAGAAAGGCCCAAAAAAAGAGAAAATAAAAAGGGCAATGCTACTATCTCTTTTTCCACACTTGTGCTTCAAAGTAGCACCTTGTTCTTCATGTAGTGAGTCTAATATTGTGCTTCAAAGTAGCACCATGATTTCATATAGTGAGTCTCATAAGTTGTCTTGTTCATACTAGTGGGAATTTTTCATTATAGAACTTGGCTTGTATATTCCAACGATGGGCTTCCTCAAAATGCCCTAGGTCTTCATGAGCAAGCAAGTTAGATGCACATCCACTAGTTTTCTTTTGTTGAGCATTCTTGGCTCTAGTGCATCTGTTGCATGGCAATCCCTACTCCTTGCATTAACATCAATTGATGGTCATCTCCATAGCTCATTGATTAGCCTCGTTTATGTGAGACTTTCTCTTTTTTTGTCTTCTCCACACAATTCCCATCATCATATTCTATACCACCCATAGTGCTATGTCCATGGCTCGCGCTCATGTATTGCGTGAAGGTTGAAAAAGTTTGAGATTATTTGAGTATGAAACAATTGCTTGGCTTGTCATCGGGGGTATAGAAGTTGGGAACATCTTTGTGTGACAAAAATGAAGCATAGCCTAACTATATGATTTTGTAGGGATGAACTTCCTTTGGCCATGTTATTTTGAGATGACATAATTGTTTGATTAGTATGCTTGAAGTATTATCATTTTTATGTCAATATGAACTTTTGTCTTGAACCTTTCAGATCTGAATATTCATACCATGATTAAGAAGATTTACATTGAAATTATGCCAAAGTATCACTCCACATCAAAAATTCTCTTTTTATCATTTACCTACTCGAGGACAAGCAGGAATTAAGCTTGGGGATGTCTGATACGTCTCCAACATATCTATAATTTTTGATTGCTCCATGCTACTTTATCTACTGTTTTGGACTATATTGGGCTTTATTTTCCACTTTTATATTATTTTTGGGACTAACCTATTAATCAGAGGCCCAGCCCAGAATTGATGTTTTTTGCCTATTTCAGTATTCCGAGGAAACAGAATATCAAACGGAGTCCAAACGGAATGAAACCTTCGTGAACGTGATCTTCTCACCGAACGTGATCCAGGAGACTTGGACCCTACTCCAAGAAGTTTCCGGGGAGGTCATGAGAGTGGAGGGCTATCATCAATGTACCTGCAACATCCATCATGCCCATTGTAAAATATGTTAGTTTCAGATAAGAAAAGAATTGAACTCTGAACATATGATGTTATCTAAATCCTTACTTTATGGAGTCAAGATTCGATGTCATCGGCAGCAAAAAAAGGAAATGTATTTCACTGATTTTGGTGTTGCAACAACGTATATAATGATAAAAGTTTATTATTCATGCTAGAAGGAAATATGCCCTAGAGGCAATAATAAAGTTATTATTTATTTCCTTATATCATGATAAAAGTTTATTATTCATGCTAGAATTGTATTAACCGAAAACATAATACATGTGTGAATACATAGACAAACAGAGTGTCACTAGTATGCCTCTACTTGACTAGCTCGTTAATCAAAGATGGTTATGTTTCCTAACCATGGACAAAGAGATGTCATTTGATTAACGGGATCACATCATTAGTTGAATGATCTGATTGACATGACCCATTCCATTAGCTTAGCACCCGGTCGTTTAATATGTTGCTATTGCTTTCTTCATGACTTATACATGTTCCTATGACTATGAGATTATGTAACTCCCGTGTGCCGGAGGAACACTTTGTGTGCTACCAAACGTCACAACGTAACTGGGTGATTATAAAGGTGCTCTACAGGTGTCTCCAAAGGTACATGTTGGGTTGACGTATTTCAAGATTAGGATTTGTCACTCCGATCGTCGGAGAGGTATCTCTGGGCCCTCTCGGTAATGCACATCACTTAAGCCTTGCAAGCATTTCAACTAATGAGTTAGTTGCGGGATGATGTATTACGGAACGAGTAAAGAGACTTGCCGGTAACGAGATTGAACTAGGTATTGGATACCGACGATCGAATCTCGGGCAAGTAACATACCGATGACAAAGGAACAACGTATGTTGTTATGCGGTCTAACCGATAAAAGATCTTCGTAGAATATGTAGGAACCAATATGGGCATCCAGGTCCCGCTATTGGTTATTGACCGGAGACATGTCTCGGTCATGTCTACATTGTTCTCGAACCGTAGGGTCCGCACGCTTAACGTTACGATGACAGTTTCATTATGAGTTTATGTATTTTGATGTACCGAAGGTTGTTCGGAGTCCCAGATGTGATCATGGACATGACGAGGAGTCTCTAAATGGTCGAGACATAAAGATCGATATATTGGAAGCCTATATTTGGATATCGGAATCGTTTCGGGTGAAATCGGGATTTTACCGGAGTACCGGGGGGTTAC
>NC_041390.1:616421887-616432542 GCF_002162155.2 Triticum dicoccoides | reverse complement strand
CCTAAGGGAGAAGAGGAAAGGAGGCAAGAGGTGGCCGCGCACCCCTCCCCTCCCTAGTCTGAATAGGACAAGGAGAGGGGGCGGCGCCCCCCCTTTCCTTTCCCTCTTCCTCCTCTTTCCCCCCTTCTCCTTCTCCAACTAGGAAAGAAGGGAGTCCTACTCCCAGTGGGAGTAGGACTCCCCCTTGGCGCGTCCCTCCTTGGACGGCCGCCCCCTCCCCTTGGCTCCTTTATATACGGGGGCAGGGGGCACCCTAGAACACACAAGTTGATCTTCATGATCGTTCCATAGCCGTGTGCGGTGCCCCCCTCCACGATATTACACCTCGGTCATATTATAGCGGTGCTTAGGCGAAGCCCTACGATGGTTGAACATCAAGATCGTCACCACGCCGTCGTGCTGACAGAACTCCTCCCCGAAGCTTTGCTGGATCGGAGCTCGGGGAGCGTCATCGAGCTGAACGTGTGCCAAGAACTCGGAGGTGCCGGAGTAACGGTGCTTGGATCGGTTGGACCGGGAAGACGTACGACTACTTCCTCTATGTTGCGTCAACGCTTCCGCTTCGGTCTACGAGGGTACGTAGACAACACTCTCCCCTCTCGTTGCTATGCATCACCATGATCTTGCGTGTGCGTAGGAAATTTTTTGAAATTACTACGTTCCGCAACAGTGGCATCCGAGCCAGGTTTTATGGTTTGATGTTATATGCACGAGTAGAACATTACGCGTACGCTTACGCGAGACTGTGGGCGATATAAGTCATACTGCTTACCAGCATGTCATACTTTGGTTCGGCGGTATTGTTGGACGAAGCGGCCCGGACCGACATTACGCGTACGCTTACGCGAGACTGGTTCTACCGCCGTGCTTTGCACACAGGTGGCTGGCAGGTGTCAGTTTCTCCAACTTTAGTTGAACCGAGTGTGGCTACGCCCGGTCCTTGCGAAGGTTAAAACAGCACCAACTTGACAAACTATCGTTGTGGTTTTGATGCGTAGGTAAGATTGGTTCTTGCTTAAGCCCGTAGCAGCCACGTAAAATTGCAACAACAGAGTAGAGGACGTCTAACTTGTTTTTGCAGGGCATGCTATGATGTGATATGGTCAAGACATGATGCTAAATTTTATTGTATGAGATGATCATGTTTTGTAACCAAGTTATCGGCAAATGGCAGGAGCCATATGGTTGTCGCTTTATTGTATGCAATGCAATCGCGCTGTAATGCTTTACTTTATCACTAAGCGGTAGCGATAGTCGTGGAAGCATAAGATTGGTGAGACGACAACAATACTACGATGGAGATCAAGGTGTCGCGCCGGTGACGATGGTGATCACGACGGTGCTTCAAAGATGGAGATCACAAGCACAAGATGATGATGGCCATATCATATCACTTATATTATTGCATGTGATGTTTATCTTTTATGCATCTTATCTTGCTTTGATTGACGGTAGCATTATAAGATGATCCCTCACTAAATTATCATAGTAAAAGTGTTCTCCCTGAGTATGCACCGTTGCAAAAGTTCTTCGTGCTGAGACACCACGTGATGATCGGGTGTGATAGGCTCTACGTTCAAATACAACGGGTGCAAAACAGTTGCACATGCGGAATACTCAGGTTATACTTGACGAGCCAAGCATATACAGATATGGCCTCGGAACACGGAGACCGAAAGGTCGAGCGTGAATCATATAGTAGATATGATCAACATAGTGATGTTCACCATTGAAAACTACTCCATCTCACGTGATGATCAGACATGGTTTAGTTGATTTGGATCACGTGATCACTTAGATGATTAGAGGGATGTCTATCTAAGTGGGAGCTCTTAAGTAATATGATTAATTGAACTTAAATTTATCATGAACTTAGTCCTGGTAGTATTAGCGTATCTATGTTGTAGATCAATAGCTCGCGTTGTTGCTTCCCTATGTTTGTTTTGATATGTTCCTAGAGAAAAACTATGTTGAAAGATGTTAGTAGCAATGATGCGGATTGGATCCGTGATATGAGGTTTATCCTCATTGCTGCACAGAAAAAATTAGGTCTTTGATGCACCGCTAGGTGACAGACCTATTGCAGGAGTAGATGCAGACGTTATGAACGTTTGGCTAGCTCAATATGATGACTACTTGATAGTTTAGTGCACCATGCCTAACGGCTTAGAATCGGGACTTCAAAGACGTTTTGAACGTCATGGACCATATGAGATGTTCCAGGAGTTGAAGTTAATATTTCAAGCAAATACCCGAGTTGAGAGATATGAAGTCTCCAACAAGTTCTATAGCTACAAGATGGAGGAGAATCGCTCAAGCAATGAGCATGTACTCAGATTGTCTGGGTACTACAATCGCTTGAATCAAGTGGGAGTTAATCTTCCAGATAAGATAGTGATTGACAGAATTCTCTAGTCACCATCACTAAGTTAGTAGAACTTCGTGATGAACTATAATATGCAAGGGATAACGGAAACAACTCCCAAGCTCTTCGTGATGCTGAAATCAACGAAGGTAGAAATCAAGAAAACATCAAGTGTTGATGGTTGACAAGACCACTAGTTTCAAGAAAAGGGCAAAGGGAAGAAGGGGAACTTCAAGAAGAACGACAAGCAAGTTGCTGCTCAAGTGAAGAAACCCAAGTCTGGTCCTAAGCCTGAGACAAAGTGCTTCTATTGCAAAGGGATTGGTCACTGGAAGCAGAACTACCCAAGTATTTGGCGGATAAGAAAGGATGGCAAAGTAAACAAAGGTATATTTGATATACATGTTATTGATGTGTACTTTACTAGTGTTCATAGCAACCCCTCAGTATTTGGTACTAGTTCAGTTGCTAAGATTAGTAACTTGAATCGGGAGTTGCAGAATGAACAGAGACTAGTTAAGGGTGAAGTGACGATGTGTGTTGGAAGTGGTTCCAAGATTGATATGATCATCATCGCACACTCCCTATACTTTTGGGATCAGTGTTGAACCTAAATAAGTGTTATTTTGTGTTTGCGTTGAGCATGAATATGATATAATCATGTTTATTGCAATACGGTTATTCATTTAAGTTGGAGAACAATTGTTGTTCTGTTTACATGAATAAAACCTTATATGGTTACACACCCAATGAAAATGGTTCATTGGATCTCGATCGTAGTGATACACATATTCATAATATTGAAGCCAAAAGATGCAAAGTTAATAATGATAGTGCAACTTATTTGTGGCACTGCCGTTTAGGTTATATTGGTGTAAAGCGCATGAAGAAACTCCATGCTGATGGACTTTTGGAATCACTTGATTATGAATCACTTGATACTTGCGAACCATGCCTCATGGGCAAGATGACTAAGACTCCGTTCTCCGGAACAATGGAGCGAGCAACTGACTTATTGGAAATAATACATACTGATGTATGCGATCTGATGAGTGTTGAAGCTCGCGGCGGGTATCGTTATTTTCTGACCTTCACATATGATTTAAGCAGATATGGGTATATCTGCTTGATGAAACATAAGTCTGAAACGTTTGAAAAGTTCAAAGAATTTCAGAGTGAAGTGGAAAATCATCGCGACAAGAAAATAAAGTTTCTACGATCTGATCGCGAAGACGAATATTTGAGTTACAAGTTTGGTCTTCAATTAAAACAATGTGAAGTAGTTTCACAAACTCATGCCACTTGGAACACCACAGCATAATGGTGCGTCCGAACGTCATAACCGTACTTTATTGGATATAGTACAATCTATGATGTTTCTTACCGATTTACCAATATCGTTTTGGGATCATGCATTAGAGACAGTTGCATTCACGTTAAAAGGGGCACCATCTAAGTCCGTTGAGACGACACAAATATGAACTATGGTTTGGCAAGAAACCAAAGTTGTCGTTTCTTAAAGTTTGGGGTTGCGATGCTTATAAGAAAAAGTTTCATCATGATAAGCTCAAACCCAAATCGGAGAAATGTGTCTTCATAGGATACCCAAAGGAGACAGTTGGGTACACCTTCTATCATAGATCCGAAGGCAAGACATTCGTTGCTGAGAATGGATATTTTCTAGAGAAGAAGTTTCTCTCGAAAGAAGTGAGTGGGAGGAAAGTAGAACTTGATAAGGTAATTGTACCTTCTCCCGAATTGGAAAGTAGTTCATCACAGAAATCAGTTCCAGTGATGCCTACACCGATTAGTGAGGAAGTTAATGATGATGATCATGAAACTTTGTATCAAGTTACTACCGAACCTCGTAGGTCAACCACAATAAGATCTGCACCAGAGTGGTACGGTAATCCTGTTTTGGAGGTTATGTTACTAGACCATGACGAACCTACGAACTATGAAGAAGCGATGGTGAGCCCAGATTCCGTGAAATGGCTTGAGGCCATGAAATCTGAGATGAGATCCATGTATGAGAACAAAGTATGGACTTTGATTGACTTGCCCGATGATCGGCAAGTAAATGGATCTTCAAGAGGAAGACGGACGTTGATAGTAGTGTTACTATCCACAAAGCTAGACTTGTCGAAAAAGGTTTTTGACAAAGTTCAAGGTGTTGACTACGATGAGAGTTTCTCTCTCGTATCTATGCTTGAGTCTGTCCGAATCATGTTAGCAATTGCCGCATTTTATGAAATCCAGCAAATGGATAAACAAAACTGCATTCCTTAATGGATTTATTAAAGAAGAGTTGTATACGATGCAACTAGAAGGTTTTGTCAATCCTAAAGGTGTTAACAAAATATGCAAGCTCCAGCGATCCAACAATGGACTGGTGCAAGCATCTCGGAGTTGGAATATACGCTTTGATAGGTTGATCGAAGCATATAGTTTTATACAGACTTGCGGTGAAGCCTGTATTTACAAGAAAGTGAGTGGGAGCACTACAACATTTCTGATAAGTATATGTGAGTGACATATTGTTGATCGGAAATAATGTAGAATTATTCTGCAAAGCATAAAGGAGTGTTTGAAAGGAGTTTTTCAAAGAAAGACCTCGGTGAAGCTGCTTACATATTAAGCATCAAGACCTATAGAGATAGATCAAGACGCTTGATAAGATTTTTCAATAAGTACATACCTTGACAAGATTTTGAAGTAGTTCAAAATGGAACAGTCAAAGAAAGAGTTCTTGCTTGTGTTACAAGGTGTAAAGTTGAGTAAGACTCAAAATCGGACCACGGCAGAAGATAGAAAGAGAATGAAAGTCATTCCCTATGCCTTGGCCATAGGTTCTATAAAGTATGCCATGCTGTGTACCAGATCTATTGTATACCCTACACTGATTTTGGCAAGGGAATACAATAGTGATCTAGGAGTAGATCACTGGACAACGGTCAAAATTATCCTTAGTGGAATAAGGATATGTTTCTCGATTATGGAGGTGAAAAAAGGTTCGTCGTAAAAGGGTTACGTCAATACAAGTTTTGGCACTGATCCGGATGTCTCTAAGTCTTCATCTGGATACATATTAAAAGTGGGAGCAATTAGCTAAAGTAGCTCCGTGCAGAGCATTGTAGGCATAGAAATTTGAAAAATACTTACGGATCTTAATATGGCAGACCCGTTGACTAAACTTCTCTCACAAGCAAAACATGATCACACCTTAGTACTCTTTGGGTGTTAATCACATAGAGATGTGAACTAGATTACTGACTCTAGTAAACCCTTTGAGTGTTGGTCACATGATGATGTGAACTATGGGTGTTAATCACATGATGATGTGAACTATTGATGTTAAATCACATGGTGATGTGATCTAGATTATTGACTCTAGTGCAAGTGGGAGACTGAAGGAAATATGCCCTAGAGGCAATAATAAAGTTATTATTTATTTCCTTATATCATGATAAAAGTTTATTATTCATGCTAGAATTGTATTAACCGGAAACATAATACATGTGTGAATACATAGACAAACAGAGTGTCACTAGTATGCCTCTACTTGACTAGCTCGTTAATCGAAGATGGTTATGTTTCCTAACCATGGACAAAGAGATGCCATTTGATTAACGGGATCACATCATTAGTTGAATGATCTGATTGACATGACCCATTCCATTAGCTTAGCACCCGATCGTTTAGTATGTTGCTATTGCTTTCTTCATGACTTATACATGTTCATATGACTATGAGATTATGTAACTCCCGTGTGCCGGAGGAACACTTTGTGTGCTACCAAATGTCACAACGTAACTGGGTGATTATAAAGGTGCTCTACAAGTGTCTCCAAAGGTACATGTTGGGTTGACGTATTTCGAGATTAGGATTTGTCACTCCGATCGTCGGAGAGGTATCTCTGGGCCCTCTCGGTAATGCACATCACTTAAGCCTTGCAAGCATTTCAACTAATGAGTTAGTTGTGGGATGATGTATTACGGAACGAGTAAAGAGACTTGCCGGTAACAAGATTGAACTAGGTATTGGATACCGACGATCGAATCTCGGGCAAGTAACATACCGATGACAAAGGAACAACATATGTTGTTATGCGGTCTGATCGATAAAAGATCTTCGTAGAATATGTAGGAAGCAATATGGGCATCCAGGTCCTGCTATTGGTTATTGACCGGAGACATGTCTCGGTCATGTCTACATTGTTCTCGAACCGTAGGGTCCGCACGCTTAACGTTACGATGACAGTTTCATTATGAGTTTATGTATTTTGATGTACCGAAGGTTGTTCGGAGTCCCGGATGTGATCATGGACATGACGAGGAGTCTCAAAATGGTCGAGACATACAGATCGATATATTGGAAGCCTATATTTGGATATCGGAATCGTTCCGGGTGAAATCAGGATTTTACCGGAGTACCGGGGGGTTACCGGAACCCCCCCGGGGGTTATTGGGCCTACATGGGCCCTAAGGGAGAAGAGGAAAGGAGGCAAGAGGTGGCCGCACGCCCCTCCCCTCCCTAGTCCGAATAGGACAAGGAGAGGGGGGCGGCGCCCCCCCCCCTTTCCTTTCCCTCTTCCTCCTCTTTCCCTCTTCTCCTTCTCCAACTTGGAAAGAAGGGAGTCCTACTCCCGGTGGGAGTAGGACTCCCCCTTGGCGCACCCCTCCTTGGCCGGCCGCCCCCTCCCCTTGGCTCCTTTATATACGGGGGCAGGGGGCACCCTAGAACACACAAGTTGATCTTCGTGGTCGTTCCTTAGCCGTGTGCGGTGCCCCCCTCCACGATATTACACCTCGGTCATATTGTAGCGGTGCTTAGGCGAAGCCCTGCGACGGTTGAACATCAAGATCGTCACCACGCCGTCGTGCTGACAGAACTCCTCCCCGAAGCTTTGCTGGATCGGAGCCCGGGGAGCGTCATCGAGCTGAACATGTGCCAAGAACTCGGAGGTGCCGGAGTAACGGTGCTTGGATCGGTTGGACCGGGAAGACGTACGACTACTTCCTCTACGTTGCGTCAACGCTTCCGCTTCGGTCTACGAGGGTACGTAGACAACACTCTCCCCTCTCGTTGCTATGCATCACCATGATCTTGCATGTGCGTAGGAATTTTTTTGAAATTACTACGTTCCCCAACATGAGCAACAAATTCTCATCCTCACTTGAGTGACCAATGCACAAGATTAACAGTTAGCTACAAACAGCAATGCAGATATAAAAGAAAAAGGCACCGAACGATTGTCATTATAAATGCAACTACAGAAGCTATAATGGCTTGATCCATTGAAATGCAAACGAGCACATTTGATTTCAAATTCAACAATTCTAGTGGTTCAGTAGGCACGATGGAGCGCGTGAGAGTGGTTGACCCAGGAAACAAAATTCAGATCAGTACCCATTAGAGCAGAATCACACTAAACTGGATCCTAATGAGCCCTTGTAAGCATGAGCGTTGTAAATGCTAGATTTGCTGCCAATCTGCCTGGTTGCTAGTCGTAAACGTGTACCCCTAATCTACAAAGTTCCGATCCTAACTAGCTGAAAAAGATTCAATTGAGAAGAAGCAGAGGAGGAGGAGCTGACTGTCAGTCAGACTCAGAGCGTGGCGGTACCTCGGCCGAGGGTGAACCTGAACGGGGCGTCTCGATCCCGGCTGGAGTCGAACTTGGTGCCATCCGCCAGCATCCCCGTGTAGTGCACTGCGGGACAAACGAAGAATCAAGTCAACGCCCAAGTCAACCCAATCGAACCCATCCACGCCGGAGAAGCAGCGAGTGAGGAGGGCGCGTTACCTTTGACCTCGTCGCCGAGGCCGGGGAGCTGCGGCCCCTCCCCCTCCCTGACCAGCCTCTTCCGCAGCCCCTCCTTCCCGATCCCCCTCTCCTCCCCCGCCTTCATCGTCGCGACGACATACCCCTCGTCGACCTCCTCCTCCTCTTCCGTGGGGGCGGGGGCCGCGCCGGCATAGAGGCTCTTCATGAACTCCCTGTCCTCGTCGTTGCCGGATCCGGCCATGGTGTCGTAGCCGCCGGCCCCTGGGAAGCTAGCCATGGCATTTGGAGAGGAGAGGGGGTGGAAGGAGGCCGCGGTGGAGGGGATCTGGATCGGGGCCTCGGTGGAATTTTTTTTGAGATAAACGAGGGTGGGTTGACGGTGGAGTGGGACGGTTGGTGGGGTGGGAGATACTAGTAGCGCGGCTACCTCACCTGCGCTACAACTATCCACATAGTAGTAGCACAGGTTTTAGAACCTGCGCTACTACTATGGTCTGTTCGTGGGGCATGGTTGGAGATATTTACTAGTAGCGTGTTTTTTTGGGCCACGCGCTACCAGTAAATATTACTAGTAGTGCGGTTCAATATAGCACGCTACTACTAAGTAGCAGTAGCGCGGGGCAATATAGAGCGCTACTAGTAAGCGTCTATCTATAAGCTTTTCCCTAGTAGTGTATATGGAATTGCAGGAACAATATGATTTTTAACAGACAACATATTTTAACTTTCTTGCAGGTCATTTTCAGAGGTACATCATGGATCCGTATGTGGTCCTCACTCACTTCTACGGATTCCAGGGAGTCATTGGTTATTGGGTGCAACCAATGCGAGATGGTAGCACAGGCTATATTCAACCGGTTTGGATGGCGGTCATATAACAGGAGTGGAGTCTAGGGAGCTTGTCCTTCTGTTGTCATACCGGTTGTGATATTGAGCATTTTTATTTTTTCTCTTTGCTCCGCTTGCGAGCTGTAATACTTTTATGACTTTTTGATACTTTGAGACTTTTTAATAAGATAGCTGCATGCATCGTTCAGATGCAGAACCCGGGGGCAAGCCTCCTTTTCAAAAAACAATTGTGTTGAGGGTGTTGTGATATTAAACGATGCTCTAGAAAACAACTGCTATTATGTGCCTGCGACGCGAGGATCTGGGGATGTTTCCAAAGTATGTCTTGGCTGATGCATGACCTGCATCAAGAGTCAGTTTTCCAACAGATGACCCTTACCATTGCGCGAGGTTACGTCGTTTATTAAGAATAAACAATCACATAAAGCATTGGTTGTTCAATGACTACACCTAATTCTTCCCCAAGGAATTGCTTTGTGCTACCGTATTAACCACTTCTCTCACTGTTGTTCGGGATAATGTTCCATGTCAACCTCGACATTTACCTTCTCTTGGTCGATCTACGGGATCCTGGATACCTGCAGGGCCTTAGAAAAAAAATACAAGAGAGAACTCCACTGCAATCAGACATACACGTTCTTGCATTGTGATCAAACAATCCTTCAAACAATCTTTGCAACTAGATTTCATCAACCGATTTTTTTGCTCATCAATGGGTTCGACACTCTTACTCATAAAAAAGGCTACAATAGATCCAATGATATATGATCAAATTTCCTTTTGAACATAGTACAGACGCAAGCGCTCATATATACGCGCATAGACTCACCTCTATGAACGCACACACGCACACCCTGCCCCTATGCACCTCCGATATTTTTAACATAGTACAGACGCAAGGGCTCATATATATGTGCATATACTCACTCCTATGAACGCACACACGCACACTCTACCCCACCAGGATTTGAACGCTAGTGGACTGGAGATACCACTGTCTTCCTAACCATCCAACCACATGTTGGTTCACAATACAGAGTCGAATTAGTTGACTAGGGGGAGATGACGCCGACTGGTATGACCGCTAGTACGAGCAGGTGCACTCTTACCGGGTTCTATATTCTCTTCGGGATGACTGTATGGAAAAGAATTCTATGAGACCAGGTCTCACGCGAGACCTATCCTGATGGATGACACGTGGCATTCACAAATCACAAAGCACCCCCCACCCCCACTTAAAATCACGGGGGAGAGAGATTAGATGTTTTGTGATTTGTGAATGCCACATGTCATCCATCAGGACGGGTCTCACCTGCTAACCGTGAGACCTGGTCTCATATAATTTTTTTCCTGACTATATAGAGCAATGCTCCGGGCCTCACAGGAACCATGCTGAAAATTAGGGTGGGATTTCTTACCCCAAAAGACCAAGCAATTTGTAGCAATTCACTACTAGAATTAGCTTATTTGTCGTCTGTCAATTCTTTGCCGTCAGCCAGCGGACGGCAAAGAAGGTCTTTGCCGTCCGCTTACAGAAAACGGACGGCAAAGAACTGGCTGATGGAAAGATTCTTTGCCGTCCGCTAGCAGACGGCAAAGAACTGGCTGATGGCAAAGAAGGTCTTTGCCATCAGCCAATTCTTTGCCGTCTGC
>NC_041390.1:616370785-616420997 GCF_002162155.2 Triticum dicoccoides | reverse complement strand
GAAGGAAAGAAGAAGAAGAAGAAGGATAGAAGGAAACACCCCGACCCCCTGACCCCGACACCCCGACCCCACACCCCGACCCCGACACCACGACCCTGAAACAGCACCCAACCCCGACACCGACACGACACCCCGACCCCCGACACCTCCCGAAAAGGTGCTCTTTGGCCTTCCAGAGGCCGACGGGGTCATATATTTGTGAATTATGAGTTAGGTCATATATTTTTCGATTTTGTTATGAAAAACATCATATATAATTGTGTTGATCGATCGGGTAGATTTAAATGTGCAGTTCTTTCGTCGCTGCGAGGTTTGGTGTTCGACGACCTCCCTGTGCGTTTGACGAGTTCTGCCCCTTCGTTCGTGGGTGAGCACAAATGACATGTCCTCCCCCCTTAATTATTTGTGTTGTTCCGGTGTTCATGCCGATGAAACTTGCTAGCTGGCTATATATGTGTCTTGAATCATCAGTATGCGTAACCAATATGTGTCTCTCGTTCGAAAGGGTTCGTCGTTATAAATATGCATGCATTTGCATATTTATAGCCGTGATTCTTTTGAATTGTCCAACGCTATCCATGGACAGCCCGAGTATGTGTAGATTGGGTTCGTTTTCCCATATGCTTTGCTCCGGATCCAACGCATAAATTTCGTCAGTGCCTCCCCTGTTGTTCTCCGGGTACACATCCTCTTTGTTTATTGCAGAGACGTGTATCAGGAGAACAGCGGGGAGGTGCTGCCAAAATTTTGCGTCGGATTGGAGCATAGCATGGGAAAACGAACTCAATCTACACATACTCGGGTGGGATTAGGACCTATCGTTACCTATTAGAGTGTAGGTTGCATGGACGTAATAAAATTGACAAACTAGATCAACTGATGAATATATACATGATGAATTATATATATATATATATTTGTTGTGTGTCCAGTGGCTCTGAAAGTCAAGATGAGTGATCGTGCGTGGATGTACAGCGGTCACACTGGTCAGAACAAATGGAGCACTAAATGGTTCACAAAAGCCAAGGGGTTTGTGCAAGCCGCATTTGCAAATGGCCAGAGGAAAAGCTGGTGCCCTTGTTTCTGGTGCGACAATTGGGAAAAGAGGACAGAGGCTGAACTGGGCAAACAACTGCAGAAGAGTGGTTTTACGCCCAATTATACGGTGTGGACATTTCACGGTGAGTCTGCCCAACGTGACCGAGCTGAGGTGGTTCATCGTCGCACCGACGAGCATGGTACCGGGATGGAAAACATGGTGCAAGACTTGGATGATGCTCGGGATTCGGACGAGGAGATGGAGGAATCTGCAAAGGCCTTCAATGAAATGTTGGAGTCTTCAAAACGTCCGCTCCACAAGCACACTAAGCTTTGTCAGTTGGATGTCATCTCACAAGTAATGGCTCTGAAGGCTCATTTCAACTTGGGCAGAGAATGCTACGATGCAATGATGACAGTATTTGGACGCTTTCTACCCAAAGGCCATGTAATGCCTGCAAACCTGTACCAGTCCGACAAAATCCTCCATGCACTAAAGATGCCCTATGAGAAGATACATGCCTGTGAGAAAGGATGTGCCTTATTTAGGCTTGAATATGCGGACTTGAACTATTGTCCCATTTGCAAGTCTTCCAGGTATGTTGTGGTAGACAACGGTATGGGTGAGAAGGCGCACACCAAAATCACCGTTAGTGTTCTTCGGTATATGCCAATCGTACCAAGACTTCAACATCTTTTCATGGTCGAAGAGACGGCCAGACAGATGACATGGCACAAAACGGGCAAAAGAACCGAACTAGATGCATATGGGAATCTGATGATGGTACACACATCGGATGGTGTTGCGTGGAAGAAGTTTGATGAATTACATGATGACAAAGCGGCAGATCTGAGGCATCCTCGAGTCGGCGTTGACACGGATGGGAGCAGTGTGTTTGGTTTGACGGCAACCCAATACAGTTGTTGGCCCGTATTTGTCTTTCCACTCAATCTCCCCCACGGACAGACTATGCAAAGAAAGAACATTTTCCTGACGTTGATAATTCCAGGGCCCAACTATCCGGGGAAAAATATGAATGTGTACATGCAGCCGCTTAAGGACGAATTGCAAGAAGCCTGGGATAATGGGTTCAAGACATACGACGCCTACAGCAAACGGAACTTCATAATGCATGTCTGGTACATGTACTTGACGCATGACTTGCCGGCGTATGCGCTATTCGTTGGCTGGCGTGTGCATGGAAGGTTCCTGTGCCCCACATGCAAGGGAGCTCTTGAGTTTTGTTGGCTTCAGACCGGTCGCAAGTTTTCTTGCTTCGACATGCATAGACAATTCCTGGATCCTCGCCTAAGTTCAGGAAAGACAAGAAGAACTTCATTAGAGGTAGAGTTGTCAAAAACTCTGCACCACCTGCGTTGACAGGCCAACAGACCCTGGATCAGTTAAATGCTCTCGAGCTAGATCCAGAGCGTCTAGGGTACTTCAAGGGGTATAATTCTAAACACGCCTGGACTCACAAGACATGCTTATGGGATCTGCCTTACTTCGAAGACCTCCTTTGCCCACACAACATCGACGTGATGCACACTGAGAAGAATATCGCCGAGGCACTTTTCGGTACATTGTTCGGCATAGATGGGAATTCAAAGGATAATACTAAGGCTAGAGTCGATCTGGAGGCGCTATGTGATAGGCCGTTACAAAACATGAAAGAACCAAAAGGAAAGCAGAACTGGACGAAGCCAAAGGCATGGTTCAATCTTGGAAGGCCAGCTATGAGGGAAATTATCTTGTGGGTGAAAATGTAGTTGATGTTCCCCGATGGGTATGCAGCGAATCTAAAGAGGAGAGCGAGTCTTGATAAACTGAAGATATTTGGTCTCAAGAGTCATGATTGGCACATATGGATTGAGCGGGTAATGCCAGTGATGTTGTGTGGCTTCATCCCTGAGGATGAATGGCTAGTACTGGCAAAAGAACTATCGCCTGGTGTGCTAGAAGAAATGGAAGAGTTGGCGCCGGAGTTAATCTGCAAGTTAGAGAAGATCTTTCCATCGGGTTTCTTTAATCCAATGCAGTATTTGATTTTGCATCTCCCGACCGAGTCAAGATTGGGGGGCCCGTGCAAAATCGTTGGTGCTACCCAACTGAGAGGATGCAGAAGACGCTTCGAGAAAAATGTAAAAATAAACAAAGAATCAAAGCATCGATGTCTGAGGCATTCATCACTGAGGAGGCCACAAACTTTGTGACAACACACTACGAAGCCAAAAATCATCATTTGCATAATCTGAAGCCTCGGTACAATGCTGACGACCCTAAAAAGGGTGGATCCAACCTCAGCCTATTCAAAGGGAATCTCGCACCAGCCAGTGGTTCAAAGCCAGTATCTTTGGATAACGAAGAATGGCGGACCATTTTGTTGTATATCTTCAACAACCTGATAGAAGTGCGGCCGTACATCGAGTAAGTTCTCGGTACATTGTTTCGCAACTTCTATTTCCTTTGAACTGCTCTTATTCCTGGATATTTCATACAGTCGATACGTCGCCATATTCTCGTATGGAGTGGTGATCCAAAAGGATTCCGTCGTCGAGTATGAGCTTTTCGCAAAGCAAGGAGGCGGCTATCCCGGTTTCATCTCTTGGTTCAAACAAACGGTAATTTCTATTAAACTTGTAGGCTAATTCAGAGTCTATGGACGCTGAATTGAGACAAGTCGCTAATGGTTCTGACTATAAGGTCCATTCATTTGACAAATACGACATCAACGGGTATCGCTTTCGTACCTATGGCAAAGAGCTATCTATGGCCGACCGAAAGTCTACAAATTGTTGTGTATCTGCTATCGGCGAAGGAGGTACCGAGTATTATGGGAGAGTTGAAGCAATTTATGACCTTCTATTCTATGGTGAAAACCCACCGAATGTCGTAGTCTTCAAATGTTATTGGTTTCAGACGAAGGAGACTAGAAGGACTCATGAACATATAGGGCTAGTTGAAATCAAACAAAGCACCCATTTAGATGTTCCTGATGTCTATATTACGGCTCAACAGGCAACCCAAGTATTCTATCTACCATGGGCCTACCAAACTAATCCAAATATGAAAGGTTGGAATGTCGTTTATGAAGTGCCACCACATGCTAGACTATCTCCCCCAAAGAAAGAGGATTATGAACCTCACACTAACCCAGACACATATGAAGGAGAATTCTTCCACGAGACACGTCTTTCCAAAAAGTGTTTCAAGAACCGCTATACTTCACCCCAAAACATTGAAGTAGACAGCGACAGTGAATCCGGCATGACCCCAGAGGAGGAACAAGAAGAGCCGGAACAAGAAGAGGTTACTGTTGCGGATGACCTATCAATGTTTGACTGATTATGTCAAGGTGGCCTTCCACATGTTGACGCGGCTGAACCCTATGAGCACGTCATTGATGATAGTGATGATGATGATTATGCATTTATTGATGATAGTGATCGAGATTATTAGTAGTTCATGTCAGGTATTCAATTTTTTTATGTTGTACTTGATGATGATACACTTAAGTGATATACATATTATTATTCATGTCGGTATTTTTGTTATGTTATAGTAATTTCGTTTACTCTTTGTCATGGCAGGTGTTGAAAGATGGTGGGCGCTGGTCGGGAGCGCTCCGAGGCCCCTTCTTCGTCGGCGCGTGGTGGGAGGTCTTCCATTCCACATGCACCTCTTCGCCGAGTGTTCCTGGACAGTATGGCGACACCGACATGCCCTTCTTCATCGACCGCGGTGCCCAGCAGGGGACGAGGTAAGGGAGGGAAGAAGAGAGGAGTTGGAGCACGTGGTCGCGGGAGAGGAGGTAGGGTGACTGCTAGGGTGCCTTCCTCGCCGCCACCCCCAGCTGTTTCACCCGAGCACGTGACTACTAGGGTGGACTTGTCCGAGGAGGAGGTTACACAGACTCCGGTCCACGAGTCTCCGGTCCACGGGCCTTCGGCCCATGAGACCCCGGAGGAGCACACGTCTGGATGGGGTACCAGGCCGGATCAGCCCGAGGGGCCGAGTGGCCATGATGATGATGGCGGGGAGCCGACTGATATTGAGGAGGAGGGGGGCACCGTCTACCAGCGTGGTTGTACACGGCTCTCGTCCGTGCCGGCGACCCACGAGCAGAGGTGGTTGATTTTCCCTGATGGGGAGAGGTAAGTGCATTTAATATTTTTGTACCTTCTGCATTCACGTTTCTTCAAATATCTAATGCGTTGGCCTTGTCATGCTGCAGGGGTTGGGACCACCATCAGAGTGTCCGCCGGCCCAACTCCGTCCTTGGAGTTCTTTATCGGCAAAACTTCTCGGGGTTTGTCACGTTGCCTAGTGAGGGTCGGCTTCCAGAGCTTGGATTGAGCTGGGAGCACTACTTGGCTGCCCCGGCCCTGCCGGGTGAGATTACCGACGGTGTCTTGTGCGAGACGAGGGCACACGTGGTGATCAGAAGGTTCTGGGTAATTTCTCCTTTACACAATTAAAAATCTTCAACTAGCTAGTTATTAACTGTACTAATCAATATTGTCTCATTGGATTGCAGACATTCTACAGGTGTGAGGAGGGATACGAGGAGGACGCGAAAAATGTTATCGATAACATCTGCAAGCGCCTACTACAGAACTTACGGCACGAGGCTCGGGTGCAGGCTGTTCGAGACTACTACGCCTTGCGTGGTATCAAGAAGACCAAGCCGGCGTGCCGCGAGAAGTTCCTAAGTAAGGAGCATTACATGAAGGTAATTCTTAAGGCCTTGTACTTAGTTCCTTCATTTAGTAATTCATAGCCGTAGCGCTCAAGTTTCTATTTGCTAACTTAGGCGCCTCTGAGATAGTGTGCGGATCGGATGGATTGTTGGGAGGTGTTGGTCAATGAGTGGTGCTCAAAAGAATGGCTAGCCGTCCACAACGAGGCCAAGGACAAACGTGCCCAAATGGAAGGTGTGCCACACCATCAAGGCAGCTCCAACTTATATCAGTTCGGGCGGAACTGGGTATGTGGTTTGCTTCATGATTCATGCAATTCATTCATCATGCTAGCTTGAGCCCTTTAATTACTAATTTACTTTGTTTCTCTCTTTCAGGCACGCTACAATAAGGCGGATAAGGTGCTAGAGGTGTACGACCTGTATGACATGGCCCACACCGCCTCTTACAAGAAAGTCAAGGCATTCTCCCTGTCTGACCTCGATGATCCAAACAACTTCACCAACATCTCCTCCCACGACAAGCTCGTGAGATATAGAGATCAGGGGAAGGCGAGGAAAGGGGAGGACTTTAAACCGAGCCAGGGTCCCATTGATCCAGAGCTGGTGATGATAGCTGGTGGCGGGATGTCCCATGGCTCGATAGCCATTGGAGATGGACTTATCCGTTGTCCTAGCACTCTCCCGGAGATCAACGTGCGCCAGTCGAGCTCCGCTCCTGAGATAAGGCCTCGTGAATGGCCAGTCCAACTCCCCTTCAAGGTTAGTTATACGTACTCAACTACCTTTCTCCATTACATTGTGTGCGCTTCCATCAATGATTACAAATGCTAACGAGGAGTGGTGTTGCAGGCTGCTATACAGAGTGAGAGAGATAGAACGGAGAAACTTCTGGCGGAGAGGCGGCGGGAGTTGGAGGAGAGGACGACAAAGATGTTGGAGGAGGAGAGGGCACGAAATGACATGCAGGCAAGGGCCATGTACGCACTCCTTGTGGTAAGTTTCTTCTGCAGATTAGCCAAAACATTCATGTAGTGTTTGTCTCATTACTAACTAGTATGACTGAGTCGTCAAAACCAAATGTGCAGTCTGTGTGCGAGAAGGCCGGTCAGACCGCTCCGCCGATGCCAGAGATTGCTCCTGGGACCACGGTGAGTTTAATTTGAATGGACATTACTTGCTAATCTTAACATTTGAGTGTCATCATGCTAACGATACATAGGAAATGATCTTTGGTGCAGCGTAACTCCAGACAAGCATCGCACGATCCTTCTCCAGCTACCGGCACGAGCCAGCCTGCTCCTACACCTCCATGATCACGGTAAGTTTCTCTAGTGTTTTGCTTAACACATGCATAAAGACCTATACTTAGCTTTATTTTCTCCAATATGCTTACCATAATGACCTAGAGTTAGCTTCTTTTCCTCCAAAATGACTTAATAAGCTTACTGACCTCCAAAACCATCCATTTTACCTAAGTTAGCTCTAAAACGATCTATACTTAGCTTTGTTTCCTCCAAAATGACATAAGTTAGCTCTAATATGCTTAGTCAACTAGGTTGATAATGACATGTACTTAGCTTACTTATGTCAAAAATGGCATAATTAGCTTAGTTAGCTCATAAATGATCCATTTTATCTAAGTTAGCTCTAAGATGACCCATTTTACCTTAGTTAGCTCATAAATGACCCATTTTGCCCAAGTTAGCTCTAAAATGACCCATTTTACCTAGATTAGCTCCAAAATGATCCATTTTACCTAGGTTAGCTCTAAAAATGACCCATTTTACCTAGGTTAGCTACAAAATGACCCATCTTACCTAGGTTAGCTCTAAAATGATGCATTTTACCTAAGTTAGCTCATAAACGATCCATTTCACCTAGGTTAGCTCTAAAATGACCCATGTTACCTAGGTTAGCTCCAAAATGACCCATCTTACCTATGTTAGCTCTAAAATGATGCGGTTTACCTAAGTTAGCTCATAAACGATCCATTTCACCTAGGTTAGCTCATAAACGATCCATTTCACTTAAGTTAGCTCATAAACGATCCATTTTACCTAGGTTAGCTCCAAAATGACCCATCTTACCTAGGTTAGCTCTAAAATGATGCATTATACCTAAATTAGCTCATAAACGATCCATTTCACCTAAGTTAGCTCATAAATGATCCATTTCACCTTAGTTAGCTCATAAACGATCCATTTCAACTAAGTTAGCTCATAAATGATCCATTTCACCTTAGTTAGCTCATAAACGATCCATTTCAACTAAGTTAGCTCATAAATGATCCATTTCACCTAAGTTAGCTTATAAATGACATATACTTCTTCTAGTCACCCTTTTCTAACTTTCTTATTTACTATTTTGCATATTTCATTCACTTCACGGAAGCTAGCTTGCTATGATGGAGTGCTTGTTTTTTCTTTCATTCTCTTCTAGTATTCTTCTAGCTTGCTATGATGGAACTTGCTATCTTAATGAAACTTTGCATTATAATATGTATGGATGGAACAATGTGTATGTGCAACTTGCTATGATTGAATGGATATGTACGATGAAACTTATGTGCTGGATATGTCATATGTTTGCTGTTAAATAGCCCTGTGAAATATATATATATATATATATATATATATATATATGTGTGTGTGTGTGTGTGTGTGTGTGTGTGTGTGTGTGTGTGTGTGTGTCATATATATTTGCTGTGAAAATTGTTGGATTTTGAAAAAACAGCAAAAAAAGAGGCAATGCAGGCTCTTTGCCGTCTGCCACCGACGGCAAAGGGCTCTTTGTCGTCAGCCGCGGACGGCAAAGAAGCCACGTGGCAGCCACCTGTGCTTCCTAGGAGCTGACCCATTTGGTTAGTTTGCCTACAGTGGCATACGACAAAGCCTTTGCCTATAGTGGCAGACGGCAAAGGATCACCACATTTGCCTAAAGTGGCGGGCGGCAAAGCCTCGGTGGGCAGTGACGTCCAGCTGACGTCATTTGGCCGACGGCAAAGTCCTAATGCTCTTTGCCATCAGCTGGCGGATGACAAAGACTGTCGTTAGCCACCTAACGGACTAACGGCGAAATTATTGCCGTCGGCTTTCTTTGCCATCAGCTGCTGATGGCAAAGGCCCCTTTGTCGTCCGCTTCAAAAAGCAGACGCCAAAGAAGGTCTTTACCGATCCTATCTTTGCCGGAGCCTTTTGCCGTTCGCGGTAGACGGCAAAGGCCTTTGCCGTCCGCCATCTTGGCGGACGGCAAAGTAGCTGATTCCTGTAGTGCTTGCTTGCTTGAAACCATGTCGATGGCTTTCACAATCTGCACCATACATCAGAATAAGAGGGATCAACACATAAGCACTTGACTGAACTAGACTAAAGATACATTTCCTTTGTTCGGTAAATCACTGCACTAAGCATGAACTGATCCAGCGACTCCAACGACGATGGTGGTGGAAACATAGCAGGGCATGGTTTCGAGGGCGGAGCAGGATGGGGTGGTGCCGACGGAGTGGACGAGGAGCACATGGCCAAATCTGTCTGGGAGAGGTTGGTGAACGAGAGTCATAGCTGTGATAGCGATTAAGTTTTTTTTTTAAATTTCTATGCAATCTAGTTTAAACTTCATTTAAGTTATGTAAAATAGTTTATGCAAGTGGTTGACTCGAGTTCGAATCAAATTTTATGAAGTTGTTTGAATAAAATTTGCACCAAAATTTTGAGTTAAGTTTAAGAGTTCGGTTAGAAAGGACACATATTTAGTGGAGCAAATGTCTCCTCTAATGTATACTCGGCCGTATTCTTCTCTAAATATTATAGGAGATCGGTTAGAGATGCTCTTAGCTGCGTCGTTTATCTAATATAAGAAACATATATTCATACTAGTATAACGCCCGTGCGTTGCCACGGGCTCTTCAAAATTTATAATCAGTATCTTTTATTTATCATCCCCTCATATTGGGTGATTATGGGGTGCTCTAATTAGAAACACAACAATCAAATATTAGGAAATTTCACCGAACGAACAACAACGAATAATACGATATCTATCAAACGAATAAAATGAGGTCATATTTTTGGTCCGTCATGCACTTCTGTTGAAAAGTGCCTATCCCTTTTAGAATCAACCCACTGTTTGCTCGCACGCAAAAAAATACATCTCTAAAGTGGGGAACCGATCGGTACCAAAAAGAACTCAAACTCCTATCCAATCTCGACTTCGTGCTCTTCCACTTCCATTGATAAAGATGGGACGTCAAGGATTTCATCATGATGACCTCGAGCAGCCGCCGACATCCCTCCCCACATCTACCCCTACCCCCTGCTGCCGCTTGCACTGTCCTTGCTCCTCGAGGGAGCTAGGGACACAATGTTCTCTAGGATGGGCATGACCAGATCCACGAGGAGGCCACATTCTTCCATGGGAACCCAACCAAGCACACCACCCTCCGCAACCATCCAATCCCAGCCTAACAAAGTCAAGACCCGCCATCGATCCACAAATCAGGCTCGCCGCATCCAGGTTCACTACAAGTCTGCGACGAGTCTGTAGTCGACATCTTGACTTTGGCTATCCCCACGGAAGAATCATCGGATCCTGCTTACTTTTACCATCACTTCGTCTCTTCCCAAGGCAGCGACACCACCCAGCCAATCACCACCACCGCTTGCGGCTTGCCTACATAAAATCATATGAGAAATCCCCACGGCGGTGCTGTAAGATCACCTTGGCGACCTCGACAGTGACCGACTGGTCTAAGATCTAAGCTAGCCGCTCTTTGTAGAAACCAATAGAAGTAGGCATGTGACTCAGATTTGTTCTTTGGTGTGCATGCGTTTCTTGCTGCCCACCAGCTCTTGTCTACAACTCGCCTATATCTGTACCAGCTCTTGGTCTACAACTCGCCTATCTCCATGCTCGAGAATCTGGAGTGTAGTAGTTAAAAAAAGACCAACTTTATACTCATTTGATAATTCAACGTGCATGGGCATGCACCGGATGGAATTCACGCTCTATGTAAAATCTGGAGTGTAATGACCGTGGTTGATGAATGAAAGTCTTATTTCCGCAAAAAAAGAAGTTAAAAGTGAATATATTCCTCATGTGTAGAGTACAAACAGAGCATATAGTGGTGACCTAGTTTCTTTTGATTGAGGTGAATACATGCCAGTACTAAAATCTTCTAATTTCTTTTGATTGAATCCAAGTTGTCTCTTTTCTTTCGATTCAGCAAAGCTAGTTCGAATAAATAGGATTGTCTATATCTTAACTCCTTTGCCAATTAAGCTTCAAAATTGCAGTCTGATTCAGAAACAACCGAAGATTGTGTCGTTAACTCCAGGAGATTCTCGTTAGATCTTAGGAACGCTGCAAGCCATCATATCATATAAGAATAAGATCGACAATTGATATGGACAGATCTTACTACAATCATATTACTACTACTTGCACACTGATATGGACAGATCATACAAGATTGAAGGTACGTAAGACAAGGTCCTCTAGATTACGAAAAACTGTTTGCTTCGCCTCATGTGAGACGGACCCCGAGCTATTCTTCAATGGCGCACCGCGCGCACATATTTGGCGGCGAAGTAACTCGTTATCCTAAGGACGTCCCCGTCAAGCCCGTCGACAGCGTCACCCTTTTCCATCTGCCCGGCTGGACCTCGCCGAGTTTCCACCGTCGACGGCCTGCCGCCGCCGCATTCTGCTGCACGAAGGAGATCAACGACGGTTTAGACGTGCACGGGTGCAGCAGAGCAGATCGACCGACGGATCGGTTGACAACACGTACCGTCGCAGGCCGCGTGGCCGTGGTGGGAGGCGGCGGCGCTCAAGGTGCCCTGCGCCTCGCATTCGCAGGGCGAGACGGCGCTCGTGGCGCTGGTGCCGATCTCCTCCTCCGGACGAACGAGGAGCCAGCCGTCCAAGCTGGGCGAGGGAGCCAACGGCGGCCTGCAGCGCTGCCGGCTCAACTCCTTGCAGCTGTGTTTTGATTTTCGGTTTGAGCTTTTTTTCGCCCTAGGCCGAGATGGCCGAATTTCGGCCATTTTCAAAAATTTTGGCTGAAATTTGATCAAACTTTAACTGCGATTTGACTTAAATTTGACCAAAATTTACCAAATTTGAGCAATTTCGGCCTAAATATACTTTTCGCCCCAGGCCGAGATGGCCGAAATTCGGCCGAAATCCATTTTTTTCGGCCGAAAATCAAAACACAGCCTTGCAGTAGGCGATCGCGCTCGCGACGGCCTCCTCCCTCGCTCGGGCGGTGCCGTCCTCGCCGGCGGCGACCCTCCCGTCCGGCTTCGTCGCCCGGCCCTTCCGTCTCCCGCGCCCGTCTGGCCGCTCGTCCGCAGCACCGGCGCGCTGCAGATTTCTGGCGAACCTGCGCAGGCACCGCCTTAGCGCGTGGCCCTTCCGTGCGGCCGTGTCACCGCCCTCCCTCACCGGTGAGCGCGCGCTGTTCGATGAGCTGCTTCGGGTGCCGAGCAAGGAGGAGGAGGTGGACGACCTCGACGCGGGGGAGGAGCCCGGGTCGGAGGCCACCTTAGCGTCGCCAGGGCCGAACGCCGGCGACGAGGAGCTGCCCTGCTCAACGCTCGAAGCGCCGTCCGTGGTCGTTGCCGTCGCCACGGCCAGCGCCATCGCCGCCCACACGGCGCACGGGGACATCCACGCCATGACGACCTGGAAGAAATGCATGGTGATCAGGAGCACTGGGGTTTGCTTGCAGGCCCTTGTGCACGTAGTACGTCCTTGTATATATATACACGTCGCGATTGCGATCGCGTTCGCCTCCGACTCCGGCGGTGGTTGCAGGGGGGAGGGGGCACGGCGGCGTCTGCGGGCGCGTGATTTCCGAAATCCGAGATGCCACAGCGAGATTGCCAAAATCCTGTGGCTAATCTATGGAATACTCCGGCGGTTCCTTCCATATACGGAGGGAGTACTAATTACTGCACGGTTTAATTACTCGATCGCTGATTTATCAGATGAGCTAGTAATGCGGACGGATCGCTGATTTATTACCATATTCGATATTTCCCGAGTTATGGCCTTACCATACCTGGATTGATAGCCTTTGGGGTAATTTAAATTTATTACCATATAATTACCATATTCAAAATTTCCTGAGTTATGACCTTACCATACCTGGATTGATTTATTACTATACGTGGATTAATTATGATTTATTACTATATGATTTATTACTATACGTGGATAGCCTTACCATACCTGGTGGTAATTTAAATTTATTACCATATTCGATATTTCCCGAGTTATGGCCTTACCATATCTAGATTGATAGCCTTTGGGGTAATTTAAATTTATTACCATATAATTGCCATATTCAAAATTTCCTGAGTTATGACCTTACCATACCTGGATTGATTTATTACTATACATGGATTAATTATGATTGATTACCATAAATACGTTGGGTATTGCCGGTCAGACGAGAAAAGAGAAAAACCGGTGGGAGGGGCTGGTGGGAGGTGGGACGAAGAAAAACCGGTTGAAAATAAACCGGTTGAAAGTGGGGGGGACTATTCAACCAATTCGTCCATTAGGAGTAGAGATTTTTATACGAATCTCTACTCCTAATGGAGCAGTTGGTAGTCTCGCTTCCAGGTTTTTTTTCGTCCCACCACTTTCGTCCGGTTTTTTTTCGTAGGTTAACCGTCGTAGATTTTTTTCGATGATGGTTTTTTATTCACCGGTTTATTTACCCCTCAGCTCTTTCCTTGCAAATCAGGACTTTCCAAACGTGCACGCAATCACGGATCTAAATTTACTAACTTATCCAAATCAACCGATACCTTCCATTATTGCAAATTTCTTTAGGAAACAAATAATAGATTTTAAGGAAACAAATAAAAGATTTTAAAGACACATCATACTTTACTAATAATCACTAAAATTCAAATCTAAATTAATTAACCTTACCTTAAATCACTCAATCACTTTAATTAGAAAACATTTTCTTTCCTAACTGCACCTCGCTTAGTGTGCACATAACAATCCGAAGTAATTAGAGTCACATGATTGAATCCATTTATTTAGAGTGACATGATTGCGTTCCGGGATGGAGGCCATGATTTCGTCGAGGTCGTTGCTGCCTCCTACACTCAGGGTGTGTCGCCGAGATCGAGGCGAGCATGAGGAGCTGTGGCCACCGCCATGATCACCTCATCGCAGGGGATGGAGCACGCCGTCGGCCTACAGCTTGTGGAGATCAGCACTTTCCAAACGTGCACGCAATCACGGATTTAAATTTACTAACTTATCCAAATCAACCGATATCTTCCATTATTGCAAATTTCTTTAGGAAACAAATAATATATTTTAAGAAAACAAATAAAAGATTTTAAAGACGCATCGTACTTTACTAACACTAAAAATCAAATCTAAATTAATTAACCTTACCTTAAATCACTCAATCACTTTAATTAGAGAACATTTTCTTTCCTAACTGCACCCCGCTTAGTGTGCACATAACAATCCGAAGTAATTAGAGTCACATGATTGAATCCATTTATTTAGAGCGACATGATTGCGTTCCGGGATGGAGGCCATGATTTCGTCGAGGTCGTTGCTGCCTCCTACACTCAGGGTGTGTCGCCAAGATCGAGGCGAGCATGAGGAGCTGTGGCCACCGCCATGGTCACCCCATCGCAGGGGATGGAGCACGCCGTCGGCCTACAGCTTGTGGAGATCACTGTCGCTCTTCAGGTCACGTGGTGACCGGATCTTGCCGATGTGTCCCTCCCCGACGACCTCCTCTTCGCCCGGTTGGCCGGCATGGATCTCGCCACTACTGCCCTCAACTTCTCTGCCTCGAGCTCGACGGTCAGCCACCATAGATCCCCCAGCTGGAGGGTCACGTGAACCAGCCGTCCTCCCATGCTGCAGCGGCGAGAAGGTGACATGGCTCTCCGTACACGAAGAGTGGAGTGTGGAGTTCGGTCAAGTACTTATATACTTGGCCTCTACTGCTGATCCATGTACATGGAGAAGAACAGACAACCGCTCATTCATGCTTCGTTCCACTCCTTTGCGCTACATTACTGGAGATGACATTTTCCTATCTCTCTATGTTGTAACAAGCCTGTTGCCTGCATAGTTAATGAATTTTTTATTTAAATTTATCGCTGCTTAGTGCTTTGTTGCAATTGTTCACGCAAGATTCTTATATATAATCTGAGCGTATGTAGGCATCTTAGCTTTGCTATTCCATTTTTTTGGCGTATAAAAATAAGAGTATTGTCCAGGTTAGGTATTCAATTGAGTATGGTATTTGGATTGCTATTAGAATGTCTTTTCTATGCATGTGATTTCTCACATCTGGTTATAATATTTGTGAAGGCATGCATTGCACGTGCACTTGGAAGCGGGCCCGTGGCCCACGCTGGACGGCGCCGACGCCGACCCGAGCCACCTCGTCCGCGTATTCTTGGAGCTGTGGCTGGTCGATTTACATGAAATTAATTCCCTCAGTTCTGGTGGCAAATATAATACACATAATCCATATTGTTATGCACTAGCGTGTATGTGTGAAATAGATGGATTATGGTCCCGTACCCAATAAGATGGATATGTGTGTGTGTTAGAGAGAGAGGGAGAGGGGGATAGAGAGTGAGGAAACGGAGGAAGAGTGTGTGTCTGTGTGTGTGAGGATTTGATGGTAAAAAAGGTCGCCAATGTCGTAATATTGAACTCTTAAAGTTAATGTGGCCCCGTTGCAACGCACGGGCGTTCTTCTAGTGCTTTTGTAGCATATGAATGTTATTATTTTAGCCGGTTTTAAGAATGCTACGTTGAGACTAGATGTATCATGGTGTTTTATCTATTGCTTGATCATTATGTCCAGCGGGGATGAAGAGCCTGCGAGGTAGGGATGTAAACTAGGCCCCGTTTAATTGTATTTAAACCCACTTAAGTTTTATAACAGTTCAATAAAAAAAATCACATGAAAAATGAACTACCGAGCTAGCTAAAACTAACTAAACAAAGACTTACGGGCACCATTTATTTGCCATTTACATCCACACTGTGAGAGTAGGAGTTGTTAAATTTGTGGGCTCTCTTCAAATCTTGACACTTAGTGTGTCAATCAAATATCAAATGGAAGCAACTAGCCATTTCTTGGCGCGATGACTCCGACCTCTTCTTTCGAGTTGTTCAGCGGCATTGTCCGGTTTCTTCAACCATGGAGTTAAGATTAAATAAGAAATTTCCTAGTAGTACAATATAATGTGAATAAAATTACGGATGATTTTAGAGTGTTCAAATTTGAAGTTTTTTCAAGTTTTGAATATTAAAAAAAAAGAGGGAATAAAAGGACCCGCACCCACGGCCCGGCCCGCCAGCACTGCCCGACAGGCGTCGTCTCTTTCCATTTCTGTCTGTCGGCCGTCCCCTTCCTCCCGAAGCCTCCCCAAGAAGAAGAAAAAAAATCCCTCGCCACCGCCCGTGCCGAGCTCGCCCCGCCGCCCCAGCCATGAGGTCGCTCATCTCCGAGCACGCGCGCCACTCCCCCGCGCGGCCTCCGCCCTTCTCCGGCGGCGAGACCCCGTCGCGGCGCCGCATTCCCAAGGAGAACGTCTACTCGGGGACTGCGCCGCCGTCCGGGGACCCCTACCGCTCCCCTTCCTCCGCCGCCAAGCCGCTCGGGGACATCACGCCCACACTCAACCGTGCCCTCCCGCCGCGGCCCCTCAAGCGGAAGCTCGACGTCTCCCCCGCCGTGGGCCCGCGGCCGGAAGCGGAAGCTGCCGACTCCGGGGTCCAGGTACCGTACGTGCCGCCTAGGGTTTAGGGTTAGGATCTACCTGCTGATCTGGTCTAACCTCGTCTGCTTTGCTTCGGTTACATTATCACAGGTTGTGGTGAGGATACGGCCCCCGTGCTCGGTGGAGGGGGAGGAGGCACCTGACACGTGCCTCTGCAAAACGTCGGCCAACTCTGTCGCCATTCAAGGCCAGGGCTTCACCTTCGACGCCATCGCCGACGCAGCCTCTACGCAGGTGAGCTTGGGGTCAATGTCAAATCTGGGGCTTAAGCCTTCTGCGTGGGGAAGGAAAATTGATTTGGTGGGCTCTTTTAGATGAGGGGTTAGCTCAAATTTTGCTGGTTTTCAGTCTAGCACAATCGTGGTCGTTACAGGTTATTAGCTCTGATCTGGGTGCTTATGAATGAATGGAAGTGAGATTTGAAGAGACAGTTGATACTTGATACCACAGTGATGTAATTGGGTTGGTCATTTCGTTGAGCCGAATTTCTTATTAAAGACGAATGTCTTTAACCAGCACATTTATGGGTGTGGTTCTAGTGGAAATTGCTATGCGTGTTACCGCACTAAGTAGTTTCCATCAAAATGTGGAAATTGCTATGCTTATTAATTATTTGGTCCACCTACAATGTTTGGTAAATCCCACTTCAGCTATGGTTAACTTTATTCTGTTGTTTTGTTAGTTAATAGTTTGATCACATCCGTTGTTGTTTGGTGCACTGAAGTTTTTTCTTTTCTGTTCTGGAATTGATAGGAAGAGTTTTTCACACCTGTTGGGCCACCACTCGTCGAGAATTGTTTGGCGGGGTTGAACAGCTCGATTTTTACCTATGGCCAGGTGACTTTTACCTAAGTTTAATATTTATAAACCTTCTTGTAACTAACTATTCGGAACATACTGAGTAAGCTCTCATTTTCATTTGATCATGGAAAAGACTGGGAGTGGAAAGACATACACTATGTGGGGCCCTCTCTCTGCAACTTCAGGTGACTCAATGGCCTGCGAGAGGGGACTGGCACCCCTTGTTTTTGAGCACTTGTTCTCCCGCATTAAACAAGTAAGTCACCGGAGTCCCTAGCTGTTTTTTTTTAATGTTATACAAAGTCTTCCAACTTGAAGCATACTTGCTCTTACATTTGCAGGAACAGCAGAAGCACAAAGACAAGGAGCTAATTTACAGTTGCACCTGCGCTTTTCTCGATGTAATTTTTATGCTTAGTACCTGAACGTATTTGTAGTTGTTGTTTATGTTGGCGATAGAAAATCTGATCCATCTTGTTTAATATGTGCAGATCTACAACGAACAGATAACTGATTTGCTAGACCCCATGCAAAAGAATCTTCAGGTGAAAACAAATTGCGAAATATAGTACTCCCTCCGATCCATATTAATTGTCGCTGATTTAGTACAAAGTTGTACTAAATCAGCGATAATTAAAAAGGATTGGAGGGAGTAGCATTTTTTCACTTACTTTTACTAATACGACCTATCCGTTGGCAGATAAGAGAGGATGTTAAAACTGCTTGTGTTTATGTTGAATCGTTGACAAAGGAGTCTGTTTTCGCTATGAAGGATGTAGCTCAGCTGTTGGTGAAGGTGAAGATTTGCTGATATCTATTTGATCTATATATTTGTGGTGATCAGTATTTGGATAGAACTCCAAAAGGAGTTGTGTCTACTGCTTACCACTCTAAAATATGATTTTGAACCCCATTGCCTTAGTTTGATTTTGAACTTTTGTGCAGGGGTTGGCAAACCGGAGAACAGAGTCAACAAGTGCCAATGCAGACAGTTCACGCTCTCATTGTGTTTTCACATGTGTCATCAAATCTGAATCAAAGGTAGTTCTCAAAGCGGGGCTTGTCTTACATTATTGTTTCATCATTAGTCATACCTGTGACATACAGTAGTTTTATGTGCAGTAAATGTTCCTGACTTTTGATGTTCTGATTGTGTTTTTACATCTGTCATAATTGGAACCAAAAGTAGTTGTTGAATTTGGGCTTATTACATTATACTTCCATTTATCATATCTGTTGGGTACAATTATGTTACCTGCAGTAAGTATCCTGTCTATTCGGTGGTGATGCTCTTATATTCTCTTGTGTTGCTTCTACTATAAGTGATATTTGTTCTGATTCCGCGTTTACTGCTTCAGCTATGTCCTGGTCTAAAGTTTTATAAATTGTGTTAATGGAGGTCGCATTTCTGGTACAAACATAAGAGCAACGAGGTGGTGATGGACCAACTTATTCTCTTGCAGAAATAGAGAAAACTTGTTTAAACATAGTAATGTTGAAACATGTTTGTCCACAAACTAACTTCCCAATAATTGTTATCTTCAATCTTTGCTGGTTTCAGTTTAGATACATCTGTTACTTCATTAATGGTTTGTTATTGTTCTGTAGAATCTCGAAGATGGCTCAAACAGCATTAGAATGAGCAGGATGAATTTAGTAGATCTTGCTGGATCTGAGCGGCAAAAGCTAACCCATGCAGCTGGGGATCGCCTAAAAGAAGCAGGAAATATAAACCGGTCACTTTCAGCACTTGGGTATGGTTTTATTTATTTTTAAGTAGCGAAGTTAAAGAATTTATGTCAGGTCTTCGCTAATTGCTTTCTCTAGGCATACGCTATGTTGGTATATTTGTGAGACCTTTTTTCGCTAGACTCGGACCACTTAATGTATTTTAGCAGAGTAGATAGATATCATTAATCGCTGTACCAAAAGAATCGCCTTGTACATTTTGTCATGATATGTTAATAGGCGTGGAATTAAAGTTCTGATAAATATGTTTTTCATCACTGCAGAAACTTGATTAATATACTAGCAGAAATTTCACAATCTGGAAAACAAAGACAGCATGTTCCGTATCGCAATTCAAAGTTGAAATTTCTATTACAAGAATCCCTGGGTGGTAATGCAATGCTTGCAATGATTTGTACTGTTTCGCCGTCAGAAAGGTATTATCCAAGTTGAACCAAAAGTTATTTCTTTTTGCCCTCTTCTTCTGATGTTGTTTCATCACTATATTTTCTGTGTTTCTATGCAGCTGTAAGAGTGAAACCTTGAGCACTCTAAGGTTTGCCCAACGCGCCAAGGCTGTAAAAAACAGGGCAGTTGTCAATGAAGAAAAAGAGGACGATGTCAATGCACTGCATGTTCGGATGAAGCTTTTAAAGGTTCTATCTATTGCGTTGATATTGAAAACACAATTTCTCCATCATATTGTTTTACTCTTTGACTCAAGTTTGACCGCTAATATTTTGTTGCAGGATAACATTGTGGATGCTGCTGATTGGGCAGAGGCTGAGAGTAAATGGATGGCTCTGGCAGATGAGCTGAGGGCCGAGCTTGAAGCAAGCAAATCCCTTGTTGGGAGGTTGCGGTCGGAATTGGAGTCAGAGAAGAAATGCTCGAAGGAGGCACTGGAAGCAGCAATGCAGGCATATTCCAGAATCTTGGTACAATATGCTGAGCTTGAAGAAAAGTATATTCTTGATGGGGTCGAGGGCCAGCTGAAGGATACATCTGAAGGTCCTGGCGAATTGTTAGTCCGATTGAAGGAGGCTGAGGAGGCGACAAGAATTGCCGAGGTACGAATATCCTACATTCTCAGCAGATTGAACAGCATTTCGGTAGACAAAGCAGCAAGGTATTAAAGGTAGACACTATAACTTGTCTGTTGCATGCAGCACTGAGCCTTGTTGGCAGAGCAGAAGACCGACAGGCTGATCGAGGAAAACGTTGCGCTCACTCAACGGCTGACAGAGAAGTCGGAGCACAGAACGCTGGAGGTGACGAAGAGCACAGACCTCCTCTTGCGGTTCTCCAGTTACGGCAGAGGCAACATCTGAAGATCGATGCCGGCACCATGTAGTGCACCAGCTTAAAGAGGAAGAAATGGGTAGTGGCTACAGCTTGCAATAAGTTGATAATCCCACTCTGCTCTAGCAACTGCAGCACGCAGATAACAGGCTACAGTTTTCTTCTGCCTTGCCCTTGTCCTTGACTTAGTAGTTTACTGTTGGTTTTACTTTGGTACAGGAATATTAGCTAGGAGTATAGCCTCACTTCTGCTGTAGATAAGTGTTGAAAATACAGGGGGCACACCTACTAGTTACTGCAAATTTTTGTACAGAGTTTGCACTTCTGCTATATTGTGATGACAAGTTAGATAAGCTTGCTGCTGTCAAGATGACAAGGACTTTGCGACTTGACTGAATGTTCTCTACTTGTGTGATTGCTATCATACTAGAAGAGCATCTACGGCACAAGTATACATTATGCTTTTCTGAGCAAGATTATTACTTTTGTTTTAAAGTCACTCTATGTGAGACTGCCCCCAAGCTATATGTTTGCTATGTCCATGCCACACGCAAGACTCCACAAGAAAAGCCAGAATTGCTGGTTAAACATTGGTTAATCTGCATATATGCAGGCATAGATTATATACATCATGTTTCTGTACATCATTCTATCATCTTGTATGTGTGTGTTGTTTGCATGAAAGGAAAAGGAGAAATAACTCTTTAATTTCCTGTCAAAAGAAGAAGAAAACAAAAACTAAAAGCGCTTCACAAAAATGATTCCCGGATCACCCGTGCGAATACACGTGATGACAACCGGCTCAAGACATCTGGTAGGATCTTCGACGTGATGCTCGGCAACACGGGTAGAAGCTCTTGCACCAGAGACACGACATTTACGTCCTGCCATCGAAAAAAGAATGTGTATCAACATCAGTAACATTCCAGGTTAGCCTTTTGTGTTGCCTAGGAAAGAAAAGTGATAACAGTTTAGCAAGCATACCCCGTTGACTGTTGGATTTGCCGTCCCAGCCGATAGAAACTTGACGACCTTCTCGACATTGTTCAAGATGATCCTGTCTTCCTCTGTGATTGTAGGAAGCAATGCTCCGGACCTCACAGGAACCATGCCGAAAACCGGGACGGGATTTCTGACCCCGAAAGATGAAGCAATTTGTAGCAACTGCTCCCTTGAAACCGCGTCGATGGCTTTCACAATCTGCGTCATACAGAAGAATAAAAGGGATCAATACAGCATAAGCACTTGACCGAATGGTCTAAAGGTACATTTCCACCATTCAGTAAATTGCTCCACTGAGTGCAAAGGGTACTCCTTAGATCTTTGTTAGCTCTTGTGACTTGAGAGCTCACCTCGTCAAGAATGAACTCCCGGAAGAAGTCACCCCTGTCAGAGAGTAGAAAAGAGAGAGCCGCCCGAGCTTTGATTGGGTTCTCCGGTTGGGAGATGGCCATTGGGAATGCAGGAACTAAACTGGTGCTAGGTTGGAATCCTATAGCACCCAGCTCAGCCATGTTACCCTTCATGTCCTCCCCACCACCGCTCTTTGCTGCACTAATGAAATTCTCGAAAGCTTGCATCACGTCAATGAACCTCTCTGCGTCAAAGACACCTGTTTTGCCGTATATTGTGTAACGCAAGGCACTCCTTAGTCGAGGTGATTCATCCGTTAGCAGCCTCTGTTATAGGCAGCCAAAACCACAAATCAGTGATTCCAAAACTCATATCAACATCACAAACAGATCAAAGGAAGCAGTTCTCTTTTCGAAAACTGAAGAAGGAATGTTTTAATAGCTGTATGTGTGTCTTGTGTCTTCTTCCTTAGATATATTATTACTACTAAGAACACGGTCCTTGGAAAACATAGAAACATGAGGTGATGGCATGAAAATGAATAAAAGGTTGAGATGCTGACCTGTGCAATATATGGATATGCTTCATCCACAATGGCAAATTCAGGGTCTCCCACCAAAGCAATACCTTCTAGTACTCCAATTGCTCTAATAATCAAAGCAAAATACGGAGGTATCTTGAATGGGTAATCAAATGTTATCTGTGCTAGATCCGCTGCCAACTCCTGAAAGTTAATATTCTTCGCACCACCTCCTTCAAGTGCCTGATCAAAAACTTTAGCCAGCACAGGTAAGATTGGATCCAAGTTAACTCCCTCAGGGATAAAACCAAGCTTCACAAAGTCCTTCACGATTGCATCATAATCACGATGAATAAGGTGAGCTATTGCTTCAATCATTCCGTACTTCTGATCATCTGTCAATTTTGTCACAAGCCCTGCAGTAAAGAAGGTCAAATTTATTATCTATTTTCAGGTGTATTATACAAACAGGCTGACACATGCAAATGAAAAGCTTCAATGGTTTGCACATGTTATGTTTAGTCTACTGTACGACACACTAATTAGTAAAGCAGGGTGAGAAAAAACTCTGAGTACACGGCATCATACTGCTAGTAAGCTAGATCAAATTCTTAAGTCATTTGAATGACTACACCACATAATGGTTTTACCACTTCATAAGGAACATAGTAAAACTGTAGGTTGTACATGAGAAGCATAGACTGTCCATGCTCTTGACTTACCAAAATCAAGAATACAAAGCTTTCCATCTGGTGTCCTAATCATATTTCCAGGATGAGGGTCAGCATGGAAGAATCCAGTATCAAGTAACTGCAATACATAACATGACCAAAAACTTCTTTGAGAAAATGGTTTTGAGGGAATAAACATTTCTTCCCATCAGCAGGTGAGTGTGCAATGGACAAATTCAGAATAACATGAGTAAACGTACATCAAAGAAGAAGAAAAACGAACCTGCTTTAGATAGCATATAACACCAACATTAACCAATGACCCAACATCATCCTCAGTACTTTGTGAAAGCTTCTCACCATCTACCCACCCTGTGGTAAGAACTTTTCTGGACGTATATTCAGGGTATGTCTTTGGTACAACAACCTGTAGGATTGTTGAATAAGTTAAGAAGTTAACAGCCTGAATGTGAAGCTATCAAGCATATCTGTAGCAAATTCTGAATGCAAAATTCCAACTCTCCAACAATACAAAAAGTGTACCATTCAGTAAAACCATATCATTGCACTGCTTCTACCAGACTATCAAAGCAATTTACCTGAGGAAGATCTTCTCTCATCATTTCAGCGAAGAGGGTGCCATTTTCCCCTTCGTTGACATAATCGAGTTCTTCAAAAAACCGGGCAGCCCACTCATCTACTAGGCCAACAACATCAAGGGCAACCTGGCAGCATTCAGCGATTTCAGTGTGAGCTAATAAAGACAGTTTGTCCGTCATTTTTCATCAAGAAGAGGGAAACACTCACCTGTGGAAATCTCTTGAGAACCAACCCCAAATTTCTAATGATGAATAGATCTATGGTGACAGTCTCAAGTACAAATGGCCTCTGCACTTTCACAGCTACCAGTTCTCCAGTGTCTTTCAACCGGCCTTTGTATACCTGTCCCAGAGATGCTGCAGCACGATACACAATTAGTTCAGACTTAACTGATCAGCGCAGCAAGCGGCTAATACCAAGATTTCTAGTATAGTTACCTGCGGCGATTGGTGAGGGAGACAGTTCTGAGTATATGTCTTGCCATGGCCGGCCAAGCTCTTCTTCCAGGAGAGCCATCGCGATATCGTCAGGGAACGAAGGAACCTTGCCATAGCAGCGCATAACCCAGTTAGTAAAGTTGAGCTACATTGGACTTCAAACAGCATGCCTATGCTTTGCGTGGTAACAAGGCCAACATAACTAGTATGTAATAGCAATGCTCACCTTGTCACATAGCTTCTGCAGCTCGGTCATCGCTGCAGGGGACAGAATGTCCGGCCGGATGCTCAGCGCCTGGCCGAGCTTGATGTAAGCAGGGCCCAAAGACGTGACGATCTCCCTCAGCTCGATCGCGCGTGTCACTTCGTTCTGTTCAAAAGAGAAGGTCCGTCCGTCAGCAGATGATTTCACGGGTTCTGAAGAAAAATAACAGCAGAGCTTTGGCAATCGATCGCTACCTCCTTGATTTTGTCGGTGATGAGGTCCGATATGATGTGGGAGATAAAACCACCAGCCACAGACAAGAGCTGCACGGCTCGGGTGGCGACGGCGCCCGGGCGTTTGCCCCAGTAGGCCGAAATGATCTCGGGGCTGTACACAAGAGGCAGCCCCTCGGTGTTGGTCACCTAGAAAAGCAGCAGAATTCAGACGACAGCCAAATTCAGACTTTAATAGGAGAGCAGCCGGTTAAACTGCCCAATTCATTCCATGGGTTTGGTGATTTGTGAAAGGAACTATGCGGGAATGGAATTCTGTGGAGTGGAAGTGATTTGTGGTGGAGGTGGGGATGGACATGGTCACATGGGCATGGACGTACCTCGACGAGTCGCATGGTGACGTCTTTGTCGGCGAACTGGTCGTCGCGGAGGTTCTGGCCGCGGAGGCCGCGCATGAGGGAGGCCAGCTGCTCGTCCTCCTCCATCTGCTTCCGCACCCGCTTGATCTCCTTGGACACGTCCCCGAACCTCTGCATAGCATATCCATGTCCGTCCAGAGCAGAGAACGCAGCGCGTGCCATGTCAGTCAGCGAGATCATCGTCGTCAGAAGTAAGTAATTAAGAAGGCGCGGCTGAGGAGACCCTGTGGCAGCAGGGGGCTTACGGTGGACTGGATGGTGTTAGCCCTGGTCCTGCCGGGGCGGGGCGGGGCCGGCGGCGAGGGAGGGGGTGGCCTGGGCTCGGTGGCGACGGCGAGCACGCGGCGGAGGCGGCGCTGGTGTTGGTGCGTGGAGCGGCGCGGCAGCGGGGAGACGAGCCCGGCCACGACCCGGCCCCGGCCGAACCCCCCGCACTGCAGCAGGTGCGGCGCCGTGGCGGCCTCCATGGGCGGGAGTGAGACCCCGAGACGCGGAGGTAGAAGAGAAGGAAGAGGGGAGAGAGTAGCAGTGGAGGTAAGTGGTAACCGATGGAGCGGTGGAAAAAGCGCGGCAGGCGGTCGTCGCTCCTCCAGTCCCCTCCCCTCCTCTCTTTGTGCCTTTGCGGGTGACGGGGAGGGTGCGAGCGGGTGGGCTGGGGCGCATCCACGCGCGCGGGCGGCGCTTGTGGCTGTCCCGTCCCACGGCGAACGCATGGACGGACGGCGCAAAGACTCGTGGCGCGCGATGTGTCCGCGCCTGATTCGAACGTTTTAGGCAGGCACCCAACCACAACTCGCCTGCCAAAGCCAAGCACCAGCAGAGGACAATGCCACTGCTCCACACAGAGGCTGCCAAAAATCCACGGCAACGTAGCTTTCCCATGAACAACTAGTCACTTCTCTTCCACTGCCATAATCTAACAACACAGCACCACACCACACAGCGATTTGCCTTCTTTTCTGTTATAGTACGTACTAGCTAAACTTCGTTCATTTCGTCTCCAACACAGCAGCGTGTGTTACAGGTGATTTTACATGGATGACAGAAGATCGTGCGGCTACTGTCCCTTCAACAGACCGATGAACATCGTAGTTATTTACCGCCGCGGCAACCCCGGGGGCTAAGCAGGAGAAGAAGAATACCAGCGCCGCCCCCGTGTTCTGGAACGCTTGTAGCACACGTATACGCTTCAAGGTGTTTTTGCACCGGGCATCATCCCGTCCTTCTCGATCGCCCGCTGCCTCGCCCGCTCCATCTTCCGCTTGCGCCACTCCTCCAGGGCTGCACATGTTTGTACGGAAATAATCAGTTTCTACAGACTATATACCAAGTAAGGTACACAAGATGATGTCAAAACAAAAAAAGCAGTCCGTGCCTTACAAACCACATAGCAGTAGTGCCCAAGAGTATGCATCTTGAAAAAAAAATTACTTCCTGCTGAGAACAACATAAATGTATGCATAATTTTGCATCAATCATGTGTTCATGCGTTTGCCTTTAAAAGCCGTTGACAGGCTAGAATGGAATGCAAGACCAGCCTAGGATTAATGATAGTAAAGCATTGCAGATGTTAATTACAATGTTCCACATTGTGGGTGCTGTGATGAAGCGCTCTAACCTCTAAGTATTTGCAGATTCAGTTTGGCTGACAATTCTACTGTGCAACCAGTCTTCTATTCCATTCCATAGAGTGTGGATGTCATGCTGAGCCACAATAATGGCCAGCAAATGTAAACAGAGAAAAATCGTTGTCCTGTGGATCCGGTGCCTTGGTAAATAAACAAGATTATTCTTAAAACATGTGAGCTTGCAGCAAGCTGCTGGACCAATATGGGTAGACAGCTATATAATGCCATTTCAAAGCAGTTACTTGTAAAACCAAGTACCAAAGCGTCAAGGTTCAAACAATACAGATTATTCTGCCGACTGTTCAGTGTGCCCCTAAATATGCAGCAAAGACAAGAGACTTCGATGGGTCAAATAACCTCTTTGGCTGCTGCCGTCATTCCCTTGCCGTAAATCTTTCAACCTTTTCGATAAGTCAACAGCAGCCGTCCCTTCTTGCGTTGTTGACATGCCAGGCTCTCCATAAGCTTCTTGCTCAATTTCCTTCACCTATGTCATAATGTTGTGATCAATGAGAATTACCAATCGAGTCTATTTCTTCTTTTCTTTTGGTTTAGCAATGCAGTGCATATTCTTTCTTTCTTCATATCATGAGAAACGGAGGAACAAACTGTACATTTACTTACTCTCCTAATCAAATCCACAGGCTCCATAGCACGGCGCAACTCTTCAGACTCCCATATGTACCGTAGCTGAGCTGCCAAAGAGTAGCACCCGGTCTTCCCACTCAGCTGAATAATCAAGGGATAGTGAAGTATTTGCAGCTGCATGATCTACTTTCTAGTACAAAGGAAGTTATCACCCATGATATGAATCTATCATTTGTAGTGTTTGCAACGAGCAGACCCACATTTCGTTTTTCTTAGCGTTAATCCAAAGTTCATACCCTACAATTACTTGGACAGAAGAGAAATGCTCGCGATTTGCACAGATTTACCGCGCCGGGTGGCCACTGGATCGCGCTAAATTTGGTACCAAATCGACCGGATTTCTCCACCCTGGCGGTTCCAGCTGCGGACCAGGTTCTCCTACGGTGTGAAATAAGCTGGGGATCACGAACCCGTACCTGAATCGAACCGGTGGCCGCCGGCGATCCGCGGCCAGGACGAGAAGTGGCTGCGGAGGAGGAGCGCCACCGCGAGGACGTTGATGGCGCACAGGGCGACGGTGGCGTTCCTGTAGGACAGCCTCGAGGCCGCCGTCATCCCGCCGACGGCACCGGTGGCGCAGAGCTCGCCGGAGAAGAAGGACCAGAGGAGGAGGAAGCGGACGAGGAGGCCCACCCCACCAACCGGAGCACGGTGGTTCGCTTTAGAGATGCGCATCACCAAATGGGCTCCGGCCCAGTAAAGATCCAATCCCGCGGGGCCCTTCTGGCCCATATAAGTTGAGCTCAGTTGGGCCAGCAACAACTAGATTCCGACCCAGCCTACGTCTCTCTCACCACACACCACAGCTCTCGGGTCTCGGCCTCCTCTTCCCTCCCCTCGTCCGACTCCGACGACCACCACCGACGGCGGCGACGATGCAGGCGGCGGCGGCGGCGGCGCGGCGCCACCTCCTCGACCAGCACCACCTCTCCCCGGCCTCCTCGGCCGCCATCGCCGCCTTCAGATCCGCCGCCCAGCCGGCGCTCGGGCCCCAAGGTACGTACGCATCGGCCGAGATGCGCGCGGCCCGGGGAGGGATCTCCCCGTGGCCACCCGTCGGCCTCCCCGCGCGTGGCATGGGAGGGCGGATCTCACCGGTGGTTCGGTTTGGATTGCAGGGTTGGGCGGGGCGGATGGCGCGAGGTACATGTCCGCGCGGGCGCCGGCCGTCAAGGGCGCCGGGCATCTCGTCCGCAAGGGCACCGGAGGGAGGTCGTCCGTGAGGTGACAGCTTAACCATTTCTCCTCGGAACTCTGATTGAATGCGTTGGGTATTCCATTGTTGCACTGGTGGTAGGCGTTTGACGCTCTAGGTTTGGCCTGCCGATTTCATTTCTGTGTTTGTTGGATTACGTTGATGTGTCGATCTCTTCGTGCGGCCATAGTAGAGAGGTGGTGCGCAATGCGGTGATGCCATGACCGCAGCCTTGATGCTTAGTTTTTCAGATCATGTATCTCGCATGTTGCATTTGCCTACTGGTGTCTAATTAAGTTGTCCGAATGATCGATGCCCTGCCTACTGGTCATACTGTGCAACTCGACATCTTAAATATTTAGTGATTATAAGGATTCAAAGAGCACTCATGGGTTGTTTACTCACGGACCTTTGTGAATTGGCGCATCCCAACTTTTAGTCCAGCCTCTACCGCTGCAACCCTGTTGTGACCTGTACACAGCTTGACCTGAAAATCTCTGAAAGTGCGGTTTTAGCTAAGTTGAGGTGAATTAGTGTTTTGCACACCATAGTAGGTAAAGTAGTGACTACTATCTCTTATGTGTACTCCCTCCGTCCGGAAATACTTGTCATCAAAATGGATAAAAGGAGGTGTATCTAGACGTATTTTAGTTCTAGATACATCTTTTTTTATCCATTTTGATGACAAGTATTTTCGGACGGAGGGAGTAGGTATTAACACTGAAAGGCATGGTGTTGAGCAAGAATACAATATATGAACCTTTGCAAATGTTGTTCGTTATTCTTCCATGCTACAGCACCATTTCCTTTCTTGTCCTGATATGTGGCAAACATGTGAAATTTGGCACCTGATATTGTAGTGTGTGGTGTGCAATGTGCCGATGTTTTCTGACCCATCATGTTCATTGCATCTTTGGATCGAAATCGGCTGATGACTTAATTTGTTAGGATAGCCTTACTCTGTCAGTGTTTCCCAGCTCTAACACGAGAAACCATTGTGGCTTTTCTTGACAGTGGAATCGTCGCTACGGTGTTTGGAGCTACTGGATTTCTTGGACGCTATGTCGTTCAACAACTTGGTGAGATGATAAGACTTGTGCTATATCAACTTAGTTGTCACTTAAAGAGTAATTTTGTAGAGAGAGTACCAGAGTGGTTTAGAAGGATTACTCAAAAATGTTATTTTTATTCAGCGAAGATGGGATCTCAGGTTCTTGTCCCATTCAGAGGTTGTGAGGATTCTCACCGCCACCTGAAATTAATGGGTGACTTGGGTCAGGTACAAGAACTGTTAACAAATAGTGTTCATCATTAACCCCATTTCCTCTTTCCCTCTTATGTATTTCCATCTTTCTGGCAGATTGTTCCAATGAACTACAACCCAAGAGATGTGAATTCTATTAAGACTGCCGTGGCCAAGTCAAATGTGGTCATTAACCTCATTGGTATTTTTTCTTGAGACACATTATATTCATATTCATATCTCATTCTGCTTATATCAACTCAATTTCAACAGGACGGGAGTATGAAACAAGAAACTATGGGTTTGAAGAAGTAAACCATCAAATGGCTGAACAACTTGCAATGGTATGTCTTGTGTACACATCCATTTTTCTTCCTGCTGCATGCTTGCTATCCAACTATGTAGACTATTGCTGCAAGGGCCATTGAGTATTAGGAGTAGATCCCTTCCAACCATAGGAACTAACTTGAATTCTTCTCCTCTATACTCTGGCCGACATATCCGACCTGAGATCTCATTCATACACGAGGCAACTGTTCTGCTGGTTTGTTGCATTTGAGAGCTACCTTTAGCTTGGCATAATAAATGTGGTCTGGCAAGAGTATGTCATCCATAATGAATGCTGGTTATTCCAAACTGTAGATGTTCAAATTGACCTTGGCTTGGTTTCATCCAGCATTGTTCCAGAGCACAAGATAGTCTAACTTGCTACTTTGGCATGTGGTCTGGCCAAAGATATTCTGTTAAATTCTACTTTATGTAACATGTGATCTCACATTAATAATTTTATATAGCGGCCAGCTACTAACGAATTCTAGATTTTATGCAGATATCCAAGGAGCATGGGGGTATCGTGAGATTTATCCAGGTTTCTGCTTTAGGGGCATCAGCCTCTTCACCTTCTAGATTGCTTAGGGCGAAGGCTGCTGGAGAGGAATCTGTGTTGAAAGAATTTCCTGAAGTAATAATCTTTTCTCAACTTCAATAAACTATAGTTGGCAATGATAATTCTTTTTTCTGTACTACCCGAACTTAGCAGTTGAATATTTTCCATTCATCTAGTCAATGACTGCAATGCAAAATTTTCTTTTATCCATCAACAGGCTACAATTATGAGGCCGGCAACCCTTATTGGCACAGAAGATCGGATTTTGAACAGATGGGCAATGTATGCCAAAAATTGGGGTTTCCTCCCACTTTTTGGCGGTGGATCTACAAAGTAATGAGTTAGCATCTTCACTCCTATCATATTTCCTTGGCTTTAAAATTGAGCCTAGAGCATGGAATGATGTGCTCCTATAGATATCTTGGATGCTTTCACCAGCAGCTGAATTACTTGATGCAACATTTTGCAGGTTTCAGCCTGTTTATGTTGTGGATGTTGCGGCTGCCATTGTCAACTCCCTCAAGGATGATGGCACCAGCATGGGAAAGACCTATGAGCTTGGTGGACCAGATATTTACACTGTTCATGACCTGGTAATTATCAAACACAACTGCTATGCAACAATAAATACTAAAATTGTATACGCAAAGATGATGATTTTGTTGGATGTTACAGGCTGAAATGATGTTTGAAACAATACGCGAATATCCAAGATACGTGAATCTTCCTTTCCCTATTGCAAAGGTACATATATAAATAGCAGCCCTATTAGGTTAAGACAACCTGAGGATGTGGTGGCCTACATATTGACTTCTTGTTTTGCAGGCTATGGCTTCTCCAAGGGAAATGCTGCTAAACAAAGTGCCTTTTCCTCTACCGACTCCTTCCATTTTCAATCTTGATCAGATCAAGGCACTCACCGTAGACAACCTAGTGTCTGAGAATGGTAAGCATACCGCCCACAAGTAATACAACGGTCGGTCTTGTTCGTCGTTACTCTTGGCTTTGGCTCACATTGTTTTCTGAAACTCGGTGCAGCTCTCAGTTTTGCGGACCTGGAAATCAAGCCTCACAAGTTGAAGGGTTACCCTACCGAGTTCCTTGTCTGCTACAGGAAGGGCGGGCCATCTTTTGGTTCTACTGTCAGTGAGAAGATGGGGAGCGCGGATGTGGCCCCCCGGTTCTGAAGACGACGTAGAATTAATGGTCATTTAGTTTTGAAGATAAAATTGTTGTTGTGTTTTGTTTTCTTGCCATCTGCCGCTGATGCCAGATGCCTCACCCCTGGGCAGGACCAGATTTGATGCAAACCCTGCCCTTATTTCCCGTATCAATAAGAAAAGGCACGATGTATTGTGAACTTTCTTGAGTTGGAAATGCAAAGTAAATCGGATCGTTGCTAGGGTGACAACAATTGCAGAATATAAATCTCATCGCTCATGTGGCTGAGCAATAAAATTGTTTCAAATTCTGTTGAAAGGTTTTGTTTACTGCTGAGTATTTTAGATTGATATAAAATATATCAATGCCTGAGGTGACATCTTTACAAAGGTCAAATATCCAGTTGACCTTGATGCCACTTTTTTTTTGAACCGGGCTACCCTATTTCCATTTACTTGAATAACGGAAATACAAAGTTCCTCAAACCGCCAGAGATTGGGGGAAGACATGAAAAGAGAAGTAGCGAGCTCGGAGCAACACCAGAAACCCCACTACATACATGTGTCTGCCATCACAACACTGGTCATGGGGCAAAAACCCGGTGTCACCCAACCTACCCACTAAAGGCATCTCCAATGCTGACCCTCAAACCGTCTGCATATGTCCGTCCGGATCCTGGAAGTCATCCAACCCGGCCTTGTGTTGATCCACCGAGCGGTTTGGACCACGTTTTTCCTACAAATTGGAACCAAACGTGGGGGTCTTTGCGGGAGTCCGGACACGAGACACGTCAGACTCTTACACCCATGGCCCACCCAAAAGGAAGGCGGAGCCCGCCCTTTTGTAGAATCCTATCCTCTTTCCGCGCCAAAATCCCCCGCTCTCTTCTTCCATCCCGTCACTCTCCACCCAATTTTTGCCCTTTTCTTCCCCTTTCTTCTTTTGTTGTCGTTGTTGATGCATGGAACCGGAAGATGACTTGCCGAAGATGGAGGTGGTAGAGGTGCAGGAGGATCCGAGCATCACCCTCACTCGGAAGATCAACTCGGCAATGCGGCAAAATTGCCGTGTCAAAGTGAACGCAGCAAAGGAGGAAACTCTCAAGAAGCGGAAGGCCGGCGGAGGGCGTGTTGATGGTGTCCATGGCGGTGGGCGTGCTGGTCGCGACCAGGGCCGCGAAGCCTCGATGGTGTCGTCCACCGTCCAGATGCCGACATGCCCGGAGCATTACAAGGCTCCGTACTACTACGATGTCAAGCAGCTAGGTAGGCAGTCCACGGCAACCGCCGCCGGGCAAGTGCCTTACATCGTCGACGTAAATGCGGCGCCGCTACTCTTCTTGGAGTCTGCTTATTCACTGCTCATCCGGGTGCGGACGGCGGGCGGGGAGCACATGGGTGCCTGCATGTTGTTCGCTACTATGCATAAAGCGGGGGAGAAGGTGTGATGATGCTGGACATGGAGATGTTCGACATCATCCACAACATAGGGGGAGGAGGAGGTGGCTATGAGGACGAGCAGGTGGAAGACTCGGATCCTACCAAGTTCGGCAACTACACCCACACGCAGCAGGGCTACACCCACACCAGCACGCAATAGACCTACACCCACACCGGAATGGGCACACAACAGTAGGATTGGGCCACTGGACATGCGGGGGAGAAGGAGGATGAGGACGGCGAGGACGATGATCCAGATGATTTTGCCGGCGATCCGAAGAAGAAGGGTAGAGGACAAGTTGTTGTGCGATGCATGGTTGGCCCAACCGACCCAACAAATAAACCACCCAAGAAGGTTAGAAGAGGGTTTCGGGGAAAGAAGTGGGAAAGGGTGAAGCGAGAAGGTGTAGCCGTCAAGATGACGGAGAGGTTCGTGGGCATCTTGTCCAAGAAGGAGGCATACGTCAAGCACTCAGATATCAAGGAAGGGAAAAGGCGGGGAGGTTCAAATTGTTGATGGAGGCTATCGAGAAGAAGCTAGCGCTCTAAAAGAAGAGGGCCTTGATCGAAGAGAAGAAGGCGATGCTCGAAGAAAAGAAGGTGAAGATCGCAGCCGATGCGAAGGATGGAAAGATGTTGCCCTTGAAGGTAGAGTCTTTGGATGTCGACGCAAGAATGATCATGCAAGCCGTCCGCTACAAGATATTGCAGCGGCAGAAAGATGAGTTGGAAGCGGCGGACAAGTAGTAGTAGTAGTAGGAGGAGGCGGAGAAGGAGGCAGAGGCGAAGGCTGCATACGCGGCGGCGATGGCACCTTGAGTATGGAGGAGGCTCGGATTGCCGATCCAGTAGGGCAGAAAATCTCAAATTTTTACACGGACTGCCGAAATGATTATTTTATCGAACATGTTAAAACTTAAATATACTTGCCTCTTTTAGTTGTGATGGGACATGCGATCGGGCGCTAGTATTGATACAACGCATGCTATGGATCGGACTATTGTTTGAATTTGAAATTGCTCTCCACTGACGAACATATAAAGGATAATATTGGATGGCCGGCTTTCGCATTCATGTCCACGAACTGATCCCTTCTATGTGCGTACTAATGTTGAAGCAAATTTACGGATTGACATTGCAGATATCCTGAGACAGAAAACCTAAATAACTAAATAAATAACAAGTACGACAAATATTATAGGGGACACTTCACGGTCCCAACCAACTGCAGAGCTCAAGAAACAGAGACTAACAGCACCGAAACAGAGCATCAAAATGAAAAGGTCACATCTTCTCAGCGAGTTGCATCGTTGAGTATTAGAGCATCTACAGCCGGATCTCTCAAATCCGCTTCATACATCTGGAAAGGCTATCTGGTCACTTTTTTGATTTAGACGCCCCCCTCAAACGGTTCTCAAACGCCCGGGCTGACCGGCACCCCTCATATCCAGCCCAAATATGGGGCGGATATGGGGCGCTCGGGTACGCTCATGTACGCCCGCCACGTCAGACCCGGTCCACATTGGCCTACCCGACCTCACATAAATTCCTTTCCATCCGCTCATCGGACTAAACCCTAGCCACTTCACTCCCCTCCCCTCCGCTCTCCTTCGCCACCCAAACTCGTCTCCGGCTCCTTCCGGCCGTCTCCGGCATTGCGGACAACGGATCCGAGTCTTTCACCTCCAGATCGGTCGATCCTGAGCTCATCCCACGCGGCCCCGAGGAGGAGATGGCCGTCCGGCTTGCGCTCCGTCGCTCCCGTGAGGAGGCCTATACGAGGCAGCGCTCGGACTCCTTCCGTTGGGAATCCATTGCGTCCGCCCAAATGGCGCATGGATCTGGCGCTAGGCCAGCCGTAGCTACCTCGCCGGAGGCCTTGCGGCCCGTCTGGCGTCTGAACGCACTGGCGGACGCGCAACCCCTTCGTTGGCGCGCGGAGCATGGGGACGCACCATGGGCCTCGTCCGACGAAAATTCAATTCGATGCTCAGACTCATCTACACCCGGTGAACAGTACAATAAAAAAATAGCAAAAAAATTCTAATAAATCTCATTTTTTTCGTGGTGCAGAATAACCGCATCCCAAGTCCAAGCATAATATTGCCAAATAGAGTTAGGGCAAAGATTAGTTCCTAGCATCGACCCCGCTGTCCTCCAAACAACTCTTGCTACATGACGTAGGAAAAACAAGTGTCGAGACGTTTCCAACTGCTTACAAAAGGAACATCTTGGATTAGCAGGCCAAAGCCTTTTTTTTCATGTTATCTCTAGTAAGAACATCATTTTGAAAAAATTGCCACAAGAAAATCTGAATATTTTCGTTATCCTTTAAAGCATGAATAAAATACGTGTATGTTGTCGAAACATGAGTATACTATATTAGATAGACTTCTAAGTATGCTACAAGCCTACAACACGCACTAGATATTCAAACAAGCTTTTTAGACAAAAGTTACTCACATAAGTATTGTAAAATGATGTTTGTGTGATCATGAGGCAAACATTGTTCAAGTGAGATCTAAGTTGGTTAGTTTTGAGTTCCAACTATGGCTAAAGTCTGTATTAAGTAAGCAAATCACAGATGGCAACACAAGCAATAGGCACATGGTAGACCTTGACTTGTTGAGTACTAAGGTTATCATGGTTTACTTACTGTTTTATTTTTGAGTATTGTTATGATCATCCTCTTGGAGTTCGTAGTGTTATTTAGTATATTGTTGCCGCGAGCCCGAGGTGGATAGGCCTGGGGTTCTGGTGCCTCCTCGGACCTGCGCGACAGTGATTCAGTTTTGGTTGGCTCTTGTCGTATCTCCCTGGTGGGCCTGCTGGAGGAGGACAGGTGCAGCTTTTCTGGAGATTCCTGGGCCCTGGACTCACGGTCCCATCTGGTGGACAGCGACATGTGCGAGTGTGGACAAAACAAACAAGTGGAAGCTATGGAGACTTTCCAAGTGTGCCTATCGGACATGAGTTGCACCCATGCAACATGCATGGTACGTAGCGTGGAACAGGGGAGTGTGCCAGTGCATGCGCCATCTACTATGGATGAGCCTGAAGATGGGCAGCTCCAGGACACGCCAGACCATGTAGCAGTATCTACTGCTGAGGATGAGCTGGTCCAAGCCACGCCGCCGTGGTCTGGTGGTGGCATGCTGTTGCAAGGTGACTTCGTGAGCATGCGCGCTGAGATGTGCAGAACTCTCTCCCCTATCCTGCCGCTCCCGATCACCCGCGCGCCTGCGGTGCAGACACGTAACTCAAGGAAGAAAAGAAGACTGGACGTAACACCAAGGAGGAGTGCGAGGCTGGCAAAGCAAGGGGCATCCAAGCAACAGCAGGTGCTCATTAGGAAACTCTGTTTGGCGCATGAAGGGGAGGTCATCTCGGAAGAAGCCCTTAGGATGTATGTGGACCTGTTTTCCCGCCCGCTTTCGGACGTGCATATAGCTGCTGTGCTTGTGACGCCCCCGATTCAATTGTACACTAATCATGCACGCAAACGTGTACGATCAACATCACAGACTCACGGGAAGATATCGCAACACAACTCTAAAACATAAATAAGTCATACAAGCATCATAATACAAGCCAGGGGCCTCGAGGGCTCGAATACAAGTGCTCGATCATAGACGAGTCAGCGGAAGCAACAATATCTGAGTATAGACATAAGTTAAACAAGTTTGCCTTAAGAAGGCTAGCACAAACTGGGATACAGATCGAAAGAGGCGCAGACCTCCTGCCTGGGATCCTCCTAAACTACTCCTGGTCGTCGTCAGCGGCCTGCACGTAGTAGTAGGCACCTCCAGTGTAGAAGGAGTCGTCGTCAATGTGGCGTCTGGATCCTGGGCTCCAACATCTGGTTGCGACAACCAAGTAGAAGGGATAGGGGGAAAGAAGGAGAAAGCAACCGTGAGTACTCATCCAAAGTACTCGCAAGCAAGGAGCTACACTACATATGCATGGGTATATGTGTAAAGGGCCATATCGGTGGACTGAACTGCAGAATGCCAGAATAAGAGGGGGATAGCTAATCCTGTCGAAGACTACGCTTCTGGCAGCCTCCGTCCTGCAGCATGTAGAAGAGAGTAGACTGAAGTCCTCCAAGTAGCATCGCACCGCATAATCCTACCCGGCGATCCCCTCCTCGTCGCCCTGTTAGAGAGCGATCACCGGGTTGTATCTGGCACTTGGAAGAGTGTGTTTTATTAAGTATCCGGTTCTAGTTGTCATAAGGTCAAGGTACAACTCCAAGTCGTCCTGTTACCGAAGATCACGACTATTCGAATAGATTAACTTCCCTGCAGGGGTGTACCACATTACCCGACACGCTCGATCCCATTTGGCCGGACACACTTTCCTGTGTCATGCCCGGCCTCGGAAGATCAACACATCGCAGCCCCACCTAGGCACAACAGAGAGGTCAGCACGCCGGTCTAAACCTAAGCGCACAGGGGTCAGGGCCCATCGCCCTTAGCACACCTCCACATTGCGTGGGCGGCTGGAAGCAGACCTAGCCTAATAGGCGTTCCAGTCCAATCCGGCATGCGCCGCTCAGTCGCTGACGTCACGAAATGCTTCGGCTGATACCACGACGCCGGTTGCCCATATCTTGTCCCACGTGGCGGTTAGTGCGTATAAGGTCAACGACCCAACTCAGATCAAATACCAAGATCTCGTTAAGCGTGTTAAGTACCCGCGAACGCCGAACAGGGCCAGGCCCACCTCTCGCCTAGGTGGTCTCAACCTGCCCTGTCGCTCCGCCTCAAAGATCCACACAGAGGGCCGTTGGGACAAAGGTCCTTTCAGCCCCCAATCTGTGAATCACTCGCGGGTGCTCCACGAGCCGACCCGACTTTATTCACCACATGTATCATGTATACAGTATATAGCATATACCCGTGGCCACCTCCCTAGTGATCACGGCCCGATAGTATTGTTGGAAATATGCCCTAGAGGCAATAATAAAAGATTATTATATTTCCTTGTTCATGATAATTGTCTATTGTTCATGCTATAATTGTATTGTCCGGAAATCGTAATACATGTGTGAATACATAAGACCACAATGTGTCCCTAGTGAGCCTCTAGTTGACTAGCTCGTTGATCAACAGATAGTCATGGTTTCCTGACTATGGACATGGGGATGTCATTGATAACGGGATCACATCATTAGGAGAATGATGTGATGGACAAGACCCAAACCTAAGCATAGCACAAAGATCGTGTAGTTCGTTTGCTAGAGCTTTTCTAATGTCAAGTATCATTTCCTTAGACCATGAGATTGTGCAACTCCGGGATACCGTAGGAGTGCTTTGGGTGTATCAAACATCACAACGTAACTGGGTGGCTATAAAGGTGCAATATGGGTATCTCCGAAAGTGTCTGTTGGGTTGGCACGAATCGAGACTGGGATTTGTCACTCCGTATGACAGAGAGGTATCTCTTGGGCCCACTCGGTAATGCATCATCATAATGAGCTCAATGTGACCAAGGGGTTGGTCACGGGATCATGCATTACGGTACGAGTAAAGTGACTTGCCGGTAACGAGATTGAACAAGGTATTGGGATACCGACAATCGAGTCTCGGGCAAGTAACGTACCGCTTGACAAAGGGAATTGAATACGGGATTGATTAAGTCCTCGACATCGTGGTTCATCCGATGAGATCATCGAGGAGCATGTGGGAGCCAACATGGGTATCCAGATCCCGCTGTTGGTTATTGACCGGAGAGGCGTCTCGGTCATGTCTGCGTGTCTCCCGAACCCGTAGGGTCTACACACTTAAGGTTCGGTGACGCTAGGGTTGTAGAGATATTAGTATGCAGCAACCCGAAAGTTGTTCGGAGTCCCGGATGAGATCCCGGACGTCACGAGGAGTTCCGGAATGGTCCGGAGGTAAAGATTTATATATAGGAAGTCCAGTTTCGGCCACCGGGAAGGTTTCGGGGGTCACCGGTATTGTACCGGGACCACCGGAAGGGTCCCGGGGGTCCACCGGGTGGGGCCACCTATCCCGGAGGGCCCCATGGGCTGAAGTGGGAAGGGAACCAGCCCCTGGTGGGCTGGTGCGCCCCCCCTTGGGCCCCCCTGCGCCTAGGGTCGGGAAACCCTAGGGGTGGGGGCGCCCCCCACTTGGCTTGGGGGGGAAGGCACCCCCTTGGCCGCCGCCCCCTTGGAGATCAGATCTCCTAGGGCCGGCGCCCCCAAGGCCCCTATATAAAGAGGGGGGAGGGAGGGCAGCCGCACCCCTGACTCCTGGCGCCTCCCTCTCCCTCCATAACACCTCTCCTCCCCGCTTGTGCTTGGCGAAGCCCTGCCGGGATCCTGCTGCATCCACCACCACGCCGTCGTGCTGCTGGATCTTCATCAACCTCTCCTTCCCCCTTGCTGGATCAAGAAGGAGGAGACGTCTTCCCGACCGTACGTGTGTTGAACGCGGAGGTGCTGTCCGTTCGGCACTTGGTCATCGGTGATTTGGATCACGGCGAGTACGACTCCATCATCCCCGTTCACTTGAACGCTTCCGCTTGCGATCTACAAGGGTATGATGCACTCCTATTCCCCTCGTTGCTAGAATACCCCATAGATTGATCTTGGTGATGCGTAGGAAAATTTTAATTTCTGCTATGATCCCCAACAGTGGTATCAGAGCTAGGTCTATGCGTAGTTTCTATGCACGAGTAGAACACAAAGTAGTTGTGGGCGTCGATATTGTCAATTATCTTGCCGTTACTAGTCTTATCTTGATTAGGCGGTATTGTGGGATGAAGCGACCCGTACCAACCTTACACGTACGCTTACGTGAGACCGGTTCCACCGACTGACATGCACTAGTTGCATAAGGTGGCTGGCCGGTGTCTGTCTCTCCCACTTTAGTCGGATCGGATTCGATGAACATGGTCCTTATGAAGGGTAAATATAAATTGGCAATTCACGTTGTGGTTTTGGCGTAGGTAAGAAACGTTCTTGCTAGAAACCTATAGCAGCCATGTAAAAACTTGCAACAACAATTAGAGGACGTCTAACTTGTTTTTGCAGCAAGTGCTTTGTGATGTGATATGGCCAAAAGTTGTGATGAATGATATATGTGATGTGTGAGATGTTCATGTTCTTGTAATAGGAATCACGACTTGCATGTCGATGAGTATGACAACCGGCAGGAGCCATAGGAGTTGTCTTAATTTATTTATGACCTGCGTGTCAACATTAAACGTCATGTAATTACTTTACTTTATTGCTAAAGCATTAGCCATAGTAGTAGAAGTAATAGTTGACGTGACAACTTCATGAAGACACGATGATGGAGATCATGATGATGGAGATCATGGTGTCATGCCGGTGGCGACGATGATCATGGCGCCCCAAAGATGAAGATCAAAGGAGCGAAATGATATTGGCCATATCATGTCACTGTTTGATTGCATGTGATGTTTATCATGTTTTACATCTTATTTGCTTAGAACGACGGTAGCTTAAATAAGATGATCCCTCGAATTAATTTCAAGAAAGTGTTCCCCCTAACTGTGCACCGTTGCGAAGGTTCGTTGTTTCGAAGCACCACATGATGATCGGGTGTGATAGATTCTAACGTTCGAATACAACGGGTGTAAGCCAGATTTACACACACAATACACTTAGGTTGACTTGACGAGCCTAGCATGTACAGACATGGCCTCGGAACACGGAGGACCGAAAGGTCGAGCATGAGTCGTATGGAAGATACGATCAACATGGAGATGTTCACCGATGTTGACTAGTCCGTCTCACGTGATGATCGGACACGGAGTAGTTGCCTCGGATCATGTTTCACTTAGATGACTAGAGGGATGTCTGTCTGAGTGGGAGTTCATTGAATAATTTGATTAGATGAACTTAATTATCATGAACTTAGTCTAAAATCTTTATAATGTGTCTTGTAGATCAAATGGCCCACGCTAATGTTGCCCTCAACTTCAACGCGTTCCTAGAGAAAACCAAGCTGAAAGATGATGGCAGCAACTATACGGACTGGGTCCGGAACCTGAGGATCATCCTCATAGCTGCCAAGAAAGATTATGTCCTAGAAGCACCGCTAGGTGAAGCACCATTCCCAGCAAACCAAGAAGTTATGAACGCCTATCAGTCACGTGCTGATGATTACTCCCTCGTTCAGTGCGGCATGCTTTACAGCTTAGAACCGGGGCTCCAAAAGCGTTTTGAGCAACACGGAGCATATGAGATGTTCGAGGAGCTGAAAATGGTTTTCCAAGCTCATGCCCGGGTCGAGAGATATGAAGTCTCCGACAAGTTCTTTAGTTGTAAGATGGAGGAAAATAGCTCTGTCAGTGAACACATACTCAAGATGTCTGGGTTGCACAACCGCTTGACTCAGCTGGGAGTTAATCTCCCGGATGACGCGGTCATTGACAAAATCCTTCAGTCGCTTCCACCAAGCTACAAGAGCTTTGTGATGAACTTCAATATGCAGGGGATGGAAAAGACCATTCCCGAGGTATATTCAATCCTGAAATCAGTGGAGGTGGAGATCAAAAAGGAACATCAAGTGTTGATGGTGAATAAAACCACTAAGTTCAAGAAAGGCAAGGGTAAGAAGTGAAGGAAATATGCCCTAGAGGCAATAATAAAGTTATTATTTATTTCCTTATATCATGATAAATGTTTATTATTCATGCTAGAATTGTATTAACCGGAAACATAATACATGTGTGAATACATAGACAAACAGAGTGTCACTAGTATGCCTCTACTTGACTAGCTCGTTAATCGAAGATGGTTATGTTTCCTAGCCATAGACATGAGTTGTCATTTGATTAACGGGATCACATCATTAGGAGAATGATGTGATTGACATGACCCATTCCGTTAGCTTAGCACACGATCGTTTAGTATATTGCTATTGCTTTCTTCATGACTTATACATGTTCCTATGACTATGAGATTATGCAACTCCCGTTTGCCGGAGGAACACTTTGTGTGCTACCAAACGTCACAACGTAACTGGGTGATTATAAAGGTGCTCTACGGGTGTCTCCAAAGGTACATGTTGGGTTGGCATATTTCGAGATTAGGATTTGTCACTCCGATTGTCGGAGAGGTATCTCTGGGCCCTCTCAGTAATGCACATCACTTAAGCCTTGCAAGCATTGCAACTAATGAGTTAGTTGCGGTATGATGTATTACAGAACGAGTAAAGAGACTTGCCGGTAACGAGATTGAACTAGGTATTGGATACCGACGATCGAATCTCGGGCAAGTAACATACCGATGACAAAGGGAACAACGTATGTTGTTATGCGGTCTGACCGATAAAGATCTTCGTAGAATATGTAGGAGCCAATATGGGCATCCAGGTCCCGCTATTGGTTATTGACCGGAGACGTGTCTCGGTCATGTCTACATTGTTCTCGAACCGTAGGGTCCGCACGCTTAAGGTTTCGATGATAGTTATATTATGAGTTTATGAGTTTTTATGTACCGGAGGAGTTCGGAATCCCGGATGAGATCGGGGACATGACGAGGAGTCTTAAAATGGTCGAGACGTAAAGATCGATATATTGGACGACTATATTCGGACATCGGAAAGGTTCCGAGTGGTTCGTGTATTTTTCGGAGTACCGGGGAGTTACGGGAATACGGGGGGAAAAGTATATGGGCCTTATTGGGATTTAAGGGAGAGGGAGAGGCAGGCCGCACGCCCCCCATTGACTAGTCCGAATTGGACTAGGGGGAGGGGCGGCGCCCCCTCCTTCCTTCTCTTCCCTCTTCCCCTTCCTTGTCTCCTACTCCTAATACTTGGAAGGACTCCTAGTTGGACTAGGAAAGGGGGAATCCTACTCCCGGTGGGAGTAGGACTCCCCTAGGGCGCGCCATAGAGAGGGCCGGCCCTCCCCTCCTCGACTCCTTTATATACGGGGGCAGGGGGCACCCCATAGACACACAAGTTGATCTTCGTGATCGTTCCTTAGCCGTGTGCGGTGCCCCCCTCCACCATATTCCACCTCGGTCATATTGTAGCGGTGCTTAGGCGAAGCCCTGCGATGGTTGAACATCAAGATCGTCACCACGCCGTCATGCTGACAGAACTCCTCCCCAAAGCTTTACTGGATCGGAGCCCGGGGAGTGTCATCGAGCTGAACGTGTGCCAAGAACTCGGAGGTGCCGGAGTAACGGTGCTTGGAACGGTTGGACCGGGAAGACATACGACTACTTCCTCTACGTTGCGTCAATGCTTCCGCTTCGGTCTACGAGGGTACGTAGACAACACTCTCCCCTCTCGTTGCTATGTATCACCATGATCTTGCGTGTGTGTAGGAATTTTTTTGAAATTACTACGTTCCCCAACAAGAAGAACTTCAAGAAGGACGGCAAGGAAGTTGCCGCGCCTGGTAAATCAGTTGTCAGGAAGAAGTCAAAGAATGGACCCAAGCCTAAAACTGAGTGCTTTTATTGCAAGGGAAGTGGTCACTGGAAGCGGAACTGCCCCAAATACTTAGCGGACAAGAAGGCCGGCAACACCAAAGGTATATGTGATATACATGTTATTGATGTGTACCTTACCAACATTCGTAGTAGCTCCTGGGTATTTGATACCGGTGCGGTTGCTCATATTTGTAACTCAAAGCAGGAGCTGCGGAATAAGCGAAGACTGGCGAAGGACGAGGTAACGATGCGCATCGGGAATGGTTCCAAGGTCGATGTGATCGCGGTCGGCATGCTACCTCTACATTTTCCTACGAGATTAGTTTTAAACCTCAATAATTGTTATTTAGTTCCAGCTTTGAGCATGAACATTGTATCAGGATCTCGTTTAATTCAAGATGGCTACTCATTTAAATCCGAGAATAATGGTTGTTCTATTTATATGAGAGATATATTTTATGGTTATGCCCCGCTGGTGAATGGTTTATTCTTGATGAATCTCGAGCGTAATGTTACACATGTTCATAGTGTGAATACCAAAAAATGTAAAGTTGATAATGATAGTCCCACATACTTGTGGCACTGTCGCCTTGGTCACATAGGTGTCAAATGCATGAGAAGCTCCATGCAGATGGACTTTTAGAGTCTCTTGATTATGAATCATTTGACACGTGCGAACCATGCCTCATGGGTAAAATGACCAAGACTCCGTTCTCCGGAACAATGGAGCGAGCAACCAAATTATTGGAAATTATACATACTGATGTGTGCGGTCCAATGAGTGTTGAGGCTCGCGGTGGCTATCGTTATGTTCTTACTCTTACTGATGACTTGAGTAGATATGGGTATGTCTACTTAATGAAACACAAGTCTGAGACCTTTGAAAAGTTCAAGGAATATCAGAGTGAGGTTGAGAATCAACATGACAGAAAAATAAAGTTCTTACGATCAGATCGTGGGGGAGAATATTTAAGTCACGAATTTGGCACACACTTAAGGAAATGTGGAATCGTTTCACAACTCACGCCGCCTGGAACACCTCAGCGTAACGGTGTGTTCGAACGTCGTAATCGCACTCTATTGGATATGGTGCGATCTATGATGTCTCTTACCGATCTATCGCTCTCATTTTGGGGCTATGCTTTAGAGACTGCCACATTCACTTTAAATAGGGCTCCGTCAAAATCCGTTGAGACGACACTGTATGAATTATGGTTTGGGAAGAAACCTAAGCCGTCGTTTCTGAAAGTTTGGGGATGTGATGCTTATGTCAAGAAACTTCAACCTGAAAAGCTCGAACCCAAGTCAGAAAAATGCGTCTTCATAGGATACCCTAAGGAAACCATTGGGTATACCTTCTACCTCAGATCCGAAGGCAAGATCTTTGTTGCCAGGAATGGATCCTTTCTAGAAAAAGAGTTTCTCTCGAAAGAAGTAAGTGGGAGGAAAGTAGAGCTTGATGAAGTACTACCTCTTGAAACGGAGAGTAGTGCAGCTCAGGAAAATGTTCTTGTGGTGCCTGCACCGATTAGAGAGGAGGTTAATGATGATGATCAAGATACTTCGGATCAAGCTCCTACTGAACTTCATAGGTCCACAAGGACACGTTCTGCACCAGAGTGGTACGGCAACCCTGTCCTACAGATCATGTTGTTAGACAACAGTGAACCTTCGAATTATGAAGAAGCGATGGCGGGCCCAGATTCCAACAAATGGCTAGAAGCCATGAAATCCGAGATAGAATACATGTATGAAAACGAAGTATGGACTTTGACTGACTTGCCCGATGATCAGCGAGCCATAGAAAATAAATGGATCTTTAAGAAGAAGACAGACGCAGATGGTAATGTGACCATCTATAAGGCTCGACTTGTCGCTAAGGGTTATCGACAAGTTCAGGGGGTTGACTACGATGAGACTTTCTCACCCGTAGCGAAGCTGAAGTCCGTCCGAATCATGTTAGCAATTGCTGCATTCTATGATTATGAGATATGGCAAATGGACGTCAAAACGGCATTCCTTAACGGCTTTATTAAGGAAGAATTGTATATGATGCAGCCGGAAGGTTTTGTCGATCCTAAGAATGCTAACAAGGTGTGCAAGCTCCAACGCTCAATCTATGGGCTGGTACAAGCATCTCGGAGCTTTGATGAGATGATCAAAGCGTTTGGGTTTATGCAGACTTATGGAGAAGCCTGCGTTTACAAGAAAGTGAGTGGGAGCTCTGTAGCATTTCTCATATTATATGTGGATGACATACTATTGATGGGAAATGATATAGAATTCTTGGAAAGCATAAAGGCCTATTTGAACAAGTGTTTTTCAATGAAGGACCTTGGAGAAGCTGCTTATATATTAGGCATCAAGATCTATAGAGATAGATCGAGATGCCTCATCGGTCTTTCACAAAGTACGTACCTTGACAAGATATTGAAGAAGTTCAATATGGATCAGTCCAAGAAGGGGTTCTTGCCTGCATTGCAAGGTGTGCGATTGAGCACGGCTCAATGCCCGACCACGGCAGAAGATATAGAAGAGATGAGTGTCATCCCCTATGCCTCAGCCATAGGGTCTATTATGTATGCCATGCTGTGTACCAGACCTGATGTAAACCTTGCCGTAAGTTTGGTAGGTAGGTACCAAAGTAATCCTGGCAAGGAACACTGGACAACAGTCAAAAACATACTAAAGTACCTGAAAAGGACCAAGGATATGTTTCTCGTTTATGGAGGTGCCGAAGAGCTCGTCGTAAAGGGTTACGTCGACGCTAGCTTCGACACAGATCTGGATGACTCTAAGTCACAAACTGGATACATGTATATTTTGAATGGTGGGGCAGTAAGCTGGTGCAGTTGCAAGAAAAGCGTCGTGGCGGGATATACATGTGAAGCAGAGTATATGGCAGCCTCGGAGGCAGCACAAGAAGCAGTCTGGGTGAAGGAGTTCATTACCGACTAGGAGTCATACCCAATGTGTCGGACCCGATGACTCTCTTCTGTGACAACACTAGAGCTATTACCCTCGCGAAGGAGCCCGGGTTTTACAGGAAGACCAGGCATATCAAGCGTCGCTTCAACTCCATTCGTGAAAGTGTTCAAAATGGAGATATAGAGATTTGTAAAGTACATACGGACCTGAATGTGGCAGATCCATTGACTAAACCTCTCCCTAGAGTAAAACATGATCAACACCAAAATTCCATGGGTGTACGATTCATCACAATGTAACTAGACTATTGTCTCTAGTGCAAGTGGGAGACTGTTGGAAATATGCCCTAGAGGCAATAATAAAAGATTATTATATTTCCTTGTTCATGATAATTGTCTATTGTTCATGCTATAATTGTATTGTCCGGAAATCGTAATACATGTGTGAATACATAAGACCACAATGTGTCCCTAGTGAGCCTCTAGTTGACTAGCTCGTTGATCAACAGATAGTCATGGTTTCCTGGCTATGGACATGGGGATGTCATTGATAACGGGATCACATCATTAGGAGAATGATGTGATGGACAAGACCCAAACCTAAGCATAGCACAAAGATCATGTAGTTCGTTTGCTAGAGCTTTTCTAATGTCAAGTATCATTTCCTTAGACCATGAGATTGTGCAACTCCCGGATACCGTATGAGTGCTTTGGGTGTATCAAACATCACAACGTAACTGGGTGGCTATAAAGGTGCACTACGGGTATCTCCGAAAGTGTTTGTTGGGTTGGCACGAATCAAGACTGGGATTTTTCACTCCGTATGACGGAGAGGTATCTCTTGGGCCCACTCGGTAATGCATCATCATAATGAGCTCAATATGACCAAGGGGTTGGTCACGGGATCATGCATTACGATACGAGTAAAGTGACTTGCCGGTAACGAGATTGAACAAGGTATTGGGATACCAACGATCGAGTCTCGGGCAAGTAACGTACCGCTTGACAAAGGGAATTGAATACGGGATTGATTAAGTCCTCGACATCATGGTTCATCCGATGAGATCATCAAGGAGCATGTGGGAGCCAACATGGGTATCCAGATCCCGCTGTTGGTTATTGACCGGAGAGGCGTCTCGGTCATGTCTGCGTGTCTCCCGAACCCGTAGGGTCTACACACTTAAGGTTCGGTGACGCTAGGGTTGTAGAGATATTAGTATGCAGCAACCCGAAAGTTGTTCTGAGTCCCGGATGAGATCCCAGACGTCACGAGGAGTTCCGGAATGGTCTGGAGGTAAAGATTTATATATAGGAAGTCCAGTTTCGGCCATCGAGAAGGTTTCGGGGGTCACCGGTATTGTACCGGGACCACCGGAAGGGTCCCGGGGGTCCACCGGGTGGGGCCACCTATCCCGGAGGGCCCCATGGGCTGAAGTGGGAGGGGAACCAGCCCCTGGTGGGCTGGTGCGCCCCCCTTGGGCCCCCCTGCGCCTAGGGTCGGGAAACCCTAGGGGTGGGGGCGCCCCCCACTTGGCTTGGGGGGGGAAGGCACCCCCTTGGCCGCCGCCCCCTTGGAGATCAGATCTCCTAGGGCCGGCGCCCCCCAATGCCCCTATATAAAGAGGGGGGAGGGAGGGCAGCCGCACCCCTGACTCCTGGCGCCTCCCTCTCCCTCCGTAACACCTCTCCTCCCCGCTTGTGCTTGGCGAAGCCCTGCCGGGATCCTGCTGCATCCACCACCACGCCGTCGTGCTGCTGGATCTTCATCAACCTCTCCTTCCCACTTGCTGGATCAAGAAGGAGGAGACGTCTTCCCGACCGTACGTGTGTTGAACGCGGAGGTGCTGTCCGTTTGGCACTTGGTCATCGGTGATTTGGATCACGGCGAGTACGACTCCATCATCCCCGTTCACTTGAACGCTTTCGCTCGCGATCTACAAGGGTATGATGCACTCCTATTCCCCTCGTTGCTAGAATACTCCATAGATTGATCTTGGTGATGCGTAGGAAAATTTTAATTTCTGCTACGATCCCCAACAAGTATAGCATGGCAGACGGACAAGAATGTAGGGCCATTGATGGAATACTAGCGTCCTAAACTAAGCATGTAGGATTGCAGGTAAAGGTAACAACAGTAGTAGCAAGGACAGGCTATGCATCATGATAGGATTAACGGAAAGCAGTAACATGCTACACTACTCTAATGCAAGCAGTATAGAGAAGAATAGGCGATATCTGGTGATCAAGGGGGGGCTTGCCTGATTGCTCTGGCAATAAGGAGGGGTCGTCAACACCGTAGTCGTACTGGGTAGCAGCAGCGTCGGTCTCGGTGTCTAGCGAGAGAAGAGGGGGAGAAACAATAAATACAATGCAAACAAATGCATGACGTTGCATGACATGACAAAGCTCGGTGCTAAGTGTGCCCTAATCGCGGTAGTAGGTGATACCGGCGAAGGGGGGGGGGACATCCGGGAAAGTATTCCCGGTGTTTCGCGTTTTCGGACAGATGAATCGGAGGGTAAAAGTTGCGAGTTTGCTATGCTAGGGATATGTGGCGGATGAACGGGCTGCATATCCGGATTCGTCTCGTCGTTCTGAGCAACTTTCATGTAGAAAGTATTTTCATCTGAGCTACGGTTTATTTTATATTAATTTTAAAATATTTAAATCATTTTCTAAATTATATTTTAATTCGAAAATTAAATGTTAAATCGCTAAGTGCACACAGAAAGTGCACACATCATAGTGTATGCCAGGCTGACAGTGGGGCCAGAGGCTGAGTCAGCAGGTCAATGGTTGACCAGTTGACTGGTCAACATGGGGCCCACCTGTCATTGACTGGGGTAATCCCAGTCAGCATTTGACTGGTCAATGGGACCAGTGGGACCCCATTGTAAGTGACAGTTCTATTCATCAGAGTTTTGTTAACGTTTTAATTAATCTAATTAAGTAGTGGGGGCCTACTGTCATTCTCACATTAGGCTAATTAGAAGTTAATTAGCTAACTAAGTTAATTAGCTAATTAAGTTAATTAACTAGTTAATAAATTCATTGGTTTTATTTATTATTTTCTTTTCTTTATGTTCTTTTCCATGGGGGCCCTGTGGTCAGAGGCACGGGCCAAGGGCGGGGCGCGTGCTCGCACATGAGCACCGTAGGAGCTGCGGGCGCAGCCGCAGCAGCGAACACCGGCGAGGGGAGGTGGTGGCGCAGCAGGGCGCGCCATAATGTGGCCACGGCGGTCGGACGAGGAGGACGGGCGGGGGACACAGCAAGGTGGGCACGCGAGCGAGCGCTGGTGGGGCGCAACAGCAGCAGCAGCCGGCCGTGCATGGCGGTGGCTGCACGGCGACTCATCTGGGGCGCGCGGTGAACGCGGTGAGCGCGCACGCACGGAGCAAAGCAGGGCCGTGGTGCGGCTAACGATGCATGATGGCGGAGGGCAGAAGGGGAAGGAGGGAGGTGCGGTGCTTACGACGGGGCCGTAGGGAAAAGGCAGTGGGCTCGGGGTCGGCCGGTGAGAAGGAGACCGGGGACGGGGCAGCACCGGCGTGGTCGAAGCAGAGGGCGACGTGGTTCCGGGCAACGCGGACGGGGCCGCGTAGGGGATGGGCGCCAGCGTCATGGGTGCAGGGCGCGGTTATCGGAGGCACGAGGCGCGGTCTGGTAGGAGGAAGAGGAGGCGGTTCCGGCAACGGGGTGCCGCGGTGGCGTCTATCCAGTGGGAGGGGGCGACGATGTGGGCGGGATCGGGTGCTGGGGCCTCGATCCAGACGGGATCGAGTGAGAGAAGGGGGAGCAGGGATCGTGTGGGGCGACGGGGATGGGCGTCGTGGGTTCGTTCCCCCGATCCAGATCTGGA